>NW_027478752.1:248613-599455 GCF_051014685.1 Ptiloglossa arizonensis | reverse complement strand
GCGCATGCCGTTGGAATCGGGCGAGTTTCTACTTTCAGATGCAACAGAAATTTTGCGGATTGGTCAATCCGTTCGCGAGATATGGCAGTTTGGAGGTAAGAAACGCTTGAGAAACTCAAAATTTTCGCATTTCTGATGCTCGAAACGAATAACTAGAACGGCCTAGGGGAGAAGTGCGCATACCGTTGTAATCAGGCGAGTTTCTACTTTCAGAAGCAACAGAAATTTTGCGGATTGGTCAATCCGTTCGCGAGATATGGCAGTTTGGAGGTAAGAAACGCTTGAGAAACTCAAATTTTTCGCAGTTCTGATGCTCGAAATGAATAACTGGAACGGCCTAGGGGAAAACTACACCTACCGTTGTAATCGGGCGAGTTTCTACTTTCAGATGCAACAGAGATTTTGCGGATTGGTCAATCCGTTCGCGAGATATGGCAGTTTGGAGGTAAGAAACGCTTGAGAAACTCAACATTTTCGCACTTCTGATGCTCGAAACGAATAACTAGAACGGCCTAGTGGAAAGTGCGCATACCGTTGTAATCGGCGAGTTTCTACTTTCAGAAGCAACAGAAATTTTGCGGATTGGTCAATCCGTTCGCGAGATATGGCAGTTTGGATGGAAGAAACGCGTGAGAAACTCAAATTTTCGCAGTTCTGATGCTCGAAATGAATAACTGGAACGGCCTAGGGGAAAACTACACCTACCGTTGTAATCGGGCGAGTTTCTACTTTCAGATGCAACAGAAATTTTGCGGATTGGTCAATCCGTTCGCGAGATATGGCAGTTTGGAGGTAAGAAACGCTTGAGAAACTCAAAATTTTCGCAGTTCTGATGCTCGACATGAATAACTAGAACGGCCTAGGGGAAAAGTGCGCATGCCGTTGGAATCGGGCGAGTTTCTACTTTCAGATGCAACAGAAATTTTGCGGATTGGTCAATCCATTCGCGAGATATGGCAGTTTGGAGGTAAGAAACGCTTGAGAAACTCAAAATCTTCGCATTTCTGATGCTCGAAACGAATAACTAGAACGGCCTAGGGAAAAGTGCGCATACCGTTGTAATCGGGTCAGATTCTATTTTCAGATGCAACAGAAATCATGCGGATAGGTCAATCCGTTCGCGAGATATGGCCGTTTGGATTAAGATACGCTTGAGAAACTCAAAATTTTCGCATTTCTGATGCTTGAAACGAATAACTAGAACGGCCTAGGGGAAAAGTGCGCATACCGTTGTAATCGGGCGAGTTTCTACTTTCAGAAGCAACAGAAATTTTGCGGATTGGTCAATCCGTTCGCGAGATATGGCAGTTTGGAGGTAAGAAACGCTTGAGAAACTCAAAATTTTCGCAGTTCTGATGCTCGAAATGAATAACTGGAACGGCCTAGGGAAAACTACACCTACCGTTGTAATCGGGCGAGTTTCTACTTTCAGAAGCAACAGAAATTTTGCGGATTGGTCAATCCGTTCGCGAGATATGGCAGTTTGGAGGTAAGAAACGCTTGAGAAACACAAAATTTTGGCAGTTCTGATGCTCGAAATGAATAACTAGAACGGCCTAGGGGAGAAGTACGCATACCGTTGTAATCGGGCGAGTTTCTACTTTCAGATGCAACAGAAATTATGCGGATTTGTCAATCCGTTCGCGAGATATGGCAGTTTGGAGGTAAGAAACGCTTGAGAAACTCAAAATTTTCGCAGTTCTAATGCTCGAAACGAGTAACTAGAACGGCATAGGGGAAAAGTACGCATACCGTTGTAATCGGGCGAGTTTCTACTTTCAGAACCACAGAAATTTTGCGAATCGGTCAATCCGTTCGCGAGATATGGCAGTTTGGAGGTAAGAAACGCTTGAGAAACTCAAAATTTCGCAGTTCTGATGCTCGACACGAATAACTAGAACGGCCTAGGGGAATACTACACCTAGCGTTGTAATCGGGCGAGATTCTACTTTCAGATGCAACAGAAATTTTGCGGATTGGTCAATCCGTTCGCGAGATATGGCAGTTTGGAGATAAGAAACGCTTGAGAAACTCAAAATTTTCGCAGCTCTGATGCTCGAAACGAATGACTAGAACGGCCTAGGGGAGAAGTACACATACCGTTGTAATCGGGCGAGAATCTATTTTCAGATGCAACAGAAATCATGCGGATAGGTCAATCCGTTCGCGAGATATGGCCGTTTGGATTTAAGATACGCTTGAGAAACTCAAAATTTTCGCATTTCTGATGCTTGAAACGAATAACTAGAACGGCCTAGGGGAAAAGTGCGCATACCGTTGTAATCGGGCGAGTTTCTACTTTCAGACGCAACAGAAATTTTGCGGATTGGTCAATCCGTTCGCGAGATATGGCAGTTTGGAGATAAGAAACGCTTGAGAAACTCAAAATTTTCGCAGTTCTGATGCTCGAAATGAATAACTGGAACGGCCTACGGAAAACTACACCTACCGTTATAATCGGGCGAGTTTCTACTTTCAGATGCAACAGAAATTTTGCGGATTGGTCAATCCGTTCGCGAGATATGGCAGTTTGGAGGTAAGAAACGCTTGAGAAACTCAAAATATTCGCAGTTCTGATGCTCGACACGAATAACTAGAACGGCCTAGGGGAAATGTGCGCATGCCGTTGGAATCGGGCGAGTTTCTACTTTCAGATGCAACAGAAATTTTGCGGATTGGTCAATCCGTTCGCGAGATATGGCAGTTTGGAGGTAAGAAACGCTTGAGAAACTCAAAATTTTCGCATTTCTGATGCTCGAAACGAATAACTAGAACGGCCTAGTGGAAAAGTGCGCATACCGTTGTAATCGGGCGAGTTTCTACTTTCAGAAGCAACAGAAATTTTGCGGATTGGTCAATCCGTTCGCGAGATATGGCAGTTTGGAGGTAAGAAACGCGTGAGAAACTCAAATTTTTCGCAGTTCTGATGCTCGAAATGAATAACTGGAACGGCCTAGGGGAAAACTACACCTACCGTTGTAATCGGGCGAGTTTCTACTTTCAGATGCAACAGAAATTTTGCGGATTGGTCAATCCGTTCGCGAGATATGGCAGTTTGGAGGTAAGAAACGCTTGAGAAACTCAAAATTTTCGCAGTTCTGATGCTCGACATGAATAACTAGAACGGCCTAGGGGAAAAGTGCGCATGCCGTTGGAATCGGGCGAGTTTCTACTTTCAGATGCAACAGAAATTTTGCGGATTGGTCAATCCATTCGCGAGATATGGCAGTTTGGAGGTAAGAAACGCTTGAGAAACTCAAAATTTTCGCATTTCTGATGCTCGAAACGAATAACTAGAACGGCCTAGGGGAAAAGTGCGCATACCGTTGTAATCGGGCCAGATTCTATTTTCAGATGCAACAGAAATCATGCGGATAGGTCAATCCGTTCGCGAGATATGGCCGTTTGGATTAAGATACGCTTGAGAAACTCAAAATTTCGCATTTCTGATGCTTGAAACGAATAACTAGAACGGCCTAGGGGAAAAGTGCGCATACCGTTGTAATCGGGCGAGTTTCTACTTTCAGAAGCAACAGAAAATTTGCGGATTGGTCAATCCGTTCGCGAGATATGGCAGTTTGGAGGTAGAAACGCTTGAGAAACTCAAATTTTCGCAGTTCTGATGCTCGAAATGAATAACTGGCACGGCCTACGGGAAAACTACACCTACCTTTGTAATCGGGCGAGTTTCTACTTTCAGATGCAACAGAAATTTTGCGGATTGGTCAATCCGTTCGCGAGATATGGCAGTTTGGAAGTAAGAAACGCTTGAGAAACTCAAACTATTCGCAGTTCTGATGCTCGACACGAATAACTAGAACGGCCTAGGGGAAATGTGCGCATGCCGTTGGAATCGGGCGAGTTTCTACTTTCAGATGCAACAGAAATTTTGCGGATTGGTCAATCCGTTCGCGAGATATGGCAGTTTGGAGGTAAGAAACGCTTGAGAAACTCAAAATTTTCGCATTTCTGATGCTCGAAACGAATAACTAGAACGGCCTAGGGGAGAAGTGCGCATACCGTTGTAATCAGGCGAGTTTCTACTTTCAGAAGCACAGAAATTTTGCGGATTGGTCAATCCGTTCGCGAGATATGGCAGTTTGGAGGTAAGAAACGCTTGAGAAACTCAAATTTTCGCAGTTCTGATGCTCGAAATGAATAACTGGAACGGCCTAGGGGAAAACTACACCTACCGTTGTAATCGGGCGAGTTTCTACTTTCAGATGCAACAGAGATTTTGCGGATTGGTCAATCCGTTCGCGAGATATGGCAGTTTGGAGGTAAGAAACGCTTGAGAAACTCAACATTTTCGCACTTCTGATGCTCGAAACGAATAACTAGAACGGCCTAGTGGAAAGTGCGCATACCGTTGTAATCGGGCGAGTTTCTACTTTCAGAAGCAACAGAAATTTTGCGGATTGGTCAATCCGTTCGCGAGATATGGCAGTTTGGATGGAAGAAACGCGTGAGAAACTCAAATTTTTCGCAGTTCTGATGCTCGAAATGAATAACTGGAACGGCCTAGGGGAAAACTACACCTACCGTTGTAATCGGGCGAGTTTCTACTTTCAGATGCAACAGAAATTTTGCGGATTGGTCAATCCGTTCGCGAGATATGGCAGTTTGGAGGTAAGAAACGCTTGAGAAACTCAAATTTTCGCAGTTCTGATGCTCGACATGAATAACTAGAACGGCCTAGGGGAAAAGTGCGCATGCCGTTGGAATCGGGCGAGTTTCTACTTTCAGATGCAACAGAAATTTTGCGGATTGGTCAATCCATTCGCGAGATATGGCAGTTTGGAGGTAAGAAACGCTTGAGAAACTCAAAATTTTCGCATTTCTGATGCTCGAAACGAATAACTAGAACGGCCTAGGGGAAAAGTGCGCATACCGTTGTAATCGGGTCAGATTCTATTTTCAGATGCAACAGAAATCATGCGGATAGGTCAATCCGTTCGCGAGATATGGCCGTTTGGATTTAAGATACGCTTGAGAAACTCAAAATTTTCGCATTTCTGATGCTTGAAACGAATAACTAGAACGGCCTAGGGGAAAAGTGCGCATACCGTTGTAATCGGGCGAGTTTCTACTTTCAGAAGCAACAGAAATTTTGCGGATTGGTCAATCCGTTCGCGAGATATGGCAGTTTGGAGGTAAGAAACGCTTGAGAAACTCAAAATTTTCGCAGTTCTGATGCTCGAAATGAATAACTGGAACGGCCTAGGGGAAAACTACACCTACCGTTGTAATCGGGCGAGTTTCTACTTTCAGAAGCAACAGAAATTTTGCGGATTGGTCAATCCGTTCGCGAGATATGGCAGTTTGGAGGTAAGAAACGCTTGAGAAACACAAAATTTTGGCAGTTCTGATGCTCGAAATGAATAACTAGAACGGCCTAGGGGAGAAGTACGCATACCGTTGTAATCGGGCGAGTTTCTACTTTCAGATGCAACAGAAATTATGCGGATTTGTCAATCCGTTCGCGAGATATGGCAGTTTGGAGGTAAGAAACGCTTGAGAAACTCAAAATTTTCGCAGTTCTAATGCTCGAAACGAGTAACTAGAACGGCATAGGGGAAAAGTACGCATACCGTTGCAATCGGGCGAGTTTCTACTTTCAGAACCACAGAAATTTTGCGAATCGGTCAATCCGTTCGCGAGATATGGCAGTTTGGAGGTAAGAAACGCTTGAGAAACTCAAAATTTTCGCAGTTCTGATGCTCGACACGAATAACTAGAACGGCCTAGGGGAATACTACACCTAGCGTTGTAATCGGGCGAGATTCTACTTTCAGATGCAACAGAAATTTTGCGGATTGGTCAATCCGTTCGCGAGATATGGCAGTTTGGAGATAAGAAACGCTTGAGAAACTCAAAATTTTCGCAGCTCTGATGCTCGAAACGAATGACTAGAACGGCCTAGGGGAGAAGTACACATACCGTTGTAATCGGGCGAGAATCTATTTTCAGATGCAACAGAAATCATGCGGATAGGTCAATCCGTTCGCGAGATATGGCCGTTTGGATTTAAGATACGCTTGAGAAACTCAAAATTTTCGCATTTCTGATGCTTGAAACGAATAACTAGAACGGCCTAGGGGAAAAGTGCGCATACCGTTGTAATCGGGCGAGTTTCTACTTTCAGAAGCAACAGAAATTTTGCGGATTGGTCAATCCGTTCGCGAGATATGGCAGTTTGGAGGTAAGAAACGCTTGAGAAACTCAAAATTTTCGCAGTTCTGATGCTCGAAATGAATAACTGGCACGGCCTACGGGAAAACTACACCTACCTTTGTAATCGGGCGAGATTCTACTTTCAGATGCAACAGAAATTTTGCGGATTGGTCAATCCGTTCGCGAGATATGGCAGTTTGGAGGTAAGAAACGCTTGAGAAACTCAAAATATTCGCAGTTCTGATGCTCGACACGAATAACTAGAACGGCCTAGGGGAAATGTGCGCATGCCGTTGGAATCGGGCGAGTTTCTACTTTCAGATGCAACAGAAATTTTGCGGATTGGTCAATCCGTTCGCGAGATATGGCAGTTTGGAGGTAAGAAACGCTTGAGAAACTCAAAATTTTCGCATTTCTGATGCTCGAAACGAATAACTAGAACGGCCTAGTGGAAAAGTGCGCATACCGTTGTAATCGGGCGAGTTTCTACTTTCAGAAGCAACAGAAATTTTGCGGATTGGTCAATCCGTTCGCGAGATATGGCAGTTTGGAGGTAAGAAACGCGTGAGAAACTCAAATTTTTCGCAGTTCTGATGCTCGAAATGAATAACTGGAACGGCCTAGGGGAAAACTACACCTACCGTTGTAATCGGGCGAGTTTCTACTTTCAGATGCAACAGAAATTTTGCGGATTGGTCAATCCGTTCGCGAGATATGGCAGTTTGGAGGTAAGAAACGCTTGAGAAACTCAAAATTTTCGCAGTTCTGATGCTCGACATGAATAACTAGAACGGCCTAGGGGAAAAGTGCGCATGCCGTTGGAATCGGGCGAGTTTCTACTTTCAGATGCAACGGAAATTTTGCGGATTGGTCAATCCATTCGCGAGATATGGCAGTTTGGAGGTAAGAAACGCTTGAGAAACTCAAAATTTTCGCATTTCTGATGCTCGAAACGAATAACTAGAACGGCCTAGGGGAAAAGTGCGCATACCGTTGTAATCGGGCCAGATTCTATTTTCAGATGCAACAGAAATCATGCGGATAGGTCAATCCGTTCGCGAGATATGGCCGTTTGGATTTAAGATACGCTTGAGAAACTCAAAATTTTCGCATTTCTGATGCTTGAAACGAATAACTAGAACGGCCTAGGGGAAAAGTGCGCATACCGTTGTAATCGGGCGAGTTTCTACTTTCAGAAGCAACAGAAATTTTGCGGATTGGTCAATCCGTTCGCGAGATATGGCAGTTTGGAGGTAAGAAACGCTTGAGAAACTCAAAATTTTCGCAGTTCTGATGCTCGAAATGAATAACTGGCACGGCCTACGGGAAAACTACACCTACCTTTGTAATCGGGCGAGTTTCTACTTTCAGATGCAACAGAAATTTTGCGGATTGGTCAATCCGTTCGCGAGATATGGCAGTTTGGAAGTAAGAAACGCTTGAGAAACTCAAAATATTCGCAGTTCTGATGCTCGACACGAATAACTAGAACGGCCTAGGGGAAATGTGCGCATGCCGTTGGAATCGGGCGAGTTTCTACTTTCAGATGCAACAGAAATTTTGCGGATTGGTCAATCCGTTCGCGTGATATGGCAGTTTGGAGGTAAGAAACGCTTGAGAAACTCAAAATTTTCGCATTTCTGATGCTCGAAACGAATAACTAGAACGGCCTAGGGGAGAAGTGCGCATACCGTTGTAATCAGGCGAGTTTCTACTTTCAGAAGCAACAGAAATTTTGCGGATTGGTCAATCCGTTCGCGAGATATGGCAGTTTGGAGGTAAGAAACGCTTGAGAAACTCAAATTTTTCGCAGTTCTGATGCTCGAAATGAATAACTGGAACGGCCTAGGGGAAAACTACACCTACCGTTGTAATCGGGCGAGTTTCTACTTTCAGATGCAACAGAAATTTTGCGGATTGGTCAATCCGTTCGCGAGATATGGCAGTTTGGAGGTAAGAAACGCTTGAGAAACTCAAAATTTTCGCATTTCTGATGCTCGAAACGAATAACTAGAACGGCCTAGTGGAAAAGTGCGCATACCGTTGTAATCGGGCGAGTTTCTACTTTCAGAAGCAACAGAAATTTTGCGGATTGGTCAATCCGTTCGCGAGATATGGCAGTTTGGATGTAAGAAACGCGTGAGAAACTCAAATTTTTCGCAGTTCTGATGCTCGAAATGAATAACTGGAACGGCCTAGGGGAAAACTACACCTACCGTTGTAATCGGGCGAGTTTCTACTTTCAGATGCAACAGAAATTTTGCGGATTGGTCAATCCGTTCGCGAGATATGGCAGTTTGGAGGTAAGAAACGCTTGAGAAACTCAAAATTTTCGCAGTTCTGATGCTCGACATGAATAACTAGAACGGCCTAGGGGAAAAGTGCGCATGCCGTTGGAATCGGGCGAGTTTCTACTTTCAGATGCAACAGAAATTTTGCGGATTGGTCAATCCATTCGCGAGATATGGCAGTTTGGAGGTAAGAAACGCTTGAGAAACTCAAAATTTTCGCATTTCTGATGCTCGAAACGAATAACTAGAACGGCCTAGGGGAAAAGTGCGCATACCGTTGTAATCGGGCCAGATTCTATTTTCAGATGCAACAGAAATCATGCGGATAGGTCAATCCGTTCGCGAGATATGGCCGTTTGGATTTAAGATACGCTTGAGAAACTCAAAATTTTCGCATTTCTGATGCTTGAAACGAATAACTAGAACGGCCTAGGGGAAAAGTGCGCATACCGTTGTAATCGGGCGAGTTTCTACTTTCAGAAGCAACAGAAATTTTGCGGATTGGTCAATCCGTTCGCGAGATATGGCAGTTTGGAGGTAAGAAACGCTTGAGAAACTCAAAATTTTCGCAGTTCTGATGCTCGAAATGAATAACTGGCACGGCCTACGGGAAAACTACACCTACCTTTGTAATCGGGCGAGTTTCTACTTTCAGATGCAACAGAAATTTTGCGGATTGGTCAATCCGTTCGCGAGATATGGCAGTTTGGAAGTAAGAAACGCTTGAGAAACTCAAAATATTCGCAGTTCTGATGCTCGACACGAATAACTAGAACGGCCTAGGGGAAATGTGCGCATGCCGTTGGAAACGGGCGAGTTTCTACTTTCAGATGCAACAGAAATTTTGCGGATTGGTCAATCCGTTCGCGAGATATGGCAGTTTGGAGGTAAGAAACGCTTGAGAAACTCAAAATATTCGCAGTTCTGATGCTCGACACGAATAACTAGAACGGCCTAGGGGAAAACTACACCTACCGTTGTAATCGGGCGAGTTTCTACTTTCAGATGTAACAGAAGTTTTGCGGATTGGTCAATCCGTTCGCGAGATATGGCAGTTTGGAGGTAAGAAACGCTTGAGAAACTCAAAATTTTCGCAGTTCTGATGCTCGACACGAATAACTAGAACGGCCTAGGGGAAAAGTGCGCATGCCGTTGGAATCGGGCGAGTTTCTACTTTCAGATGCAACAGAAATTTTGCGGATTGGTCAATCCGTTCGCGAGATATGGCAGTTTGGAGGTAAGAAACGCTTGAGAAACTCAAAATTTTCGCATTTCTGATGCTCGAAACGAATAACTAGAACGGCCTAGGGGAAAAGTGCGCATACCGTTGTAATCGGGCGAGATTCTATTTTCAGATGCAACAGAAATCATGCGGATAGGTCAATCCGTTCGCGAGATATGGCCGTTTGGATTTAAGATACGCTTGAGAAACTCAAAATTTTCGCATTTCTGATGCTTGAAACGAATAACTAGAACGGCCTAGGGGAAAAGTGCGCATACCCTTGTAATCGGGCGAGTTTCTACTTTCAGAAGCAACAGAAATTTTGCGGATTGGTCAATCCGTTCGCGAGATATGGCAGTTTGGAGGAAAGAAACGCTTGAGAAACTCAAAATTTTCGCAGTGCTGATGCTCGAAATGAATAACTGGAACGGCCTACGGGAAAACTACACCTACCGTTGTAATCGGGCGAGTTTCTACTTTCAGATGCAACAGAAATTTTGCGGATTGGTCAATCCGTTCGCGAGATATGGCAGTTTGGAGGTAAGAAACGCTTGAGAAACTCAAAATATTCGCAGTTCTGATGCTCGACACGAATAACTAGAACGGCCTAGGGGAAATGTGCGCATGCCGTTGGAATCGGGCGAGTTTCTACTTTCAGATGCAACAGAAATTTTGCGGATTGGTCAATCCGTTCGCGAGATATGGCAGTTTGGAGGTAAGAAACGCTTGAGAAACTCAAAATTTTCGCATTTCTGATGCTCGAAACGAATAACTAGAAAGGCCTAGGGGAGAAGTGCGCATACCGTTGTAATCGGGCGAGTTTCTACTTTCAGAAGCAACAGAAATTTTGCGGATTGGTCAATCCGTTCGCGAGATATGGCAGTTTGGAGGTAAGAAACGCTTGAGAAACTCAAAATATTCGCAGTTCTGATGCTCGACACGAATAACTAGAACGGCCTAGGGGAAATGTGCGCATGCCGTTGGAATCGGGCGAGTTTCTACTTTCAGATGCAACAGAAATTTTGCGGATTGGTCAATCCGTTCGCGAGATATGGCAGTTTGGAGGTAAGAAACGCTTGAGAAACTCAAAATTTTCGCATTTCTGATGCTCGAAACGAATAACTAGAACGGCCTAGTGGAAAAGTGCGCATACCGTTGTAATCGGGCGAGTTTCTACTTTCAGAAGCAACAGAAATTTTGCGGATTGGTCAATCCGTTCGCGAAATATGGCAGTTTGGAGGTAAGAAACGCGTGAGAAACTCAAATTTTTCGCAGTTCTGATGCTCGAAATGAATAACTGGAACGGCCTAGGGGAAAACTACACCTACCGTTGTAATCGGGCGAGTTTCTACTTTCAGATGCAACAGAAATTTTGCGGATTGGTCAATCCGTTCGCGAGATATGGCAGTTTGGAGGTAAGAAACGCTTGAGAAACTCAAAATTTTCGCAGTTCTGATGCTCGACATGAATAACTAGAACGGCCTAGGGGAAAAGTGCGCATGCCGTTGGAATCGGGCGAGTTTCTACTTTCAGATGCAACAGAAATTTTGCGGATTGGTCAATCCATTCGCGAGATATGGCAGTTTGGAGGTAAGAAACGCTTGAGAAACTCAAAATTTTCGCATTTCTGATGCTCGAAACGAATAACTAGAACGGCCTAGGGGAAAAGTGCGCATACCGTTGTAATCGGGCCAGATTCTATTTTCAGATGCAACAGAAATCATGCGGATAGGTCAATCCGTTCGCGAGATATGGCCGTTTGGATTTAAGATACGCTTGAGAAACTCAAAATTTTCGCATTTCTGATGCTTGAAACGAATAACTAGAACGGCCTAGGGGAAAAGTGCGCATACCGTTGTAATCGGGCGAGTTTCTACTTTCAGAAGCAACAGAAATTTTGCGGATTGGTCAATCCGTTCGCGAGATATGGCAGTTTGGAGGTAAGAAACGCTTGAGAAACTCAAAATTTTCGCAGTTCTGATGCTCGAAATGAATAACTGGCACGGCCTACGGGAAAACTACACCTACCTTTGTAATCGGGCGAGTTTCTACTTTCAGATGCAACAGAAATTTTGCGGATTGGTCAATCCGTTCGCGAGATATGGCAGTTTGGAAGTAAGAAACGCTTGAGAAACTCAAAATATTCGCAGTTCTGATGCTCGACACGAATAACTAGAACGGCCTAGGGGAAATGTGCGCATGCCGTTGGAATCGGGCGAGTTTCTACTTTCAGATGCAACAGAAATTTTGCGGATTGGTCAATCCGTTCGCGTGATATGGCAGTTTGGAGGTAAGAAACGCTTGAGAAACTCAAAATTTTCGCATTTCTGATGCTCGAAACGAATAACTAGAACGGCCTAGGGGAGAAGTGCGCATACCGTTGTAATCAGGCGAGTTTCTACTTTCAGAAGCAACAGAAATTTTGCGGATTGGTCAATCCGTTCGCGAGATATGGCAGTTTGGAGGTAAGAAACGCTTGAGAAACTCAAATTTTTCGCAGTTCTGATGCTCGAAATGAATAACTGGAACGGCCTAGGGGAAAACTACACTTACCGTTGTAATCGGGCGAGTTTCTACTTTCAGATGCAACAGAAATTTTGCGGATTGGTCAATCCGTTCGCGAGATATGGCAGTTTGGAGGTAAGAAACGCTTGAGAAACTCAAAATTTTCGCATTTCTGATGCTCGAAACGAATAACTAGAACGGCCTAGTGGAAAAGTGCGCATACCGTTGTAATCGGGCGAGTTTCTACTTTCAGAAGCAACAGAAATTTTGCGGATTGGTCAATCCGTTCGCGAGATATGGCAGTTTGGATGTAAGAAACGCGTGAGAAACTCAAATTTTTCGCAGTTCTGATGCTCGAAATGAATAACTGGAACGGCCTAGGGGAAAACTACACCTACCGTTGTAATCGGGCGAGTTTCTACTTTCAGATGCAACAGAAATTTTGCGGATTGGTCAATCCGTTCGCGAGATATGGCAGTTTGGAGGTAAGAAACGCTTGAGAAACTCAAAATTTTCGCAGTTCTGATGCTCGACATGAATAACTAGAACGGCCTAGGGGAAAAGTGCGCATGCCGTTGGAATCGGGCGAGTTTCTACTTTCAGATGCAACAGAAATTTTGCGGATTGGTCAATCCATTCGCGAGATATGGCAGTTTGGAGGTAAGAAACGCTTGAGAAACTCAAAATTTTCGCATTTCTGATGCTCGAAACGAATAACTAGAACGGCCTAGGGGAAAAGTGCGCATACCGTTGTAATCGGGCCAGATTCTATTTTCAGATGCAACAGAAATCATGCGGATAGGTCAATCCGTTCGCGAGATATGGCCGTTTGGATTTAAGATACGCTTGAGAAACTCAAAATTTTCGCATTTCTGATGCTTGAAACGAATAACTAGAACGGCCTAGGGGAAAAGTGCGCATACCGTTGTAATCGGGCGAGTTTCTACTTTCAGAAGCAACAGAAATTTTGCGGATTGGTCAATCCGTTCGCGAGATATGGCAGTTTGGAGGTAAGAAACGCTTGAGAAACTCAAAATTTTCGCAGTTCTGATGCTCGAAATGAATAACTGGCACGGCCTACGGGAAAACTACACCTACCTTTGTAATCGGGCGAGTTTCTACTTTCAGATGCAACAGAAATTTTGCGGATTGGTCAATCCGTTCGCGAGATATGGCAGTTTGGAAGTAAGAAACGCTTGAGAAACTCAAAATATTCGCAGTTCTGATGCTCGACACGAATAACTAGAACGGCCTAGGGGAAATGTGCGCATGCCGTTGGAAACGGGCGAGTTTCTACTTTCAGATGCAACAGAAATTTTGCGGATTGGTCAATCCGTTCGCGAGATATGGCAGTTTGGAGGTAAGAAACGCTTGAGAAACTCAAAATATTCGCAGTTCTGATGCTCGACACGAATAACTAGAACGGCCTAGGGGAAAACTACACCTACCGTTGTAATCGGGCGAGTTTCTACTTTCAGATGTAACAGAAGTTTTGCGGATTGGTCAATCCGTTCGCGAGATATGGCAGTTTGGAGGTAAGAAACGCTTGAGAAACTCAAAATTTTCGCAGTTCTGATGCTCGACACGAATAACTAGAACGGCCTAGGGGAAAAGTGCGCATGCCGTTGGAATCGGGCGAGTTTCTACTTTCAGATGCAACAGAAATTTTGCGGATTGGTCAATCCGTTCGCGAGATATGGCAGTTTGGAGGTAAGAAACGCTTGAGAAACTCAAAATTTTCGCATTTCTGATGCTCGAAACGAATAACTAGAACGGCCTAGGGGAAAAGTGCGCATACCGTTGTAATCGGGCGAGATTCTATTTTCAGATGCAACAGAAATCATGCGGATAGGTCAATCCGTTCGCGAGATATGGCCGTTTGGATTTAAGATACGCTTGAGAAACTCAAAATTTTCGCATTTCTGATGCTTGAAACGAATAACTAGAACGGCCTAGGGGAAAAGTGCGCATACCCTTGTAATCGGGCGAGTTTCTACTTTCAGAAGCAACAGAAATTTTGCGGACTGGTCAATCCGTTCGCGAGATATGGCAGTTTGGAGGAAAGAAACGCTTGAGAAACTCAAAATTTTCGCAGTGCTGATGCTCGAAATGAATAACTGGAACGGCCTACGGGAAAACTACACCTACCGTTGTAATCGGGCGAGTTTCTACTTTCAGATGCAACAGAAATTTTGCGGATTGGTCAATCCGTTCGCGAGATATGGCAGTTTGGAGGTAAGAAACGCTTGAGAAACTCAAAATATTCGCAGTTCTGATGCTCGACACGAATAACTAGAACAGCCTAGGGGAAATGTGCGCATGCCGTTGGAATCGGGCGAGTTTCTACTTTCAGATGCAACAGAAATTTTGCGGATTGGTCAATCCGTTCGCGAGATATGGCAGTTTGGAGGTAAGAAACGCTTGAGAAACTCAAAATTTTCGCATTTCTGATGCTCGAAACGAATAACTAGAAAGGGCTAGGGGAGAAGTGCGCATACCGTTGTAATCGGGCGAGTTTCTACTTTCAGAAGCAACAGAAATTTTGCGGATTGGTCAATCCGTTCGCGAGATATGGCAGTTTGGAGGTAAGAAACGCTTGAGAAACTCAAAATATTCGCAGTTCTGATGCTCGACACGAATAACTAGAACGGCCTAGGGGAAAACTACACCTACCGTTGTAATCGGGCGAGTTTCTACTTTCAGATGCAACAGAAATTTTGCGGATTGGTCAATCCGTTCGCGAGATATGGCAGTTTGGAGGTAAGAAACGCTTGAGAAACTCAAAATTTTCGCATTTCTGATGCTCGAAACGAATAACTGGAACGGCCTACGGGAAAACTACACCTACCGTTGTAATCGGGCGAGTTTCTACTTTCAGATGCAACAGAAATTTTGCGGATTGGTCAATCCGTTCGCGAGATATGGCAGTTTGGAGGTAAGAAACGCTTGAGAAACTCAAAATATTCGCAGTTCTGATGCTCGACACGAATAACTAGAACGGCCTAGGGGAAAACTACACCTACCGTTGTAATCGGGCGAGTTTCTACTTTCAGATGTAACAGAAATTTTGCGGATTGGTCAATCCGTTCGCGAGATATGGCAGTTTGGAGGTAAGAAACGCTTGAGAAACTCAAAATTTTCGCAGTTCTGATGCTCGACACGAATAACTAGAACGGCCTAGGGGAAAAGTGCGCATGCCGTTGGAATCGGGCGAGTTTCTACTTTCAGATGCAACAGAAATTTTGCGGATTGGTCAATCCGTTCGCGAGATATGGCAGTTTGGAGGTAAGAAACGCTTGAGAAACTCAAAATTTTCGCATTTCTGATGCTCGAAACGAATAACTAGAACGGCCTAGGGGAAAAGTGCGCATACCGTTGTAATCGGGCGAGATTCTATTTTCAGATGCAACAGAAATCATGCGGATAGGTCAATCCGTTCGCGAGATATGGCCGTTTGGATTTAAGATACGCTTGAGAAACTCAAAATTTTCGCATTTCTGATGCTTGAAACGAATAACTAGAACGGCCTAGGGGAAAAGTGCGCATACCCTTGTAATCGGGCGAGTTTCTACTTTCAGAAGCAACAGAAATTTTGCGGATTGGTCAATCCGTTCGCGAGATATGGCAGTTTGGAGGAAAGAAACGCTTGAGAAACTCAAAATTTTCGCAGTGCTGATGCTCGAAATGAATAACTGGAACGGCCTACGGGAAAACTACACCTACCGTTGTAATCGGGCGAGTTTCTACTTTCAGATGCAACAGAAATTTTGCGGATTGGTCAATCCGTTCGCGAGATATGGCAGTTTGGAGGTAAGAAACGCTTGAGAAACTCAAAATATTCGCAGTTCTGATGCTCGACACGAATAACTAGAACGGCCTAGGGGAAATGTGCGCATGCCGTTGGAATCGGGCGAGTTTCTACTTTCAGATGCAACAGAAATTTTGCGGATTGGTCAATCCGTTCGCGAGATATGGCAGTTTGGAGGTAAGAAACGCTTGAGAAACTCAAAATTTTCGCATTTCTGATGCTCGAAACGAATAACTGGAACGGCCTACGGGAAAACTACACCTACCGTTGTAATCGGGCGAGTTTCTACTTTCAGATGCAACAGAAATTTTGCGGATTGGTCAATCCGTTCGCGAGATATGGCAGTTTGGAGGTAAGAAACGCTTGAGAAACTCAAAATATTCGCAGTTCTGATGCTCGACACGAATAACTAGAACGGCCTAGGGGAAATGTGCGCATGCCGTTGGAATCGGGCGAGTTTCTACTTTCAGATGCAACAGAAATTTTGCGGATTGGTCAATCCGTTCGCGAGATATGGCAGTTTGGAGGTAAGAAACGCTTGAGAAACTCAAAATTTTCGCATTTCTGATGCTCGAAACGAATAACTAGAAAGGGCTAGGGGAGAAGTGCGCATACCGTTGTAATCGGGCGAGTTTCTACTTTCAGAAGCAACAGAAATTTTGCGGATTGGTCAATCCGTTCGCGAGATATGGCAGTTTGGAGGTAAGAAACGCTTGAGAAACTCAAATTTTTCGCAGTTCTGATGCTCGAAATGAATAACTGGAACGGCCTAGGGGAAAACTACACCTACCGTTGTAATCGGGCGAGTTTCTACTTTCAGATGCAACAGAAATTTTGCGGATTGGTCAATCCGTTCGCGAGATATGGCAGTTTGGAGGTAAGAAACGCTTGAGAAACTCAAAATATTCGCAGTTCTGATGCTCGACACGAATAACTAGAACGGCCTAGGGGAAATGTGCGCATGCCTTTGGAATCGGGCGAGTTTCTACTTTCAGATGCAACAGAAATTTTGCGGATTGGTCAATCCGTTCGCGAGATATGGCAGTTTGGAGGTAAAAACGCTT
Source organism: Ptiloglossa arizonensis (assembly GCF_051014685.1). Classification (NCBI taxonomy): domain Eukaryota; kingdom Metazoa; phylum Arthropoda; class Insecta; order Hymenoptera; family Colletidae; genus Ptiloglossa; species Ptiloglossa arizonensis. The sequence continues at coordinate 582,391 of NW_027478752.1, read as the reverse complement.
GAGAAACTCAAAATTTTCGCATTTCTGATGCTCGAAACGAATAACTGGAACGGCCTACGGGAAAACTACACCTACCGTTGTAATCGGGCGAGTTTCTACTTTCAGATGCAACAGAAATTTTGCGGATTGGTCAATCCGTTCGCGAGATATGGCAGTTTGGAGGTAAGAAACGCTTGAGAAACTCAAAATATTCGCAGTTCTGATGCTCGACACGAATAACTAGAACGGCCTAGGGGAAAACTACACCTACCGTTGTAATCGGGCGAGTTTCTACTTTCAGATGTAACAGAAATTTTGCGGATTGGTCAATCCGTTCGCGAGATATGGCAGTTTGGAGGTAAGAAACGCTTGAGAAACTCAAAATTTTCGCAGTTCTGATGCTCGACACGAATAACTAGAACGGCCTAGGGGAAAAGTGCGCATGCCGTTGGAATCGGGCGAGTTTCTACTTTCAGATGCAACAGAAATTTTGCGGATTGGTCAATCCGTTCGCGAGATATGGCAGTTTGGAGGTAAGAAACGCTTGAGAAACTCAAAATTTTCGCATTTCTGATGCTCGAAACGAATAACTAGAACGGCCTAGGGGAAAAGTGCGCATACCGTTGTAATCGGGCGAGATTCTATTTTCAGATGCAACAGAAATCATGCGGATAGGTCAATCCGTTCGCGAGATATGGCCGTTTGGATTTAAGATACGCTTGAGAAACTCAAAATTTTCGCATTTCTGATGCTTGAAACGAATAACTAGAACGGCCTAGGGGAAAAGTGCGCATACCCTTGTAATCGGGCGAGTTTCTACTTTCAGAAGCAACAGAAATTTTGCGGATTGGTCAATCCGTTCGCGAGATATGGCAGTTTGGAGGAAAGAAACGCTTGAGAAACTCAAAATTTTCGCAGTGCTGATGCTCGAAATGAATAACTGGAACGGCCTACGGGAAAACTACACCTACCGTTGTAATCGGGCGAGTTTCTACTTTCAGATGCAACAGAAATTTTGCGGATTGGTCAATCCGTTCGCGAGATATGGCAGTTTGGAGGTAAGAAACGCTTGAGAAACTCAAAATATTCGCAGTTCTGATGCTCGACACGAATAACTAGAACGGCCTAGGGGAAATGTGCGCATGCCGTTGGAATCGGGCGAGTTTCTATTTTCAGATGCAACAGAAATCATGCGGATAGGTCAATCCGTTCGCGAGATATGGCAGTTTGGAGGTAAGAAACGCTTGAGAAACTCAAAATTTTCGCATTTCTGATGCTCGAAACGAATAACTAGAAAGGGCTAGGGGAGAAGTGCGCATACCGTTGTAATCGGGCGAGTTTCTACTTTCAGAAGCAACAGAAATTTTGCGGATTGGTCAATCCGTTCGCGAGATATGGCAGTTTGGAGTTAAGAAACGCTTGAGAAACTCAAATTTTTCGCAGTTCTGATGCTCGAAATGAATAACTGGAACGGCCTAGGGGAAAACTACACCTACCGTTGTAATCGGGCGAGTTTCTACTTTCAGATGCAACAGAAATTTTGCGGATTGGTCAATCCGTTCGCGAGATATGGCAGTTTGGAGGTAAGAAACGCTTGAGAAACTCAAAATTTTCGCAGTTCTGATGCTCGAAATGAATAACTGGAACGGCCTACGGGAAAACTACACCTACCGTTGTAATCGGGCGAGTTTCAACTTTCAGATGCAACAGAAATTTTGCGGATTGGTCAATCCGTTCGCGAGATATGGCAGTTTGGAGGTAAGAAACGCTTGAGAAACTCAAAATATTCGCAGTTCTGATGCTCTACACGAATAACTAGAACGGCCTAGGGGAAATGTGCGCATGCCTTTGGAATCGGGCGAGTTTCTACTTTCAGATGCAACAGAAATTTTGCGGATTGGTCAATCCGTTCGCGAGATATGGCAGTTTGGAGGTAAGAAACGCTTGAGAAACTCAAAATTTTCGCATTTCTGATGCTCGAAACGAATAACTGGAACGGCCTACGGGAAAACTACACCTACCGTTGTAATCGGGCGAGTTTCTACTTTCAGATGCAACAGAAATTTTGCGGATTGGTCAATCCGTTCGCGAGATATGGCAGTTTGGAGGTAAGAAACGCTTGAGAAACTCAAAATATTCGCAGTTCTGATGCTCGACACGAATAACTAGAACGGCCTAGGGGAAATGTGCGCATGCCTTTGGAATCGGGCGAGTTTCTACTTTCAGATGCAACAGAAATTTTGCGGATTGGTCAATCCGTTCGCGAGATATGGCAGTTTGGAGGTAAGAAACGCTTGAGAAACTCAAAATTTTCGCATTTCTGATGCTCGAAACGAATAACTAGAACGGCCTAGGGGAGAAGTGCGCATACCGTTGTAATCGGGCGAGTTTCTACTTTCAGAAGCAACAGAAATTTTGCGGATTGGTCAATCCGTTCGCGAGATATGGCAGTTTGGAGGTAAGAAACGCTTGAGAAACTCAAAATTTTCGCATTTCTGATGCTCGAAACGAATAACTAGAACGGCCTAGGGGAAAAGTGCGCATACCGTTGTAATCGGGCGAGATTCTATTTTCAGATGCAACAGAAATCATGCGGATAGGTCAATCCGTTCGCGAGATATGGCCGTTTGGATTTAAGATACGCTTGAGAAACTCAAAATTTTCGCATTTCTGATGCTTGAAACGAATAACTAGAACGGCCTAGGGGAAAAGTGCGCATACCGTTGTAATCGGGCGAGTTTCTACTTTCAGAAGCAACAGAAATTTTGCGGATTGGTCAATCCGTTCGCGAGATATGGCAGTTTGGAGGTAAGAAACGCTTGAGAAACTCAAAATTTTCGCAGTTCTGATGCTCGAAATGAATAACTGGAACGGCCTACGGGAAAACTACACCTACCGTTGTAATCGGGCGAGTTTCTACTTTCAGATGCAACAGAAATTTTGCGGATTGGTCAATCCGTTCGCGAGATATGACAGTTTGGAGGTAAGAAACGCTTGAGAAACTCAAAATATTCGCAGTTCTGATGCTCGACACGAATAACTAGAACGGCCTAGGGGAAATGTGCGCATGCCGTTGGAATCGGGCGAGTTTCTACTTTCAGATGCAACAGAAATTTTGCGGATTGGTCAATCCGTTCGCGAGATATGGCAGTTTGGAGGTAAGAAACGCTTGAGAAACTCAAATTTTTCGCAGTTCTGATGCTCGAAATGAATAACTGGAACGGCCTAGGGGAAAACTACACCTACCGTTGTAATCGGGCGAGTTTCAACTTTCAGATGCAACAGAAATTTTGCGGGTTGGTCAATCCGTTCGCGATATATGGCAGTTTGGAGGTAAGAAACGCTTGAGAAACTCAAAATTTTCGCAGTTCTGATGCTCGACACGAATAACTAGAACGGCCTAGGGGAAAAGTGCGCATGCCGTTGGAATCGGGCGAGTTTCTACTTTCAGATGCAACAGAAATTTTGCGGATTGGTCAATCCGTTCGCGAGATATGGCAGTTTGGAGGTAAGAAACGCTTGAGAAACTCAAAATTTTCGCATTTCTGATGCTCGAAACGAATAACTAGAACGGCCTAGGGGAAAAGTGCGCATACCGTTGTAATCGGGCGAGATTCTATTTTCAGATGCAACAGAAATCATGCGGATAGGTCAATCCGTTCGCGAGATATGGCCGTTTGGATTTAAGATACGCTTGAGAAACTCAAAATTTTCGCATTTCTGATGCTTGAAACGAATAACTAGAACGGCCTAGGGGAAAAGTGCGCATACCGTTGTAATCGGGCGAGTTTCTACTTTCAGAAGCAACAGAAATTTTGCGGATTGGTCAATCCGTTCGCGAGATATGGCAGTTTGGAGGTAAGAAACGCTTGAGAAACTCAAAATTTTCGCAGTGCTGATGCTCGAAATCAATAACTGGAACGGCCTACGGGAAAACTACACCTACCGTTGTAATCGGGCGAGTTTCTACTTTCAGATGCAACAGAAATTTTGCGGATTGGTCAATCCGTTCGCGAGATATGGCAGTTTGGAGGTAAGAAACGCTTGAGAAACTCAAAATATTCGCAGTTCTGATGCTCGACACGAATAACTAGAACGGCCTAGGGGAAATGTGCGCATGCCGTTGGAATCGGGCGAGTTTCTACTTTCAGATGCAACAGAAATTTTGCGGATTGGTCAATCCGTTCGCGAGATATGGCAGTTTGGAGGTAAGAAACGCTTGAGAAACTCAAAATTTTCGCATTTCTGATGCTCGAAACGAATAACTAGAAAGGCCTAGGGGAGAAGTGCGCATACCGTTGTAATCGGGCGAGTTTCTACTTTCAGAAGCAACAGAAATTTTGCGGATTGGTCAATCCGTTCGCGAGATATGGCAGTTTGGAGGTAAGAAACGCTTGAGAAACTCAAAATATTCGCAGTTCTGATGCTCGACACGAATAACTAGAACGGCCTAGGGGAAATGTGCGCATGCCGTTGGAATCGGGCGAGTTTCTACTTTCAGATGCAACAGAAATTTTGCGGATTGGTCAATCCGTTCGCGAGATATGGCAGTTTGGAGGTAAGAAACGCTTGAGAAACTCAAAATTTTCGCATTTCTGATGCTCGAAACGAATAACTAGAACGGCCTAGGGGAGAAGTGCGCATACCGTTGTTATCGGGCGAGTTTCTACTTTCAGAAGCAACAGAAATTTTGCGGATTGGTCAATCCGTTCGCGAGATATGGCAGTTTGGAGGTAAGAAACGCTTGAGAAACTCAAATTTTTCGCAGTTCTGATGCTCGAAATGAATAACTGGAACGGCCTAGGGGAAAACTACACCTACCGTTGTAATCGGGCGAGTTTCTACTTTCAGATGCAACAGAAATTTTGCGGATTGGTCAATCCGTTCGCGAGATATGGCAGTTTGGAGGTAAGAAACGCTTGAGAAACTCAAAATTTTCGCAGTTCTGATGCTCGACACGAATAACTAGAACGGCCTAGGGGAAAAGTGCGCATGCCGTTGGAATCGGGCGAGTTTCTACTTTCAGATGCAACAGAAATTTTGCGGATTGGTCAATCCGTTCGCGAGATATGGCAGTTTGGAGGTAAGAAACGCTTGAGAAACTCAAAATTTTCGCATTTCTGATGCTCGAAACGAATAACTAGAACGGCCTAGGGGAAAAGTGCGCATACCGTTGTAATCGGGCGAGATTCTATTTTCAGATGCAACAGAAATCATGCGGATAGGTCAATCCGTTCGCGAGATATGGCCGTTTGGATTTAAGATACGCTTGAGAAACTCAAAATTTTCGCATTTCTGATGCTTGAAACGAATAACTAGAACGGCCTAGGGGAAAAGTGCGCATACCGTTGTAATCGGGCGAGTTTCTACTTTCAGAAGCAACAGAAATTTTGCGGATTGGTCAATCCGTTCGCGAGATATGGCAGTTTGGAGGTAAGAAACGCTTGAGAAACTCAAAATTTTCGCAGTGCTGATGCTCGAAATGAATAACTGGAACGGCCTACGGGAAAACTACACCTACCGTTGTAATCGGGCGAGTTTCTACTTTCAGATGCAACAGAAATTTTGCGGATTGGTCAATCCGTTCGCGAGATATGGCAGTTTGGAGGTAAGAAACGCTTGAGAAACTCAAAATATTCGCAGTTCTGATGCTCGACACGAATAACTAGAACGGCCTAGGGGAAATGTGCGCATGCCGTTGGAATCGGGCGAGTTTCTACTTTCAGATGCAACAGAAATTTTGCGGATTGGTCAATCCGTTCGCGAGATATGGCAGTTTGGAGGTAAGAAACGCTTGAGAAACTCAAAATTTTCGCATTTCTGATGCTCGAAACGAATAACTAGAAAGGCCTAGGGGAGAAGTGCGCATACCGTTGTAATCGGGCGAGTTTCTACTTTCAGAAGCAACAGAAATTTTGCGGATTGGTCAATCCGTTCGCGAGATATGGCAGTTTGGAGGTAAGAAACGCTTGAGAAACTCAAAATATTCGCAGTTCTGATGCTCGACACGAATAACTAGAACGGCCTAGGGGAAATGTGCGCATGCCGTTGGAATCGGGCGAGTTTCTACTTTCAGATGCAACAGAAATTTTGCGGATTGGTCAATCCGTTCGCGAGATATGGCAGTTTGGAGGTAAGAAACGCTTGAGAAACTCAAAATTTTCGCAGTTCTGATGCTCGAAATGAATAACTGGAACGGCCTACGGGAAAACTACACCCACCGTTGTAATCGGGCGAGTTTCTACTTTCAGATGCAACAGAAATTTTGCGGATTGGTCAATCCGTTCGCGAGATATGGCAGTTTGGAGGTAAGAAACGCTTGAGAAACTCAAAATTTTCGCAGTTCTGATGCTCGAAATGAATAACTGGAACGGCCTAGGGGAAAACTACACCTACCGTTGTAATCGGGCGAGTTTCTACTTTCAGAAGCAACAGAAATTTTGCGGATTGGTCAATCCGTTCGCGAGATATGGCAGTTTGGAGGTAAGAAACGCTTGAGAAACACAAAATTTTCGCAGTTCTGATGCTCGAAATGAATAACTAGAACGGCCTAGGGGAGAAGTACGCATACCGTTGTAATCGGGCGAGTTTCTACTTTCAGATGCAACAGAAATTATGCGGATTTGTCAATCCGTTCGCGAGATATGGCAGTTTGGAGGTAAGAAACGCTTGAGAAACTCAAAATTTTCGCAGTTCTAATGCTCGAAACGAGTAACTAGAACGGCATAGGGGAAAAGTACGCATACCGTTGTAATCGGGCGAGTTTCTACTTTCAGAACCACAGAAATTTTGCGAATCGGTCAATCCGTTCGCGAGATATGGCAGTTTGGAGGTAAGAAACGCTTGAGAAACTCAAAATTTTCGCAGTTCTGATGCTCGACACGAATAACTAGAACGGCCTAGGGGAATACTACACCTAGCGTTGTAATCGGGCGAGATTCTACTTTCAGATGCAACAGAAATTTTGCGGATTGGTCAATCCGTTCGCGAGATATGGCAGTTTGGAGATAAGAAACGCTTGAGAAACTCAAAATTTTCGCAGCTCTGATGCTCGAAACGAATGACTAGAACGGCCTAGGGGAGAAGTACACATACCGTTGTAATCGGGCGAGAATCTATTTTCAGATGCAACAGAAATCATGCGGATAGGTCAATCCGTTCGCGAGATATGGCCGTTTGGATTTAAGATACGCTTGAGAAACTCAAAATTTTCGCATTTCTGATGCTTGAAACGAATAACTAGAACGGCCTAGGGGAAAAGTGCGCATACCGTTGTAATCGGGCGAGTTTCTACTTTCAGAAGCAACAGAAATTTTGCGGATTGGTCAATCCGTTCGCGAGATATGGCAGTTTGGAGGTAAGAAACGCTTGAGAAACTCAAAATTTTCGCAGTTCTGATGCTCGAAATGAATAACTGGCACGGCCTACGGGAAAACTACACCTACCTTTGTAATCGGGCGAGTTTCTACTTTCAGATGCAACAGAAATTTTGCGGATTGGTCAATCCGTTCGCGAGATATGGCAGTTTGGAGGTAAGAAACGCTTGAGAAACTCAAAATATTCGCAGTTCTGATGCTCGACACGAATAACTAGAACGGCCTAGGGGAAATGTGCGCATACCGTTGTAATCCGGCGAGTTTCTACTTTCAGAAGCAACAGAAATTTTGCGGATTGGTTAATCCGTTCGCGAGATATGGCAGTTTGGAGGTAAGAAACGCGTGAGAAACTCAAATTTTTCGCAGTTCTGATGCTCGAAATGAATAACTGGAACGGCCTAGGGGAAAACTACACCTACCGTTGTAATCGGGCGAGTTTCTACTTTCAGATGCAACAGAAATTTTGCGGATTGGTCAATCCGTTCGCGAGATATGGCAGTTTGGAGGTAAGAAACGCTTGAGAAACTCAAAATTTTCGCAGTTCTGATGCTCGACATGAATAACTAGAACGGCCTAGGGGAAAAGTGCGCATGCCGTTGGAATCGGGCGAGTTTCTACTTTCAGATGCAACAGAAATTTTGCGGATTGGTCAATCCATTCGCGAGATATGGCAGTTTGGAGGTAAGAAACGCTTGAGAAACTCAAAATTTTCGCATTTCTGATGCTCGAAACGAATAACTAGAACGGCCTAGGGGAAAAGTGCGCATACCGTTGTAATCGGGCCAGATTCTATTTTCAGATGCAACAGAAATCATGCGGATAGGTCAATCCGTTCGCGAGATATGGCCGTTTGGATTTAAGATACGCTTGAGAAACTCAAAATTTTCGCATTTCTGATGCTTGAAACGAATAACTAGAACGGCCTAGGGGAAAAGTGCGCATACCGTTGTAATCGGGCGAGTTTCTACTTTCAGAAGCAACAGAAATTTTGCGGATTGGTCAATCCGTTCGCGAGATATGGCAGTTTGGAGGTAAGAAACGCTTGAGAAACTCAAAATTTTCGCAGTTCTGATGCTCGAAATGAATAACTGGCACGGCCTACGGGAAAACTACACCTACCTTTGTAATCGGGCGAGTTTCTACTTTCAGATGCAACAGAAATTTTGCGGATTGGTCAATCCGTTCGCGAGATATGGCAGTTTGGAGGTAAGAAACGCTTGAGAAACTCAAAATATTCGCAGTTCTGATGCTCGACACGAATAACTAGAACGGCCTAGGGGAAATGTGCGCATGCCGTTGGAATCGGGCGAGTTTCTACTTTCAGATGCAACAGAAATTTTGCGGATTGGTCAATCCGTTCGCGAGATATGGCAGTTTGGAGGTAAGAAACGCTTGAGAAACTCAAAATATTCGCAGTTCTGATGCTCGACACGAATAACTAGAACGGCCTAGGGGAAAAGTGCGCATGCCGTTGGAATCGGGCGAGTTTCTACTTTCAGATGCAACAGAAATTTTGCGGATTGGTCAATCCGTTCGCGAGATATGGCAGTTTGGAGGTAAGAAACGCTTGAGAAACTCAAAATTTTCGCATTTCTGATGCTCGAAACGAATAACTAGAACGGCCTAGGGGAAAAGTGCGCATACCGTTGTAATCGGGCGAGATTCTATTTTCAGATGCAACAGAAATCATGCAGATAGGTCAATCCGTTCGCGAGATATGGCCGTTTGGATTTAAGATACGCTTGAGAAACTCAAAATTTTCGCATTTCTGATGCTTGAAACGAATAACTAGAACGGCCTAGGGGAAAAGTGCGCATACCGTTGTAATCGGGCGAGTTTCTACTTTCAGAAGCAACAGAAATTTTGCGGATTGGTCAATCCGTTCGCGAGATATGGCAGTTTGGAGGTAAGAAACGCTTGAGAAACTCAAAATTTTCGCAGTGCTGATGCTCGAAATGAATAACTGGAACGGCCTACGGGAAAACTACACCTACCGTTGTAATCGGGCGAGTTTCTACTTTCAGATGCAACAGAAATTTTGCGGATTGGTCAATCCGTTCGCGAGATATGGCAGTTTGGAGGTAAGAAACGCTTGAGAAACTCAAAATATTCGCAGTTCTGATGCTCGACACGAATAACTAGAACGGCCTAGGGGAAATGTGCGCATGCCGTTGGAATCGGGCGAGTTTCTACTTTCAGATGCAACAGAAATTTTGCGGATTGGTCAATCCGTTCGCGAGATATGGCAGTTTGGAGGTAAGAAACGCTTGAGAAACTCAAAATTTTCGCATTTCTGATGCTCGAAACGAATAACTAGAAAGGCCTAGGGGAGAAGTGCGCATACCGTTGTAATCGGGCGAGTTTCTACTTTCAGAAGCAACAGAAATTTTGCGGATTGGTCAATCCGTTCGCGAGATATGGCAGTTTGGAGGTAAGAAACGCTTGAGAAACTCAAAATATTCGCAGTTCTGATGCTCGACACGAATAACTAGAACGGCCTAGGGGAAATATGCGCATGCCGTTGGAATCGGGCGAGTTTCTACTTTCAGATGCAACAGAAATTTTGCGGATTGGTCAATCCGTTCGCGAGATATGGCAGTTTGGAGGTAAGAAACGCTTGAGAAACTCAAAATTTTCGCAGTTCTGATGCTCGAAATGAATAACTGGAACGGCCTACGGGAAAACTACACCTACCGTTGTAATCGGGCGAGTTTCTACTTTCAGATGCAACAGAAATTTTGCGGATTGGTCAATCCGTTCGCGAGATATGGCAGTTTGGAGGTAAGAAACGCTTGAGAAACTCAAAATATTCGCAGTTCTGATGCTCGACACGAATAACTAGAACGGCCTAGGGGAAATGTGCGCATGCCGTTGGAATCGGGCGAATTTCTACTTTCAGATGCAACAGAAATTTTGCGGATTGGTCAATCCGTTCGCGAGATATGGCAGTTTGGAGGTAAGAAACGCTTGAGAAACTCAAAATTTTCGCATTTCTGATGCTCGAAACGAATAACTAGAACGGCCTAGGGGAGAAGTGCGCATACCGTTGTTATCGGGCGAGTTTCTACTTTCAGAAGCAACAGAAATTTTGCGGATTGGTCAATCCGTTCGCGAGATATGGCAGTTTGGAGGTAAGAAACGCTTGAGAAACTCAAATTTTTCGCAGTTCTGATGCTCGAAATGAATAACTGGAACGGCCTAGGGGAAAACTACACCTACCGTTGTAATCGGGCGAGTTTCTACTTTCAGATGCAACAGAAATTTTGCGGATTGGTCAATCCGTTCGCGAGATATGGCAGTTTGGAGGTAAGAAACGCTTGAGAAACTCAAAATTTTCGCAGTTCTGATGCTCGAAATGAATAACTGGAACGGCCTACGGGAAAACTACACCTACCGTTGTAATCGGGCGAGTTTCTACTTTCAGATGCAACAGAAATTATGCGGATTTGTCAATCCGTTCGCGAGATATGGCAGTTTGGAGGTAAGAAACGCTTGAGAAACTCAAAATTTTCGCAGTTCTAATGCTCGAAACGAGTAACTAGAACGGCATAGGGGAAAAGTACGCATACCGTTGTAATCGGGCGAGTTTCTACTTTCAGAACCACAGAAATTTTGCGAATCGGTCAATCCGTTCGCGAGATATGGCAGTTTGGAGGTAAGAAACGCTTGAGAAACTCAAAATTTTCGCAGTTCTGATGCTCGACACGAATAACTAGAACGGCCTAGGGGAATACTACACCTAGCGTTGTAATCGGGCGAGATTCTACTTTCAGATGCAACAGAAATTTTGCGGATTGGTCAATCCGTTCGCGAGATATGGCAGTTTGGAGATAAGAAACGCTTGAGAAACTCAAAATTTTCGCAGCTCTGATGCTCGAAACGAATGACTAGAACGGCCTAGGGGAGAAGTACACATACCGTTGTAATCGGGCGAGAATCTATTTTCAGATGCAACAGAAATCATGCGGATAGGTCAATCCGTTCGCGAGATATGGCCGTTTGGATTTAAGATACGCTTGAGAAACTCAAAATTTTCGCATTTCTGATGCTTGAAACGAATAACTAGAACGGCCTAGGGGAAAAGTGCGCATACCGTTGTAATCGGGCGAGTTTCTACTTTCAGAAGCAACAGAAATTTTGCGGATTGGTCAATCCGTTCGCGAGATATGGCAGTTTGGAGGTAAGAAACGCTTGAGAAACTCAAAATTTTCGCAGTTCTGATGCTCGAAATGAATAACTGGCACGGCCTACGGGAAAACTACACCTACCTTTGTAATCGGGCGAGTTTCTACTTTCAGATGCAACAGAAATTTTGCGGATTGGTCAATCCGTTCGCGAGATATGGCAGTTTGGAGGTAAGAAACGCTTGAGAAACTCAAAATATTCGCAGTTCTGATGCTCGACACGAATAACTAGAACGGCCTAGGGGAAATGTGCGCATGCCGTTGGAATCGGGCGAGTTTCTACTTTCAGATGCAACAGAAATTTTGCGGATTGGTCAATCCGTTCGCGAGATATGGCAGTTTGGAGGTAAGAAACGCTTGAGAAACTCAAAATTTTCGCATTTCTGATGCTCGAAACGAATAACTAGAACGGCCTAGTGGAAAAGTGCGCATACCGTTGTAATCGGGCGAGTTTCTACTTTCAGAAGCAACAGAAATTTTGCGGATTGGTTAATCCGTTCGCGAGATATGGCAGTTTGGAGGTAAGAAACGCGTGAGAAACTCAAATTTTTCGCAGTTCTGATGCTCGAAATGAATAACTGGAACGGCCTAGGGGAAAACTACACCTACCGTTGTAATCGGGCGAGTTTCTACTTTCAGATGCAACAGAAATTTTGCGGATTGGTCAATCCGTTCGCGAGATATGGCAGTTTGGAGGTAAGAAACGCTTGAGAAACTCAAAATTTTCGCAGTTCTGATGCTCGACATGAATAACTAGAACGGCCTAGGGGAAAAGTGCGCATGCCGTTGGAATCGGGCGAGTTTCTACTTTCAGATGCAACAGAAATTTTGCGGATTGGTCAATCCATTCGCGAGATATGGCCGTTTGGATTTAAGATACGCTTGAGAAACTCAAAATTTTCGCATTTCTGATGCTTGAAACGAATAACTAGAACGGCCTAGGGGAAAAGTGCGCATACCGTTGTAATCGGGCGAGTTTCTACTTTCAGAAGCAACAGAAATTTTGCGGATTGGTCAATCCGTTCGCGAGATATGGCAGTTTGGAGGTAAGAAACGCTTGAGAAACTCAAAATTTTCGCAGTTCTGATGCTCGAAATGAATAACTGGCACGGCCTACGGGAAAACTACACCTACCTTTGTAATCGGGCGAGTTTCTACTTTCAGATGCAACAGAAATTTTGCGGATTGGTCAATCCGTTCGCGAGATATGGCAGTTTGGAGGTAAGAAACGCTTGAGAAACTCAAAATATTCGCAGTTCTGATGCTCGACACGAATAACTAGAACGGCCTAGGGGAAATGTGCGCATGCCGTTGGAATCGGGCGAGTTTCTACTTTCAGATGCAACAGAAATTTTGCGGATTGGTCAATCCGTTCGCGAGATATGGCAGTTTGGAGGTAAGAAACGCTTGAGAAACTCAAAATATTCGCAGTTCTGATGCTCGACACGAATAACTAGAACGGCCTAGGGGAAAAGTGCGCATGCCGTTGGAATCGGGCGAGTTTCTACTTTCAGATGCAACAGAAATTTTGCGGATTGGTCAATCCGTTCGCGAGATATGGCAGTTTGGAGGTAAGAAACGCTTGAGAAACTCAAAATTTTCGCATTTCTGATGCTCGAAACGAATAACTAGAACGGCCTAGGGGAAAAGTGCGCATACCGTTGTAATCGGGCGAGATTCTATTTTCAGATGCAACAGAAATCATGCAGATAGGTCAATCCGTTCGCGAGATATGGCCGTTTGGATTTAAGATACGCTTGAGAAACTCAAAATTTTCGCATTTCTGATGCTTGAAACGAATAACTAGAACGGCCTAGGGGAAAAGTGCGCATACCGTTGTAATCGGGCGAGTTTCTACTTTCAGAAGCAACAGAAATTTTGCGGATTGGTCAATCCGTTCGCGAGATATGGCAGTTTGGAGGTAAGAAACGCTTGAGAAACTCAAAATTTTCGCAGTGCTGATGCTCGAAATGAATAACTGGAACGGCCTACGGGAAAACTACACCTACCGTTGTAATCGGGCGAGTTTCTACTTTCAGATGCAACAGAAATTTTGCGGATTGGTCAATCCGTTCGCGAGATATGGCAGTTTGGAGGTAAGAAACGCTTGAGAAACTCAAAATATTCGCAGTTCTGATGCTCGACACGAATAACTAGAACGGCCTAGGGGAAATGTGCGCATGCCGTTGGAATCGGGCGAGTTTCTACTTTCAGATGCAACAGAAATTTTGCGGATTGGTCAATCCGTTCGCGAGATATGGCAGTTTGGAGGTAAGAAACGCTTGAGAAACTCAAAATTTTCGCATTTCTGATGCTCGAAACGAATAACTAGAAAGGCCTAGGGGAGAAGTGCGCATACCGTTGTAATCGGGCGAGTTTCTACTTTCAGAAGCAACAGAAATTTTGCGGATTGGTCAATCCGTTCGCGAGATATGGCAGTTTGGAGGTAAGAAACGCTTGAGAAACTCAAAATATTCGCAGTTCTGATGCTCGACACGAATAACTAGAACGGCCTAGGGGAAATATGCGCATGCCGTTGGAATCGGGCGAGTTTCTACTTTCAGATGCAACAGAAATTTTGCGGATTGGTCAATCCGTTCGCGAGATATGGCAGTTTGGAGGTAAGAAACGCTTGAGAAACTCAAAATTTTCGCAGTTCTGATGCTCGAAATGAATAACTGGAACGGCCTACGGGAAAACTACACCTACCGTTGTAATCGGGCGAGTTTCTACTTTCAGATGCAACAGAAATTTTGCGGATTGGTCAATCCGTTCGCGAGATATGGCAGTTTGGAGGTAAGAAACGCTTGAGAAACTCAAAATTTTCGCATTTCTGATGCTCGACACGAATAACTAGAACGGCCTAGGGGAAATGTGCGCATGCCGTTGGAATCGGGCGAATTTCTACTTTCAGATGCAACAGAAATTTTGCGGATTGGTCAATCCGTTCGCGAGATATGGCAGTTTGGAGGTAAGAAACGCTTGAGAAACTCAAAATTTTCGCATTTCTGATGCTCGAAACGAATAACTAGAACGGCCTAGGGGAGAAGTGCGCATACCGTTGTTATCGGGCGAGTTTCTACTTTCAGAAGCAACAGAAATTTTGCGGATTGGTCAATCCGTTCGCGAGATATGGCAGTTTGGAGGTAAGAAACGCTTGAGAAACTCAAATTTTTCGCAGTTCTGATGCTCGAAATGAATAACTGGAACGGCCTAGGGGAAAACTACACCTACCGTTGTAATCGGGCGAGTTTCTACTTTCAGATGCAACAGAAATTTTGCGGATTGGTCAATCCGTTCGCGAGATATGGCAGTTTGGAGGTAAGAAACGCTTGAGAAACTCAAAATTTTCGCAGTTCTGATGCTCGACACGAATAACTAGAACGGCCTAGGGGAAAAGTGCGCATGCCGTTGGAATCGGGCGAGTTTCTACTTTCAGATGCAACAGAAATTTTGCGGATTGGTCAATCCGTTCGCGAGATATGGCAGTTTGGAGGTAAGAAACGCTTGAGAAACTCAAAATTTTCGCATTTCTGATGCTCGAAACGAATAACTAGAACGGCCTAGGGGAAAAGTGCGCATACCGTTGTAATCGGGCGAGATTCTATTTTCAGATGCAACAGAAATCATGCGGATAGGTCAATCCGTTCGCGAGATATGGCCGTTTGGATTTAAGATACGCTTGAGAAACTCAAAATTTTCGCATTTCTGATGCTTGAAACGAATAACTAGAACGGCCTAGGGGAAAAGTGCGCATACCGTTGTAATCGGGCGAGTTTCTACTTTCAGAAGCAACTGAAATTTTGCGGATTGGTCAATCCGTTCGCGAGATATGGCAGTTTGGAGGTAAGAAACGCTTGAGAAACTCAAAATTTTCGCAGTGCTGATGCTCGAAATGAATAACTGGAACGGCCTACGGGAAAACTACACCTACCGTTGTAATCGGGCGAGTTTCTACTTTCAGATGCAACAGAAATTTTGCGGATTGGTCAATCCGTTCTCGAGATATGGCAGTTTGGAGGTAAGAAACGCTTGAGAAATTCAAAATATTCGCAGTTCTGATGCTCGACACGAATAACTAGAACGGCCTAGGGGAAATGTGCGCATGCCGTTGGAATCGGGCGAGTTTCTACTTTCAGATGCAACAGAAATTTTGCGGATTGGTCAATCCGTTCGCGAGATATGGCAGTTTGGAGGTAAGAAACGCTTGAGAAACTCAAAATTTTCGCATTTCTGATGCTCGAAACGAATAACTAGAAAGGCCTAGGGGAGAAGTGCGCATACCGTTGTAATCGGGCGAGTTTCTACTTTCAGAAGCAACAGAAATTTTGCGGATTGGTCAATCCGTTCGCGAGATATGGCAGTTTGGAGGTAAGAAACGCTTGAGAAACTCAAAATTTTCGCATTTCTGATGCTCGAAACGAATAACTAGAACGGCCTAGGGGAGAAGTGCGCATACCGTTGTTATCGGGCGAGTTTCTACTTTCAGAAGCAACAGAAATTTTGCGGATTGGTCAATCCGTTCGCGAGATATGGCAGTTTGGAGGTAAGAAACGCTTGAGAAACTCAAATTTTTCGCAGTTCTGATGCTCGAAATGAATAACTGGAACGGCCTAGGGGAAAACTACACCTACCGTTGTAATCGGGCGAGTTTCTACTTTCAGATGCAACAGAAATTTTGCGGATTGGTCAATCCGTTCGCGAGATATGGCAGTTTGGAGGTAAGAAACGCTTGAGAAACTCAAAATTTTCGCAGTTCTGATGCTCGACACGAATAACTAGAACGGCCTAGGGGAAAAGTGCGCATGCCGTTGGAATCGGGCGAGTTTCTACTTTCAGATGCAACAGAAATTTTGCGGATTGGTCAATCCGTTCGCGAGATATGGCAGTTTGGAGGTAAGAAACGCTTGAGAAACTCAAAATTTTCGCATTTCTGATGCTCGAAACGAATAACTAGAACGGCCTAGGGGAAAAGTGCGCATACCGTTGTAATCGGGCGAGATTCTATTTTCAGATGCAACAGAAATCATGCGGATAGGTCAATCCGTTCGCGAGATATGGCCGTTTGGATTTAAGATACGCTTGAGAAACTCAAAATTTTCGCATTTCTGATGCTTGAAACGAATAACTAGAACGGCCTAGGGGAAAAGTGCGCATACCGTTGTAATCGGGCGAGTTTCTACTTTCAGAAGCAACAGAAATTTTGCGGATTGGTCAATCCGTTCGCGAGATATGGCAGTTTGGAGGTAAGAAACGCTTGAGAAACTCAAAATTTTCGCAGTGCTGATGCTCGAAATGAATAACTGGAACGGCCTACGGGAAAACTACACCTACCGTTGTAATCGGGCGAGTTTCTACTTTCAGATGCAACAGAAATTTTGCGGATTGGTCAATCCGTTCTCGAGATATGGCAGTTTGGAGGTAAGAAACGCTTGAGAAACTCAAAATATTCGCAGTTCTGATGCTCGACACGAATAACTAGAACGGCCTACGGGAAAACTACACCTACCGTTGTAATCGGGCGAGTTTCTACTTTCAGATGCAACAGAAATTTTGCGGATTGGTCAATCCGTTCTCGAGATATGGCAGTTTGGAGGTAAGAAACGCTTGAGAAACTCAAAATATTCGCAGTTCTGATGCTCGACACGAATAACTAGAACGGCCTAGGGGAAATGTGCGCATGCCGTTGGAATCGGGCGAGTTTCTACTTTCAGATGCAACAGAAATTTTGCGGATTGGTCAATCCGTTCGCGAGATATGGCAGTTTGGAGGTAAGAAACGCTTGAGAAACTCAAAATTTTCGCATTTCTGATGCTCGAAACGAATAACTAGAAAGGCCTAGGGGAGAAGTGCGCATACCGTTGTAATCGGGCGAGTTTCTACTTTCAGAAGCAACAGAAATTTTGCGGATTGGTCAATCCGTTCGCGAGATATGGCAGTTTGGAGGTAAGAAACGCTTGAGAAACTCAAAATATTCGCAGTTCTGATGCTCGACACGAATAACTAGAACGGCCTAGGGGAAATGTGCGCATGCCGTTGGAATCGGGCGAGTTTCTACTTTCAGATGCAACAGAAATTTTGCGGATTGGTCAATCCGTTCGCGAGATATGGCAGTTTGGAGGTAAGAAACGCTTGAGAAACTCAAAATTTTCGCATTTCTGATGCTCGAAACGAATAACTAGAACGGCCTAGGGGAGAAGTGCGTATACCGTTGTTATCGGGCGAGTTTCTACTTTCAGAAGCAACAGAAATTTTGCGGATTGGTCAATCCGTTCGCGAGATATGGCAGATTGGAGGTAAGAAACGCTTGAGAAACTCAAATTTTTCGCAGTTCTGATGCTCGACACGAATAACTAGAACGGCCTAGGGGAAATGTGCGCATGCCGTTGGAATCGGGCGAGTTTCTACTTTCAGATGCAACAGAAATTTTGCGGATTGGTCAATCCGTTCGCGAGATATTGCAGTTTGGAGGTAAGAAACGCTTGAGAAACTCAAAATTTTCGCATTTCTGATGCTCGAAACGAATAACTAGAAAGGCCTAGGGGAGAAGTGCGCATACCGTTGTAATCGGGCGAGTTTCTACTTTCAGAAGCAACAGAAATTTTGCGGATTGGTCAATCCGTTCGCGAGATATGGCAGTTTGGAGGTAAGAAACGCTTGAGAAACTCAAATTTTTCGCAGTTCTGATGCTCGAAATGAATAACTGGAACGGCCTAGGGGAAAACTACACCTACCGTTGTAATCGGGCGAGTTTCTACTTTCAGGTGCAACAGAAATTTTGCGGATTGGTCAATCCGTTCGCGAGATATGGCAGTTTGGAGGTAAGAAACGCTTGAGAAACTCAAAATTTTCGCAGTTCTGATGCTCGACACGAATAACTAGAACGGCCTAGGGGAAAAGTGCGCATACCGTTGTAATCGGGCGAGATTCTATTTTCAGATGCAACAGAAATCATGCGGATAGGTCAATCCGTTCGCGAGATATGGCCGTTTGGATTTAAGATACGCTTGAGAAACTCAAAATTTTCGCATTTCTGATGCATGAAACGAATAACTAGAACGGCCTAGGGGAAAAGTGCGCATACCGTTGTAATCGGGCGAGTTTCTACTTTCAGAAGCAACAGAAATTTTGCGGATTGGTCAATCCGTTCGCGAGATATGGCAGTTTGGAGGTAAGAAACGCTTGAGAAACTCAAAATTTTCGCAGTTCTGATGCTCGAAATGAATAACTGGAACGGCCTACGGGAAAACTACACCTACCGTTGTAATCGGGCGAGTTTCTACTTTCAGATTCAACAGAAATTTTGCGGATTGGTCAATCCGTTCGCGAGATATGGCAGTTTGGATGTAAGAAACGCTTGAGAAACTCAAAATATTCGCAGTTCTGATGCTCGACACGAATAAGTAGAACGGCCTAGGGGAAATGTGCGCATGCCGTTGGAATCGGGCGAGTTTCTACTTTCAGATGCAACAGAAATTTTGCGGATTGGTCAATCCGTTCGCGAGATATGGCAGTTTGGAGGTAAGAAACGCTTGAGAAACTCAAAATTTTCGCATTTCTGATGCTCGAAACGAATAACTAGAACGGCCTAGGGGAAAAGTGCGCATACCGTTGTAATCGGGCGAGTTTCTACTTTCAGAAGCAACAGAAATTTTGCGGATTGGTCAATCCGTTCGCGAGATATGGCAGTTTGGAGGTAAGAAACGCTTGAGAAACTCAAATTTTTCGCAGTTCTGATGCTTGAAATGAATAACTGGAACGGCCTAGGGGAAAGCTATACCTACCGTTGTAATCGGGCGAGTTTCTACTTTCAGATGCAACAGAAATTTTGCGGATTGGTCAATCCGTTCGCGAGATATGGCAGTTTGGAGGTAAGAAACGCTTGAGAAACTCAAATTTTTCGCAGTTCTGATGCTCGAAATGAATAACTGGAACGGCCTAGGGGAAAACTACACCTACCGTTGTAATCGGGCGAGTTTCTACTTTCAGATGCAACAGAAATTTTGCGGATTGGTCAATCCGTTCGCGAGATATGGCAGTTTGGAGGTAAGAAACGCTTGAGAAACTCAAAATTTTCGCAGTTCTGATGCTCGACACGAATAACTAGAACGGCCTAGGGGAAAAGTGCGCATGCCGTTGGAATCGGGCGAGTTTCTACTTTCAGATGCAACAGAAATTTTGCGGAGTGGTCAATCCGTTCGCGAGATATGGCAGTTTGGAGGTAAGAAACGCTTGAGAAACTCAAAATTTTCGCATTTCTGATGCTCGAAACGAATAACTAGAACGGCCTAGGGGAAAAGTGCGCATACCGTTGTAATCGGGCGAGATTCTATTTTCAGATGCAACAGAAATCATGCGGATAGGTCAATCCGTTCGCGAGATATGGCAGTTTGGAGGTAAGAAACGCTTGAGAAACTCAAAATATTCGCAGTTCTGATGCTCGACACGAATAACTAGAACGGCCTAGGGGAAATGTGCGCATGCCGTTGGAATCGGGCGAGTTTCTACTTTCAGATGCAACAGAAATTTTGCGGATTGGTCAATCCGTTCGCGAGATATGGCAGTTTGGAGGTAAGAAACGCTTGAGAAACTCAAAATTTTCGCATTTCTGATGCTCGAAACGAATAACTAGAAAGGCCTAGGGGAGAAGTGCGCATACCGTTGTAATCGGGCGAGTTTCCACTTTCAGAAGCAACAGAAATTTTGCGGATTGGTCAATCCGTTCGCGAGATATGGCAGTTTGGAGGTAAGAAACGCTTGAGAAACTCAAATTTTTCGCAGTTCTGATGCTCGAAATGAATAACTGGAACGGCCTAGGGGAAAACTACACCTACCGTTGTAATCGGGCGAGTTTCTACTTTCAGGTGCAACAGAAATTTTGCGGATTGGTCAATCCGTTCGCGAGATATGGCAGTTTGGAGGTAAGAAACGCTTGAGAAACTCAAAATTTTCGCAGTTCTGATGCTCGACACGAATAACTAGAACGGCCTAGGGGAAAAGTGCGCATACCGTTGTAATCGGGCGAGATTCTATTTTCAGATGCAACAGAAATCATGCGGATAGGTCAATCCGTTCGCGAGATATGGCCGTTTGGATTTAAGATACGCTTGAGAAACTCAAAATTTTCGCATTTCTGATGCATGAAACGAATAACTAGAACGGCCTAGGGGAAAAGTGCGCATACCGTTGTAATCGGGCGAGTTTCTACTTTCAGAAGCAACAGAAATTTTGCGGATTGGTCAATCCGTTCGCGAGATATGGCAGTTTGGAGGTAAGAAACGCTTGAGAAACTCAAAATTTTCGCAGTTCTGATGCTCGAAATGAATAACTAGAACGGCCTAGGGGAAATGTGCGCATGCCGTTGGAATCGGGCGAGTTTCTACTTTCAGATGCAACAGAAATTTTGCGGATTGGTCAATCCGTTCGCGAGATATGGCAGTTTGGAGGTAAGAAACGCTTGAGAAACTCAAAATTTTCGCAGTTCTGATGCTCGACACGAATAACTAGAACGGCCTAGGGGAAATGTGCGCATGCCGTTGGAATCGGGCGAGTTTCTACTTTCAGATGCAACAGAAATTTTGCGGATTGGTCAATCCGTTCGCGAGATATGGCAGTTTGGAGGTAAGAAACGCTTGAGAAACTCAAAATTTTCGCATTTCTGATGCTCGAAACGAATAACTAGAACGGCCTAGGGGAAAAGTGCGCATACCGTTGTAATCGGGCGAGATTCTATTTTCAGATGCAACAGAAATCATGCGGATAGGTCAATCCGTTCGCGAGATATGGCCGTTTGGATTTAAGATACGCTTGAGAAACTCAAAATTTTCGCATTTCTGATGCTTGAAACGAATAACTAGAACGGCCTAGGGGAAAAGTGTGCATACCGTTGTAATCGGGCGAGTCTCTACTTCCAGAAGCAACAGAAATTTTGCGGATTGGTCAATCCGTTCGCGAGATATGGCAGTTTGGAGGTAAGAAACGCTTGAGAAACTCAAAATATTCGCAGTTCTGATGCTCGACACGAATAACTAGAACGGCCTAGGGGAAATGTGCGCATGCCGTTGGAATCGGGCGAGTTTCTACTTTCAGATGCAACAGAAATTTTGCGGATTGGTCAATCCGTTCGCGAGATATGGCAGTTTGGAGGTAAGAATCGCTTGAGAAACTCAAAATTTTCGCATTTCTGATGCTCG
Source organism: Ptiloglossa arizonensis (assembly GCF_051014685.1). Taxonomy (NCBI): domain Eukaryota; kingdom Metazoa; phylum Arthropoda; class Insecta; order Hymenoptera; family Colletidae; genus Ptiloglossa; species Ptiloglossa arizonensis. The sequence goes on along the minus strand of NW_027478752.1, from coordinate 560,659 downwards.
AAACGAATAACTAGAAAGGCCTAGGGGAGAAGTGCGCATACCGTTGTAATCGGGCGAGTTTCTACTTTCAGAAGCAACAGAAATTTTGCGGATTGGTCAATCCGTTCGCGAGATATGGCAGTTTGGAGGTAAGAATCGCTTGAGAAACTCAAAATTTTCGCATTTCTAATGCTCGAAACGAGTAACTAGAACGGCATAGGGGAAAAGTACGCATACGGTTGTAATCGGGCGAGTTTCTACTTTCAGAACCACAGAAATTTTGCGAATCGGTCAATCCGTTCGCGAGATATGGCAGTTTGGAGGTAAGAAACGCTTGAGAAACTCAAAATTTTCGCAGTTCTGATGCTCGACACGAATAACTAGAACGGCCTAGGGGAAAACTACACCCAGCGTTGTAATCGGGCGAGATTCTACTTTCAGATGCAACAGAAATTTTGCGGATTGGTCAATCCGTTCGCGAGATATGGCAGTTTGGAGGTAAGAAACGCTTGAGAAACTCAAAATTTTCGCAGTTCTAATGCTCGAAACGAGTAACTAGAACGGCATAGGGGAAAAGTACGCATACGGTTGTAATCGGGCGAGTTTCTACTTTCAGAACCACAGAAATTTTGCGAATCGGTCAATCCGTTCGCGAGATATGGCAGTTTGGAGGTAAGAAACGCTTGAGAAACTCAAAATTTTCGCAGTTCTGATGCTCGACACGAATAACTAGAACGGCCTAGGGGAAAACTACACCTAGCGTTGTAATCGGGCGAGATTCTACTTTCAGATGCAACAGAAATTTTGCGGATTGGTCAATCCGTTCGCGAGATATGGCAGTTTGGAGGTAAGAAACGCTTGAGAAACTCAAAATTTTCGCAGTTCTGATGCTCGACACGAATAACTAGAACGGCCTAGGGGAAAAATGCGCATGCCGTTGGAATCGGGCGTTTCTACTTTCAGATGCAACAGAAATTTTGCGGATTGGTCAATCCGTTCGCGAGATATGGCAGTTTGGAGGTAAGAAACGCTTGAGAAACTCAAAATTTTCGCATTTCTGATGCTCGAAACGAATAACTAGAACGGCCTAGGGGAAAAGTGCGCATACCGTTGTAATCGGGCGAGATTCTATTTTCAGATGCAACAGAAATCATGCGGATAGGTCAATCCGTTCGCGAGATATGGCCGTTTGGATTTAAGATACGCTTGAGAAACTCAAAATTTTCGCATTTCTGATGCTTGAAACGAATAACTAGAACGGCCTAGGGGAAAAGTGCGCATACCGTTGTAATCGGGCGAGTTTCTACTTTCAGAAGCAACAGAAATTTTGCGGATTGGTCAATCCGTTCGCGAGATATGGCAGTTTGGAGGTAAGAAACGCTTGAGAAACTCAAAATTTTCGCAGTTCTGATGCTCGAAATGAATAACTGGAACGGCCTACGGGAAAACTACACCTACCGTTGTAATCGGGCGAGTTTCTACTTTCAGATGCAACAGAAATTTTGCGGATTGGTCAATCCGTTCGCGAGATATGGCAGTTTGGAGGTAAGAAACGCTTGAGAAACTCAAAATATTCGCAGTTCTGATGCTCGACACGAATAACTAGAACGGCCTAGGGGAAATGTGCGCATGCCGTTGGAATCGAGCGAGTTTCTACTTTCAGATGCAACAGAAATTTTGCGGATTGGTCAATCCGTTCGCGAGATATGGCAGTTTGGAGGTAAGAAACGCTTGAGAAACTCAAAATTTTCGCATTTCTGATGCTCGAAACGAATAACTAGAACGGCCTAGGGGAAAAGTGCGCATACCGTTGTAATCGGGCGAGTTTCTACTTTCAGAAGCAACAGAAATTTTGCGGATTGGTCAATCCGTTCGCGAGATATGGCAGTTTGGAGGTAAGAAACGCTTGAGAAACTCAAAATTTTCGCAGTTCTGATGCTCGAAATGAATAACTGGAACGGCCTACGGGAAAACTACACCTACCGTTGTAATCGGGCGAGTTTCTACTTTCAGATGCAACAGAAATTTTGCGGATTGGTCAATCCGTTCGCGAGATATGGCAGTTTGGAGGTAAGAAACGCTTGAGAAACTCAAAATATTCGCAGTTCTGATGCTCGACACGAATAACTAGAACGGCCTAGGGGAAATGTGCGCATGCCGTTGGAATCGGGCGAGTTTCCACTTTCAGAAGCAACAGAAATTTTGCCGATTGGTCAATCCGTTCGCGAGATATGGCAGTTTGGAGGTAAGAAACGCTTGAGAAACACAAAATTTTCGCAGTTCTGATGCTCGAAATGAATAACTAGAACGGCCTAGGGGAGAAGTACGCATACCGTTGTAATCGGGCGAGTTTCTACTTTCAGATGCAACAGAAATTATGCGGATTTGTCAATCCGTTCGCGAGATATGGCAGTTTGGAGGTAAGAAACGCTTGAGAAACTCAAAATTTTCGCAGTTCTAATGCTCGAAACGAGTAACTAGAACGGCATAGGGGAAAAATGCGCATGCCGTTGGAATCGGGCGTTTCTACTTTCAGATGCAACAGAAATTTTGCGGATTGGTCAATCCGTTCGCGAGATATGGCAGTTTGGAGGTAAGAAACGCTTGAGAAACTCAAAATTTTCGCAGTTCTGATGGTCGAAATGAATAACTGGAACGGCCTACGGGAAAACTACACCTACCGTTGTAATCGGGCGAGTTTCTACTTTCAGATGCAACAGAAATTTTGCGGATTGGTCAATCCGTTCGCGAGATATGGCAGTTTGGAGGTAAGAAACGCTTGAGAAACTCAAAATATTTTCAGTTCTGATGCTCGACACGAATAACTATAACGGCCTAGGGGAAATGTGCGCATGCCGTTGGAATCGGGCGAGTTTCTACTTTCAGATGCAACAGAAATTTTGCGGATTGGTCAATCCGTTCGCGAGATATGGCAGTTTGGAGGTAAGAAACGCTTGAGAAACTCAAAATTTTCGCATTTCTGATGCTCGAAACGAATAACTAGAACGGCCTAGGGGAAAAGTGCGCATACCGTTGTAATCGGGCGAGTTTCTACTTTCAGAAGCAACAGAAATTTTGCGGATTGGTCAATCCGTTCGCGAGATATGGCAGTTTGGAGGTAAGAAACGCTTGAGAAACTCAAATTTTTCGCAGTTCTGATGCTCGAAATGAATAACTGGAACGGCCTAGGAGAAAACTACACCTACCGTTGTAATCGGGCGAGTTTCTACTTTCAGATGCAACAGAAATTTTGCGGATTGGTCAATCCGTTCGCGAGATATGGCAGTTTGGAGGTAAGAAACGCTTGAGAAACTCAAAATTTTCGCAGTTCTGATGCTCGACACGAATAACTAGAACGGCCTAGGGGAAAAGTGCGCATACCGTTGTAATCGGGTGAGTGTCTACTTTCAGATGCAACAGAAATTTTCCGGATTGGTCAATCCGTTCGCGAGATATGGCAGTTTGGAGGTAAGAAACGCTTGAGAAACTCAAAATTTTCGCAGTTCTGATGCTCGACACGAATAACTAGAACGGCCTAGGGGCAAAGTGCGCATACCGTTGTAATCGGGCGAGTTTCTACTTTCAGATGCAACAGAAATTTTGCGGATTGGTCAATCCGTTCGTGAGATATGGCAGTTTGGAGGTAAGAAACGCTTGAGAAACTCAAAATTTTCGCAGTTCTGATGCTCGACACGAATAACTAGAACGGCCTAGGGGCAAAGTGCGCATACCGTTGTAATCGGGCGAGTTTCTACTTTCAGATGCAACAGAAATTTTGCGGATTGGTCGATACGTTCGCGAGATGTGGCAGTTTGGATGTAAGCAACGCTTGAGAAACTCAAAATTTTGGCAGTTCTAATGCTCGAAACGAATAACTAGAACGGCCTAGGGGAAAAGTGCGCATATCGTTGTAATCGGGCGAGTTTCTACTTTCAGATGCAACAGAAATTTTGCGGATTGGTCAATCCGTTCGCGAGATATGGCAGTCTGGAGGTAAGGAACGCTTGAGAAACTCAAAATTTTCGCAGTTCTGATGCTCGACACGAATAACTAGAACGGCCTAGGGGAAAAGTGCGCATACCGTTGTAATCGGGCCAGTGTCTACTTTCAGATGCAACAGAAATTTTCCGGATTGGTCAATCCGTTCGCGAGATATGGCAGTTTGGAGGTAAGAAACGCTTGAGAAACTCAAAATTTTCGCAGTTCTGATGCTCGACACGAATAACTAGAACGGCCTAGGGGCAAGGTGCGCATACCTTTGTAATCGGGCGAGTTTCTACTTTCAGATGCAACAGAAATTTTGCGGATTGGTCAATCCGTTCGCGAGATATGGCAGTTTGGAGGTAAGAAACGCTTGAGAAACACAAAATTTTCGCAGTTCTGATGCTCGACACGAATAACTAGAACGGCCTAGGGGCAAAGTGCGCATACCGTTGTAATCGGACGAGTTTCTACTTTCAGATGCAACAGAAATTTTGCGGATTGGTCGATCCGTTCGCGAGATGTGGCAGTTTGGATGTAAGCAACGCTTGAGAAACTCAAAATTTTGGCAGTTCTGATGCTCGAAACGAATAACTAGAACGGCCTAGGGGAAAAGTGCGCATATCGTTGTAATCGGGCGAGTTTCTACTTTCAGATGCAACAGAAATTATGCGGATTGGTCAATCCGTTCGCGAGATAACGCCGTTTGGATGTAAGAAACGCTTGAGATACTCAAAATTTTCGCAGTTCTGATGCTCGAAACGAATAACTAGAACGGCCTAGTGGAAAAGTGCGCATACCGTTGTAATCGGGCGAGTTTCTACTTTCAGATGGCACAGAAATTTTGCGGATTGATCAATCCGTTCGCGAGATATGGCAGTTTGGAGATAAGAAACGCTTGAGAAACTCAAAATTTTCGCAGTTCTGATGCTCGAAACGAATGACTAGAACGGCCTAGGGGAAAAGTGCGCATACCGTTGTAATCGGTCCAGTTTCTATTTTCAGATGCAACAGAAATTTTGCGGATTGGTCAATCCGTTCGCGAGATATGGCAGTTTGGAGGTAAGAAACGCTTGAGAAACTCAAAATTTTCGCAGTTCTGATGCTCGACACGAATAACTAGAACGGCCTAGGGGCAAAGTGCGCATACCGTTGTAATCGGACGAGTTTCTACTTTCAGATGCAACAGAAATTTTGTGGATTGGTCAATCCGTTCGCGAGATATGGCAGTTTGGAGATAAGAAACGCTTGAGAAACTCAAAATTTTCGCAGTTCTGATGCTCGAAACGAATAACTAGAATGGCCTAGGGGAAAAGTGCGCATATCGTTGTAATCGGGCGAGTTTCTACTTTCAGATGCAACAGAAATTATGCGGATTGGTCAATCCGTTCGCGAGATAACGCCGTTTGGATGTAAGAAACGCTTGAGATACTCAAAATTTTCGCAGTTCTGATGCTCGAAACGAATAACTAGAACGGCCTAGTGGAAAAGTGCGCATACCGTTGTAATCGGGCGAGTTTCTACTTTCAGATGGCACAGAAATTTTGCGGATTGATCAATCCGTTCGCGAGATATGGCAGTTTGGAGATAAGAAACGCTTGAGAAACTCAAAATTTTCGCAGTTCTGATGCTCGAAACGAATAACTAGAACGGCCTAGTGGAAAAGTGCGCATACCGTTGTAATCGGGCGAGTTTCTACTTTCAGATGCAACAGAAATTTTGTGGATTGGTCAATCCGTTCGCGAGATATGGCAGTTTGGAGATAAGAAACGCTTGAGAAACTCAAAATTTTCGCAGTTCTGATGCTCGAAACGAATGACTAGAACGGCCTAGGGGAAAAGTGCGCATACCGTTGTAATCGGTCCAGTTTCTATTTTCAGATGCAACAGAAATTTTGCGGATTGGCCAATCCGTTCGCGAGATATGGCAGTTTGGAGGTAAGAAACGCTTGAGAAACTCAAAATTTTCGCAGTTCTGATGCTCGAAACGAATAACTAGAACGGCCTAGTGGAAAAGTGCGCATACCGTTGTAATCGGGCGAGTTTCTACTTTCAGATGCAACAGAAATTTTGTGGATTGGTCAATCCGTTCGCGAGATATGGCAGTTTGGAGATAAGAAACGCTTGAGAAACTCAAAATTTTCGCAGTTCTGATGCTCGAAACGAATGACTAGAACGGCCTAGGGGAGAAGTACACATACCGTTGTAATCGGGCGAGTTTCTATTTTCAGATGCAACAGAAATTTTGCGGATTGGTCAATCCGTTCGCGAGATATGGCCGTTTGGATTTAAGAAACGCTTGAGAAACTCAAAATTTTCGCAGTTCTGATGCTCGACACGAATAACTAGAACGGCCTAGGGGCAAAGTGCGCATACCGTTGTAATCGGGCGAGTTTCTACTTTCAGATGCAACAGAAATTTTGCGGATTGGTCAATCCGTTCGTGAGATATGGCAGTTTGGAGGTAAGAAACGCTTGAGAAACTCAAAATTTTCGCAGTTCTGATGCTCGACGCGAATAACTAGAACGGCCTAGGGGCAAAGTGCGCATACCGTTGTAATCGGGCGAGTTTCTACTTTCAGATGCAACAGAAATTTTGCGGATTGGTCGATACGTTCGCGAGATGTGGCAGTTTGGATGTAAGCAACGCTTGAGAAACTCAAAATTTTGGCAGTTCTAATGCTCGAAACGAATAACTAGAACGGCCTAGGGGAAAAGTGCGCATATCGTTGTAATCGGGCGAGTTTCTACTTTCAGATGCAACAGAAATTTTGCGGATTGGTCAATCCGTTCGCGAGATATGGCAGTCTGGAGGTAAGGAACGCTTGAGAAACTCAAAATTTTCGCAGTTCTGATGCTCGACACGAATAACTAGAACGGCCTAGGGGAAAAGTGCGCATACCGTTGTAATCGGGCGAGTGTCTACTTTCAGATGCAACAGAAATTTTCCGGATTGGTCAATCCGTTCGCGAGATATGGCAGTTTGGAAGTAAGAAACGCTTGAGAAACTCAAAATTTTCGCAGTTCTGATGCTCGACACGAATAACTAGAACGGCCTAGGGGCAAGGTGCGCATACCTTTGTAATCGGGCGAGTTTCTACTTTCAGATGCAACAGAAATTTTGCGGATTGGTCAATCCGTTCGCGAGATATGGCAGTTTGGAGGTAAGAAACGCTTGAGAAACACAAAATTTTCGCAGTTCTGATGCTCGACACGAATAACTAGAACGGCCTAGGGGCAAAGTGCGCATACCGTTGTAATCGGACGAGTTTCTACTTTCAGATGCAACAGAAATTTTGCGGATTGGTCGATCCGTTCGCGAGATGTGGCAGTTTGGATGTAAGCAACGCTTGAGAAACTCAAAATTTTGGCAGTTCTGATGCTCGAAACGAATAACTAGAATGGCCTAGGGGAAAAGTGCGCATATCGTTGTAATCGGGCGAGTTTCTACTTTCAGATGCAACAGAAATTATGCGGATTGGTCAATCCGTTCGCGAGATAACGCCGTTTGGATGTAAGAAACGCTTGAGATACTCAAAATTTTCGCAGTTCTGATGCTCGAAACGAATAACTAGAACGGCCTAGTGGAAAAGTGCGCATACCGTTGTAATCGGGCGAGTTTCTACTTTCAGATGGCACAGAAATTTTGCGGATTGATCAATCCGTTCGCGAGATATGGCAGTTTGGAGATAAGAAACGCTTGAGAAACTCAAAATTTTCGCAGTTTTGATGCTCGAAACGAATGACTAGAACGGCCTAGGGGAAAAGTGCGCATACCGTTGTAATCGGTCCAGTTTCTATTTTCAGATGCAACAGAAATTTTGCGGATTGGTCAATCCGTTCGCGAGATATGGCAGTTTGGAGGTAAGAAACGCTTGAGAAACTCAAAATTTTCGCAGTTCTGATGCTCGAAACGAATAACTAGAACGGCCTAGTGGAAAAGTGCGCATACCGTTGTAATCGGGCGAGTTTCTACTTTCAGATGCAACAGAAATTTTGTGGATTGGTCAATCCGTTCGCGAGATATGGCAGTTTGGAGATAAGAAACGCTTGAGAAACTCAAAATTTTCGCAGTTCTGATGCTCGAAACGAATGACTAGAACGGCCTAGGGGAGAAGTACACATACCGTTGTAATCGGGCGAGTTTCTATTTTCAGATGCAACAGAAATTTTGCGGATTGGTCAATCCGTTCGCGAGATATGGCCGTTTGGATTTAAGAAACGCTTGAGAAACTCAAAATTTTCGCAGTTCTGATGCTCGAAACGAATAACTAGAACGGCCTAGGGGAAAAGTGCGCATATCGTTGTAATCGGGCGAGTTTCTACTTTCAGATGCAACAGAAATTTTGCGGATTGGTCAATCCGTTCGCGAGATATGGCAGTTTGGAGGTAAGAAACGCTTGAGAAACTCAAAATTTTCGCAGTTCTGATGCTCGACACGAATAACTAGAACGGCCTAGGGGAAAAGTGCGCATACCGTTGTAATCGGGCGAGTGTCTACTTTCAGATGCAACAGAAATTTTCCGGATTGGTCAATCCGTTCGCGAGATATGGCAGTTTGGAAGTATGAAACGCTTGAGAAACTCAAAATTTTCGCAGTTCCGATGCTCGACACGAATAACTAGAACGGCCTAGGGGCAAAGTGCGCATACCGTTGTAATCGGGCGAGTTTCTACTTTCAGATGCAACAGAAATTATGCGGATTGGTCCATCCGTTCGCGAGATATGGCCGTTTGGATGTAAGAAACGCTTGAGAAACTAAAAATTTTCGCAGTTCTGATGCTCGAAACGAATAACTAGAACGGCCTAGTGGAAAAGTGCGCATACCGTTGTAATCGGGCGAGTTTCTACTTTCAGATGGCACAGAAATTTTGCGGATTGATCAATCCGTTCGCGAGATATGGCAGTTTGGAGATAAGAAACGCTTGAGAAACTCAAAATTTTCGCAGTTCTGATGCTCGAAACGAATGACTAGAACGGCCTAGGGGAAAAGTGCGCATACCGTTGTAATCGGTCCAGTTTCTATTTTCAGATGCAACAGAAATTTTGCGGATTGGTCAATCCGTTCGCGAGATATGGCAGTTTGGAGGTAAGAAACGCTTGAGAAACTCAAAATTTTCGCAGTTCTGATGCTCGAAACGAATAACTAGAACGGCCTAGTGGAAAAGTGCGCATACCGTTGTAATCGGGCGAGTTTCTACTTTCAGATGCAACAGAAATTTTGTGGATTGGTCAATCCGTTCGCGAGATATGGCCGTTTGCATGTAAGAAACGCTTGAGAAACTCAAAATTTTCGCAGTTCTGATGCTCGAAACGAATAACTGGAACGGACTAGGGGAAAACTACACATACCTTTGTAATCGGGCGAGTTTCTACTTTCAGATGCAACAGTAATTATGCGGATTGGTCAATCCGTTCGCGTGATATGGCCGTTTGGATGTAAGAAACGCTTGAGAAACTCAAAATTTTCGCAGTTCTGATGCTCGACACGAATAACTAGAACGGCCTAGGGGCAAAGTGCGCATACCGTTGTAATCGGGCGAGTTTCTACTTTCAGATACAACAGAAATTTTGCGGATTGGTCAATCCGTTCGCGAGATATGGCAGTTTGGAGGTAAGAAACGTTTGAGAAACTCAAATTTTCGCAGTTCTGATGCTCGACACGAATAACTAGAACGGCCTAGGGGCAAAGTGCGCATACCGTTGTAATCGGGCGAGTTTCTACTTTCAGATGCAACAGAAATTTTGCGGAGTGGTCGATCCGTTCGCGAGATGTGGCAGTTTGGATGTAAGCAACGCTTGAGAAACTCAAAATTTTGGCAGTTCTGATGCTCGAAACGAATAACTAGAACGGCCTAGGGGAAAAGTGCGCATATCGTTGTAATCGGGCGAGTTTCTACTTTCAGATGCAACAGAAATTATGCGGATTGGTCAATCCGTTCGCGAGATATGGCCGTTTGGATGTAAGAAACGCTTGAGAAACTCAAAATTTTCGCAGTTCTGATGCTCGAAACGAATAACTAGAACGGCCTAGGGGAAAAGTGCGCATACCGTTCTAATCGGGCGAGTTTCTACTATCAGATGCAACAGAAATTTTGCGGATTGGTCAATCCGTTCGCGAGATATGGCAGTTTGGAAGTATGAAACGCTTGAGAAACTCAAAATTTTCGCAGTTCCGATGCTCGACACGAATAACTAGAACGGCCTAGGGGCAAAGTGCGCATACCGTTGTAATCGGGCGAGTTTCTACTTTCAGATGCAACAGAAATTATGCGGATTGGTCCATCCGTTCGCGAGATATGGCCGTTTGGATGTAAGAAACGCTTGAGAAACTAAAAATTTTCGCAGTTCTGATGCTCGACACGAATAACTAGAACGGCCTATGGGCAAAGTGCGCATACCGTTGTAATCGGGCGAGTTTCTACTTTCAGATACAACAGAAATTTTGCGGATTGGTCAATCCGTTCGCGAGATATGGCAGTTTGGAGGTAAGAAACGCTTGAGAAACTCAAATTTTCGCAGTTCTGATGCTCGACACGAATAACTAGAACGGCCTAGGGGCAAAGTGCGCATACCGTTGTAATCGGGCGAGTTTCTACTTTCAGATGAAACAGAAATCATGCGGATAGGTCAATCCGTTCGCGAGATATGGCCGTTTGGATTTAAGATACGCTTGAGAAACTCAAAATTTTCGCATTTCTGATGCTTGAAACGAATAACTAGAACGGCCTAGGGGAAAAGTGCGCATACCGTTGTAATCGGGCGAGTTTCTACTTTCAGAAGCAACAGAAATTTTGCGGATTGGTCAATCCGTTCGCGAGATATGGCAGTTTGGAGGTAAGAAACGCTTGAGAAACTCAAAATTTTCGCAGTTCTGATGCTCGAAATGAATAACTGGACGGCCTACGGGAAAACTACACCTACCGTTATAATCGGGCGAGTTTCTACTTTCAGATGCAACAGAAATTTTGCGGATTGGTCAATCCGTTCGCGAGATATGGCAGTTTGGAGGTAAGAAACGCTTGAGAAACTCAAAATATTCGCAGTTCTGATGCTCGACACGAATAACTAGAACGGCCTAGGGGAAATGTGCGCATGCCGTTGGAATCGGGCGAGTTTCTACTTTCAGATGCAACAGAAATTTTGCAGATTGGTCAATCCGTTCGCGAGATATGGCAGTTTGGAGGTAAGAAACGCTTGAGAAACTCAAAATTTTCGCATTTCTGATGCTCGAAACGAATAACTAGAACGGCCTAGGGGAAAAGTGCGCATACCGTTGTAATCGGGCGAGTTTCTACTTTCAGAAGCAACAGAAATTTTGCGGATTGGTCAATCCGTTCGCGAGATATGGCAGTTTGGATGTAAGAAACGCGTGAGAAACTCAAATTTTTCGCAGTTCTGATGCTCGAAATGAATAACTGGAACGGCCTAGGGGAAAACTACACCTACCGTTGTAATCGGGCGAGTTTCTACTTTCAGATGCAACAGAAATTTTGCGGATTGGTCAATCCGTTCGCGAGATATGGCAGTTTGGAGGTAAGAAACGCTTGAGAAACTCAAAATTTTCGCAGTTCTGATGCTCGACACGAATAACTAGAACGGCCTAGGGGAAAAATGCGCATGCCGTTGGAATCGGGCGTTTCTACTTTCAGATGCAACAGAAATTTTGCGGATTGGTCAATCCGTTCGCGAGATATGGCAGTTTGGATGTAAGAAACGCTTGAGAAACTCAAAATTTTCGCATTTCTGATGCTCGAAACGAATAACTAGAACGGCCTAGGGGAAAAGTGCGCATACCGTTGTAATCGGGCGAGATTCTATTTTCAGATGCAACAGAAATCATGCGGATAGGTCAATCCGTTCGCGAGATATGGCCGTTTGGATTTAAGATACGCTTGAGAAACTCAAAATTTTCGCATTTCTGATGCTTGAAACGAATAACTAGAACGGCCTAGGGGAAAAGTGCGCATACCGTTGTAATCGGGCGAGTTTCTACTTTCAGATGCAACAGAAATTTTGCGGATTGGTCAATCCGTTCGCGAGATATGGCAGTTTGGAGGTAAGAAACGCTTGAGAAACTCAAAATATTCGCAGTTCTGATGCTCGACACGAATAACTAGAACGGCCTAGGGGAAATGTGCGCATGCCGTTGGAATCGGGCGAGTTTCTACTTTCAGATGCAACAGAAATTTTGCAGATTGGTCAATCCGTTCGCGAGATATGGCAGTTTGGAGGTAAGAAACGCTTGAGAAACTCAAAATTTTCGCATTTCTGATGCTCGAAACGAATAACTAGAACGGCCTAGGGGAAAAGTGCGCATACCGTTGTAATCGGGCGAGTTTCTACTTTCAGAAGCAACAGAAATTTTGCGGATTGGTCAATCCGTTCGCGAGATATGGCAGTTTGGATGTAAGAAACGCGTGAGAAACTCAAATTTTTAGCAGTTCTGATGCTCGAAATGAATAACTGGAACGGCCTAGGGGAAAACTACACCTACCGTTGTAATCGGGCGAGTTTCTACTTTCAGATGCAACAGAAATTTTGCGGATTGGTCAATCCGTTCGCGAGATATGGCAGTTTGGAGGTAAGAAACGCTTGAGAAACTCAAAATTTTCGCAGTTCTGATGCTCGACACGAATAACTAGAACGGCCTAGGGGAAAAATGCGCATGCCGTTGGAATCGGGCGTTTCTACTTTCAGATACAACAGAAATTTTGCGGATTGGTCAATCCGTTCGCGAGATATGGCAGTTTGGAGGTAAGAAACGCTTGAGAAACTCAAAATTTTCGCATTTCTGATGCTTGAAACGAATAACTAGAACGGCCTAGGGGAAAAGTGCGCATACCGTTGTAATCGGGCGAGTTTCTACTTTCAGAAGCAACAGAAATTTTGCGGATTGGTCAATCCGTTCGCGAGATATGGCAGTTTGGAGGTAAGAAACGCTTGAGAAACTCAAAATTTTCGCAGTTCTGATGCTCGAAATGAATAACTGGAACGGCCTACGGGAAAACTATACCTACCGTTGTAATCGGGCGAGTTTCTACTTTCAGATGCAACAGAAATTTTGCGGATTGGTCAATCCGTTCGCGAGATATGGCAGTTTGGAGGTAAGAAACGCTTGAGAAACTCAAAATATTCGCAGTTCTGATGCTCGACACGAATAACTAGAACGGCCTAGGGGAAATGTGCGCATGCCGTTGGAATCGAGCGAGTTTCTACTTTCAGATGCAACAGAAATTTTGCGGATTGGTCAATCCGTTCGCGAGATATGGCAGTTTGGAGGTAAGAAACGCTTGAGAAACTCAAAATTTTCGCATTTCTGATGCTCGAAACGAATAACTAGAACGGCCTAGGGGAAAAGTGCGCATACCGTTCTAATCGGGCGAGTTTCTACTTTCAGAAGCAACAGAAATTTTGCGGATTGGTCAATCCGTTCGCGAGATATGGCAGTTTGGAGGTAAGAAACGCTTGAGAAACTCAAATTTTTCGCAGTTCTGATGCTCGAAATGAATAACTGGAACGGCCTAGGGGAAAACTACACCTACCGTTGTAATCGGGCGAGTTTCTACTTTCAGATGCAACAGAAATTTTGCGGATTGGTCAATCCGTTCGCGAGATATGGCAGTTTGGAGGTAAGAAACGCTTGAGAAACTCAAAATTTTCGCAGTTCTGATGCTCGACACGAATAACTAGAACGGCCTAGGGGAAAAGTGCGCATGCCGTTGGAATCGGGCGAGTTTCTACTTTCAGATGCAACAGAAATTTTGCGGATTGGTCAATCCGTTCGCGAGATATGTCAGTTCGGAGGTAAGAAACGCTTGAGAAACTCAAAATTTTCGCATTTCTGATGCTCGAGACGAATAACTAGAACGGCCTAGGGGAAAAGTGCGCATACCGTTGTAATCGGGCGAGATTCTATTTTCAGATGCAACAGAAATCATGCGGATAGGTCAATCCGTTTGCGAGATATGGCCGTTTGGATTTAAGATACGCTTGAGAAACTCAAAATTTTCGCATTTCTGATGCTTGAAACGAATAACTAGAACGGCCTAGGGGAAAAGTGCGCATACCGTTGTAATCGGGCGAGTTTCTACTTTCAGAAGCAACAGAAATTTTGCGGATTGGTCAATCCGTTCGCGAGATATGGCAGTTTGGAGGTAAGAAACGCTTGAGAAACTCAAAATTTTCGCAGTTCTGATGCTCGAAATGAATAACTGGAACGGCCTACGGGAAAACTACACCTACCGTTGTAATCGGGCGAGTTTCTACTTTCAGATGCAACAGAAATTTTGCGGATTGGTCAATCCGTTCGCGAGATATGGCAGTTTGGAGGTAAGAAACGCTTGAGAAACTCAAAATTTTCGCATTTCTGATGCTCGAAACGAATAACTAGAACGGCCTAGGGGAAAAGTGCGCATACCGTTGTAATCGGGCGAGTTTCTACTTTCAGAAGCAACAGAAATTTTGCGGATTGGTCAATCCGTTCGCGAGATATGGCAGTTCGGAGGTAAGAAACGCTTGAGAAACTCAAAATTTTCGCATTTCTGATGCTCGAAACGAATAACTAGAACGGCCTAGGGGAAAAGTGCGCATACCGTTGTAATCGGGCGAGATTCTATTTTCAGATGCAACAGAAATCATGCGGATAGGTCAATCCGTTTGCGAGATATGGCCGTTTGGATTTAAGATACGCTTGAGAAACTCAAAATTTTCGCATTTCTGATGCTTGAAACGAATAACTAGAACGGCCTAGGGGAAAAGTGCGCATACCGTTGTAATCGGGCGAGTTTCTACTTTCAGAAGCAACAGAAATTTTGCGGATTGGTCAATCCGTTCGCGAGATATGGCAGTTTGGAGGTAAGAAACGCTTGAGAAACTCAAAATTTTCGCAGTTCTGATGGTCGAAATGAATAACTGGAACGGCCTACGGGAAAACTACACCTACCGTTGTAATCGGGCGAGTTTCTACTTTCAGATGCAACAGAAATTTTGCGGATTGGTCAATCCGTTCGCGAGATATGGCAGTTTGGAGGTAAGAAACGCTTGAGAAACTCAAAATATTTTCAGTTCTGATGCTCGACACGAATAACTAGAACGGCCTAGGGGAAATGTGCGCATGCCGTTGGAATCGGGCGAGTTTCTACTTTCAGATGCAACAGAAATTTTGCGGATTGGTCAATCCGTTCGCGAGATATGGCAGTTTGGAGGTAAGAAATGCTTGAGAAACTCAAAATTTTCGCAGTTCTGATGCTCGAAATGAATAACTGGAACGGCCTAGGAGAAAACTACACCTACCGTTGTAATCGGGCGAGTTTCTACTTTCAGATGCAACAGAAATTTTGCGGATTGGTCAATCCGTTCGCGAGATATGGCAGTTTGGAGGTAAGAAACGCTTGAGAAACTCAAAATTTTCGCAGTTCTGATGCTCGACACGAATAACTAGAACGGCCTAGGGGAAAAGTGCGCATACCGTTGTAATCGGGTGAGTGTCTACTTTCAGATGCAACAGAAATTTTCCGGATTGGTCAATCCGTTCGCGAGATATGGCAGTTTGGAGGTAAGAAACGCTTGAGAAAGTCAAAATTTTCGCAGTTCTGATGCTCGACACGAATAACTAGAACGGCCTAGGGGCAAAGTGCGCATACCGTTGTCATCGGGCGAGTTTCTACTTTCAGATGCAACAGAAATTTTGCGGATTGGTCAATCCGTTCGCGAGATATGGCAGTTTGGAGGTAAGAAACGCTTGAGAAACTCAAAATTTTCGCAGTTCTGATGCTCGACACGAATAACTAGAACGGCCTAGGGGCAAGGTGCGCATACCTTTGTAATCGGGCGAGTTTCTACTTTCAGATGCAACAGAAATTTTGCGGATTGGTCAATCCGTTCGCGAGATATGGCAGTTTGGAGGTAAGGAACGCTTGAGAAACACAAAATTTTCGCAGTTCTGATGCTCGACACGAATAACTAGAACGGCCTAGGGGCAAAGTGCGCATACCGTTGTAATCGGACGAGTTTCTACTTTCAGATGCAACAGAAATTTTGCGGATTGGTCGATCCGTTCGCGAGATGTGGCAGTTTGGATGTAAGCAACGCTTGAGAAACTCAAAATTTTGGCAGTTCTGATGCTCGAAACGAATAACTAGAACGGCCTAGGGGAAAAGTGCGCATATCGTTGTAATCGGGCGAGTTTCTACTTTCAGATGCAACAGAAATTATGCGGATTGGTCAATCCGTTCGCGAGATAACGCCGTTTGGATGTAAGAAACGCTTGAGATACTCAAAATTTTCGCAGTTCTGATGCTCGAAACGAATAACTAGAACGGCCTAGTGGAAAAGTGCGCATACCGTTGTAATCGGGCGAGTTTCTACTTTCAGATGGCACAGAAATTTTGCGGATTGATCAATCCGTTCGCGAGATATGGCAGTTTGGAGATAAGAAACGCTTGAGAAACTCAAAATTTTCGCAGTTCTGATGCTCGAAACGAATGACTAGAACGGCCTAGGGGAAAAGTGCGCATACCGTTGTAATCGGTCCAGTTTCTATTTTCAGATGCAACAGAAATTTTGCGGATTGGTCAATCCGTTCGCGAGATATGGCAGTTTGGAGGTAAGAAACGCTTGAGAAACTCAAAATTTTCGCAGTTCTGATGTTCGAAACGAATAACTAGAACGGCCTAGTGGAAAAGTGCGCATACCGTTGTAATCGGGCGAGTTTCTACTTTCAGATGCAACAGAAATTTTGTGGATTGGTCAATCCGTTCGCGAGATATGGCAGTTTGGAGATAAGAAACGCTTGAGAAACTCAAAATTTTCGCAGTTCTGATGCTCGAAACGAATGACTAGAACGGCCTAGGGGAGAAGTACACATACCGTTGTAATCGGGCGAGTGTCTACTTTCAGATGCAACAGAAATTTTCCGGATTGGTCAATCCGTTCGCGAGATATGGCAGTTTGGAGGTATGAAACGCTTGAGAAACTCAAAATTTTCGCAGTTCCGATGCTCGACACGAATAACTAGAACGGCCTAGGGGCAAAGTGCGCATACCGTTGTAATCGGGCGAGTTTCTACTTTCAGATGCAACAGAAATTATGCGGATTGGTCAATCCGTTCGCGAGATATGGCCGTTTGGATGTAAGAAACGCTTGAGAAACTCAAAATTTTCGCAGTTCTGACGCTCGAAACGAATAACTAGAACGGCCTAGTGGAAAAGTGCGCATACCGTTGTAATCGGGCGAGTTTCTACTTTCAGATGGCACAGAAATTTTGCGGATTGATCAATCCGTTCGCGAGATATGGCAGTTTGGAGATAAGAAACGCTTGAGAAACTCAAAATTTTCGCAGTTCTGATGCTCGAAACGAATGACTAGAACGGCCTATGGGAAAAGTGCGCATACCGTTGTAATCGGGCGAGTTTCTATTTTCAGATGCAACAGAAATTTTGCGGATTGGTCAATCCGTTCGCGAGATATGGCAGTTTGGAGGTAAGAAACGCTTGAGAAACTCAAAATTTTCGCAGTTCTGATGCTCGAAACGAATAACTAGAACGGCCTAGTGGAAAAGTGCGCATACCGTTGTAATCGGGCGAGTTTCTACTTTCAGATGCAACAGAAATTTTGCGGATTGGTCAATCCGTTCGCGAGATATGGCAGTTTGGATATAAGAAACGCTTGAGAAACTCCAAATTTTCGCAGTTCTGATGCTCGAAACGAATAATTAGAACCGCCTAGGGGAAAAGTGCGCATACCGTTGTAATCGGGCGAGTTTCTACTTTCAGATGCAACAGAAATTTTGCGGATTGATCAATCCGTTCGCGAAATATGGCTGTTTGGAGATAAGAAACGCTTGAGAAACTCAAAATTTTCGCAGTTCTGATGCTCGAAACGAATGACTAGAACGGCCTAGGGGAGAAGTACGCATACCGTTGTAATCGGGCGAGTTTCTACTTTCAGATGCAACAGAAATTTTGCGGATTGATCAATCCGTTCGCGAGATATGGCCGTTTGGATTTAAGAAACGCTTGAGAAACTCAAAATTTTCGCATTTCTGATGCTCGAAACGAATGACTAGAACGGCCTAGGGGAGAAGTACACATACCGTTGTAATCGGGCGAGTTGCTACTTTCAGATGCGACAGAAATTTTGCGGATTGGTCAATCCGTTCGCGAGATATGGCAGTTTGGAGGTAAGAAACGCTTGAGAAACTCAAAATTTTCGCAGTTCTGATGCTCGACACGAATAACTGGAACGGCCTAGGGGAAAAGTGCGCATACCGTTGTAATCGGGCGAGTTTCTACTTTCAGATGCAACAGAAATTTTGCGGATTGTTCAATCCGTTCGCGAGATATGGCAGTTTGGAGGTAAGAAACGCTTGAGCAACTAAAAATTTTCGCAGTTCTGATACTCGAAACGAATAACTAGAATGGCCTACGGGAAAAGTGCGCATACCGCTGTAATCGGGCGAGTTTCTACTTTCAGATGCAACAGAAATTATGCGGATTGGTCAATCCGTTCGCGAGATATGGCCGTTTGGATGTAAGAAACGCTCGAGAAACTCAAAATTTTCGCAGTTCTGATGCTTGAAACGAATAAATAGAAACGCCTAGGGGAAAAGTGCGCATACCGTTGTGATCGGGCAAGTTTCTACTTTCAGAAGCAACAGCAATTTTGCGGATTGGTCAATCCGTTCGCGAGATATGGCCGTCTGGATTTAAGAAACGCTTGAGAAACTCAAAATTTTCGCAGTTCTGATGCTCGAAACGAATGACTAGAACGGCCTAGGGGAAAAGTGCGCATACCGTTGTAATCGGGCGAGTTTCTATTTTCAGATGCAACAGAAATTTTGCGGATTGGTCAATCCGTTCGCGAGATATGGCAGTTTGGAGGTAAGAAACGCTTGAGAAACTCAAAATTTTCGCAGTTCTGATGCTCTAAACGAATAACTAGAACGGCCTAGTGGAAAAGTGCGCATACCGTTGTAATCGGGCGAGTTTCTACTTTCAGATGCAACAGCAATTTTGCGGATTGATCAATCCGTTCGCGAGATATGGCAGTTTGGAGATACGAAACGCTTGAGAAACTCAAAATTTTCGCAGTTCTGATGCTCGAAACGAATGACTAGAACGGCCTAGGGGAGAAGTACGCATACCGTTGTAATCGGGCGAGTTTCTACTTTCAGATGCAACAGAAATTATGCGGATTGGTCAATCCGTTCGCGAGATATGGCCGTTTGGATGTAAGAAACGCTTGAGAAACTCATAATTTTCGCAGTTCTGATGCTCGAAACGAATAACTGGAACGGCCTAGGGGAAAACTACACACACCGTTGTAATCGGGCGAGTTTCTACTTTCAGATGCAACAGAAATTATGCGGATTGGTCAATCCGTTCGCGAGATATGGCCGTTTGGATGTAAGAAACGCTTGAGAAACTCGAAATTTTCGCAGTTCTGATGCTCGAAACGAATAACTAGAACGGCCTAGGGGAAAACTACACCTACCGTTGTAATCGGGCGAGTTTCTACTTTCAGATGCAACAGAAATTTTGCGGATTGGTCAATCCGTTCGCGAGATATGGCAGTTTGGAGGTAAGAAACGCTTGAGAAACTCAAAAGTTTTGGCAGTTCTGATGCTCGAAACGGATAACTAGAACGGCCTAGGGGAAAACTACACCTACCGTTGTAATCGGGCGAGTTTCTACTTTCAGATGCAACAGAAATTTTGCGGATTGGTCAATCCGTTCGCTCGATATGGCAGTTTGGAGGTAAGAAACGCTCGAGAAGCTCAAAATTTTCGCAGTTCTGATGCTCGAAACGAATGACTAGAACGGCCTAGGGGAGAAGTCCGCATACTGTTGTAATCGGGCGAGTTTCTACTTTCAGATGCAACAGAAATTATGCGGATTGGTCAATCCGTTCGCGAGATATGGCCGTTTGGATGTAAGAAACGCTTGAGAAACTCAAAATTTTCGCAGTTCTGATGCTCGACACGAATAACTGGAACGGCCTAGGGGAAAAGTGCGCATACGGTTGTAATCGGGCGAGTGTCTACTTTCAGATGCAACAGGAATTTTCCGGATTGGTCAATCCGTTCGCGAGATATGGCAGTTTGGAGGTAAGAAACGCTTGAGAAACTCAAAAGTTTTGGCAGTTCTGATGCTCGAAACGAATAACTAGAACGGCCTAGGGGAAAACTACACCTACCGTTGTAATCGGGCGAGTTTCTACTTTCAGATGCAACAGAAATTTTGCGGATTGGTCAATCCGTTCGCTCGATATGGCAGTTTGGAGGTAAGAAACGCTCGAGAAGCTCAAAATTTTCGCAGTTCTGATGCTCGAAACGAATGACTAGAACGGCCTAGGGGAGAAGTCCGCATACTGTTGTAATCGGGCGAGTTTCTACTTTCAGATGCAACAGAAATTATGCGGATTGGTCAATCCGTTCGCGAGATATGGCCGTTTGGATGTAAGAAACGCTTGAGAAACTCAAAATTTTCGCAGTTCTGATGCTCGACACGAATAACTGGAACGGCCTAGGGGAAAAGTGCGCATACGGTTGTAATCGGGCGAGTGTCTACTTTCAGATGCAACAGGAATTTTCCGGATTGGTCAATCCGTTCGCGAGATATGGCAGTTTGGAGGTAAGAAACGCTTGAGAAACTCAAAATTTTCGCAGTTCTGATGCTCGACACGAATAACTAGAACGGCCTAGGGGCAAAGTGCGCATACCGTTGTAATCGGGCGAGTTTCTACTTTCAGATGCAACAGAAATTTTGCGGAGTGGTCGATCCGTTCGCGAGATGTGGCAGTTTGGATGTAAGCAACGCTTGAGAAACACAAAATTTTGGCAGTTCTGATGCTCGAAACGAATAACTAGAACGGCCTAGGGGAAAAGTGCGCATATCGTTGTAATCGGGCGAGTTTCTACTTTCAGATGCAACAGAAATTATGCGGATTGGTCAATCCGTTCGCGAGATATGGCCGTTTGGATGTAAGAAACGCTTGAGAAACTCAAAATTTTCGCTGTTCTGATGCTCGAAACGAATAACTAGAACGGCCTAGTGGAAAAGTGCGCATACCGTTGTAATCGGGCGAGTTTCTACTATCAGATGCAACAGAAATTTTGCGGATTGGTCAATCCGTTCGCGAGATATGGCCGTTTGGATTTAAGAAACGCTTGAGAACCTCAAAATTTTCGCACTTCTGATGCTCGAAACGAATAACTAGAACGGCCTAGGGGAAAAGTGCGCATACAGTTGTAATCGGGCGAGTTTCTACTTTCAGATGCAACAGAAATTTTGCGGATTGGTCAATCCGTTCGCGAGATATGGCAGTTTGGAGGTAAGAAACGCTTGAGAAACTCAAAATTTTCGCAGTTCTGATGCTCGAAATGAATAACTGGAACGGCCTAGGGGAAAAGTGCGCATACCGTTGTAATCGGGCGAGTTTCTCCTTTCAGATGCCACAGCAATTTTGCGGATTGATCAATCCGTTCGCGAGATATGGCCGTCTGGATGTAAGAAACGCTTGAGAAACTCAAAATTTTCGCAGTTCTGATGCTCGAAACGAATGACTAGAACGGCCTAGGGGAAAAGTGCGCATACCGTTGTAATCGGGCGAGTTTCTATTTTCAGATGCAACAGAAATTTTGCGGATTGGTCAATCCGTTCGCGAGATATGGCAGTTTGGAGGTAAGAAACGCTTGAGAAACTCAAAATTTTCGCAGTTCTGATGCTCTAAACGAATAACTAGAACGGCCTAGTGGAAAAGTGCGCATACCGTTGTAATCGGGCGAGTTTCTACTTTCAGATGCAACAGCAATTTTGCGGATTGATCAATCCGTTCGCGAGATATGGCAGTTTGGAGATACGAAACGCTTGAGAAACTCAAAATTTTCGCAGTTCTGATGCTCGAAACGAATGACTAGAACGGCCTAGGGGAGAAGTACGCATACCGTTGTAATCGGGCGAGTTTCTACTTTCAGATGCAACAGAAATTATGCGGATTGGTCAATCCGTTCGCGAGATATGGCCGTTTGGATGTAAGAAACGCTTGAGAAACTCATAATTTTCGCAGTTCTGATGCTCGAAACGAATAACTGGAACGGCCTAGGGGAAAACTACACATACCGTTGTAATCGGGCGAGTTTCTACTTTCAGATGCAACAGAAATTATGCGGATTGGTCAATCCGTTCGCGAGATATGGCCGTTTGGATGTAAGAAACGCTTGAGAAACTCAAAATTTTCGCAGTTCTGATGCTCGAAACGAATAACTGGAACGGCCTAGGGGAAAACTACACATACCGTTGTAATCGGGCGAGTGTCTACTTTCAGATGCAACAGGAATTTTCCGGATTGGTCAATCCGTTCGCGAGATATGGCAGTTTGGAGGTAAGAAACGCTTGAGAAACTCAAAATTTTCGCAGTTCTGATGCTCGACACGAATAACTAGAACGGCCTATGGGCAAAGTGCGCATACCGTTGTAATCGGGCGAGTTTCTACTTTCAGATACAACAGAAATTTTGCGGATTGGTCAATCCGTTCGCGAGATATGGCAGTTTGGAGGTAAGAAACGCTTGAGAAACTCAAATTTTCGCAGTTCTGATGCTCGACACGAATAACTAGAACGGCCTAGGGGCAAAGTGCGCATACCGTTGTAATCGGGCGAGTTTCTACTATCAGATGCAACAGAAATTTTGCGGATTGGTCAATCCGTTCGCGAGATATGGCCGTTTGGATTTAAGAAACGCTTGAGAACCTCAAAATTTTCGCACTTCTGATGCTCGAAACGAATAACTAGAACGGCCTAGGGGAAAAGTGCGCATACAGTTGTAATCGGGCGAGTTTCTACTTTCAGAAGCAACAGAAATTTTGCGGATTGGTCAATCCGTTCGCGAGATATGGCAGTTTGGAGGTAAGAAACGCTTGAGAAACTCAAAATTTTCGCAGTTCTGATGCTCGAAATGAATAACTGGAACGGCCTAGGGGAAAACTACACCTACCGTTGTAATCGGGCGAGTTTCTACTTTCAGATGGCACAGAAATTTTGCGGATTGATCAATCCGTTCGCGAGATATGGCAGTTTGGAGATAAGAAACGCTTGAGAAACTCAAAATTTTCCCAGTTCTGATGCTCGAAACGAATGACTAGAACGGCCTAGGGGAAAAGTGCGCATACCGTTCTAATCGGGCGAGTTTCTACTATCAGATGCAACAGAAATTTTGCGGATTGGTCAATCCGTTCGCGAGATATGGCCGTTTGGATTTAAGAAACGCTTGAGAACCTCAAAATTTTCGCAGCTCTGATGCTCGAAACGAATAACTAGAACGGCCTAGGGGAAAAGTGCGCATACCGTTGTAATCGGGCGAGTTTCTACTTTCAGAAGCAACAGAAATTTTGCGGATTGGTCAATCCGTTCGCGAGATATGGCAGTTTGGAGGTAAGAAACGCTTGAGAAACTCAAAATTTTCGCAGTTCTGATGCTCGAAACGAATAACTAGATCGGCCTAGGGGATAAGTGCGCATACCGTTGTAATCGGGCGAGTTTCTATTTTCAGATGCAACAGAAATTTTGCGGATTGGTCAATCCGTTCGCGAGATATGGCAGTTTGGAGGTAAGAAACGCTTGAGAAACTCAAAATTTTCGCAGTTCTGATGCTCTAAACGAATAACTAGAACGGCCTAGTGGAAAAGTGCGCATACCGTTGTAATCGGGCGAGTTTCTACTTTCAGATGCAACAGCAATTTTGCGGATTGATCAATCCGTTCGCGAGATATGGCAGTTTGGAGATAAGAAACGCTTGAGAAACTCAAAATTTTCCCAGTTCTGATGCTCGAAACGAATGACTAGAACGGCCTAGGGGAAAAGTGCGCATACCGTTCTAATCGGGCGAGTTTCTACTATCAGATGCAACAGAAATTTTGCGGATTGGTCAATCCGTTCGCGAGATATGGCCGTTTGGATTTAAGAAACGCTTGAGAACCTCAAAATTTTCGCAGTTCTGATGCTCGAAACGAATAACTAGAACGGCCTAGGGGAAAAGTGCGCATACCGTTGTAATCGGGCGAGTTTCTACTTTCAGAAGCAACAGAAATTTTGCGGATTGGTCAATCCGTTCGCGAGATATGGCAGTTTGGAGGTAAGAAACGCTTGAGAAACTCAAAATTTTCGCAGTTCTGATGCTCGAAACGAATAACTAGATCGGCCTAGGGGATAAGTGCGCATACCGTTGTAATCGGGCGAGTTTCTATTTTCAGATGCAACAGAAATTTTGCGGATTGGTCAATCCGTTCGCGAGATATGGCAGTTTGGAGGTAAGAAACGCTTGAGAAACTCAAAATTTTCGCAGTTCTGATGCTCTAAACGAATAACTAGAACGGCCTAGTGGAAAAGTGCGCATACCGTTGTAATCGGGCGAGTTTCTACTTTCAGATGCAACAGCAATTTTGCAGATTGATCAATCCGTTCGGGAGATATGGCAGTTTGGAGATACGAAACGCTTGAGAAACTCAAAATTTTCGCAGTTCTGATGCTCGAAACAAATGACTAGAACGGCCTAGGGGAGAAGTACGCATACCGTTGTAATCGGGCGAGTTTCTACTTTCAGATGCAACAGAAATTATGCGGATTGGTCAATCCGTTCGCGAGATATGGCCGTTTGGATGTAAGAAACGCTTGAGAAACTCGAAATTTTCGCTGTTCTGATGCTCGAAACGAATAACTAGAACGGCCTAGTGGAAAAGTGCGCATACCGTTGTAATCGGGCGAGTTTCTACTATCAGATGCAACCGAAATTTTGCGGATTGGTCAATCCGTTCGCGAGATATGGCCGTTTGGATTTAAGAAACGCTTGAGAACCTCAAAATTTTCGCAGTTCTGATGCTCGAAACGAATAACTAGAACGGCCTAGGGGAAAAGTGCGCATACCTTTGTAATCGGGCGAGTTTCTACTTTCAGAAGCAACAGAAATTTTGCGGATTGGTCAATCCGTTCGCGAGATATGGCAGTTTGGAGGTAAGAAACGCTTGAGAAACTCAAAATTTTCGCAGTTCTGATGCTCGAAATGAATAACTGGAACGGCCTAGGGGAAAACTACACCCACCGTTGTAATCGGGCGAGTTTCTACTTTCAGATGGCACAGAAATTTTGCGGATTGATCAATCCGTTCGCGAGATATGGCAGTTTGGAGATAAGAAACGCTTGAGAAACTCAAAATTTTCCCAGTTCTGATGCTCGAAACGAATGACTAGAACGGCCTAGGGGAAAAGTGCGCATACCGTTCTAATCGGGCGAGTTTCTACTATCAGATGCAACAGAAATTTTGCGGATTGGTCAATCCGTTCGCGAGATATGGCCGTTTGGATTTAAGAAACGCTTGAGAACCTCAAAATTTTCGCAGTTCTGATGCTCGAAACGAATAACTAGAACGGCCTAGGGGAAAAGTGCGCATACCTTTGTAATCGGGCGAGTTTCTACTTTCAGAAGCAACAGAAATTTTGCGGATTGGTCAAACCGTTCGCGAGATATGGCAGTTTGGAGGTATGAAACGCTTGAGAAACTCAAAATTTTCGCAGTTCTGATGCTCGAAACGAATAACTAGATCGGCCTAGGTGAAAAGTGCGCATACCGTTGTAATCGGGCGAGTTTCTATTTTCAGATGCAACAGAAATTTTGCGGATTGGTCAATCCGTTCGCGAGATATGGCAGTTTGGAGGTAAGAAACGCTTGAGAAACTCAAAATTTTCGCAGTTCTGATGCTCTAAACGAATAACTAGAACGGCCTAGTGGAAAAGTGCGCATACCGTTGTAATCGGGCGAGTTTCTACTTTCAGATGCCACAGCAATTTTGCGGATTGATCAATCCGTTCGCGAGATATGGCCGTCTGGATGTAAGAAACGCTTGAGAAACTCAAAATTTTCGCAGTTCTGATGCTCGAAACGAATGACTAGAACGGCCTAGGGGAAAAGTGCGCATACCGTTGTAATCGGGCGAGTTTCTATTTTCAGATGCAACAGAAATTTTGCGGATTGGTCAATCCGTTCGCGAGATATGGCAGTTTGGAGGTAAGAAACGCTTGAGAAACTCAAAATTTTCGCAGTTCTGATGCTCTAAACGAATAACTAGAACGGCCTAGTGGAAAAGTGCGCATACCGTTGTAATCGGGCGAGTTTCTACTTTCAGATGCAACAGCAATTTTGCGGATTGATCAATCCGTTCGCGAGATATGGCAGTTTGGAGATACGAAACGCTTGAGAAACTCAAAATTTTCGCAGTTCTGATGCTCGAAACGAATGACTAGAACGGCCTAGGGGAGAAGTACGCATACCGTTGTAATCGGGCGAGTTTCTACTTTCAGATGCAACAGAAATTATGCGGATTGGTCAATCCGTTCGCGAGATATGGCCGTTTGGATGTAAGAAACGCTTGAGAAACTCATAATTTTCGCAGTTCTGATGCTCGAAACGAATAACTGGAACGGCCTAGGGGAAAACTACACATACCGTTGTAATCGGGCGAGTTTCTACTTTCAGATGCAACAGAAATTATGCGGATTGGTCAATCCGTTCGCGAGATATGGCCGTTTGGATGTAAGAAACGCTTGAGAAACTCAAAATTTTCGCAGTTCTGATGCTCGAAACGAATGACTAGAACGGCCTAGGGGCAAAGTGCGCATACGGTTGTAATCGGGCGAGTGTCTACTTTCAGATGCAACAGGAATTTTCCGGATTGGTCAATCCGTTCGCGAGATATGGCAGTTTGGAGGTAAGAAACGCTTGAGAAACTCAAAATTTTCGCAGTTCTGATGCTCGACACGAATAACTAGAACGGCCTATGGGCAAAGTGCGCATACCGTTGTAATCGGGCGAGTTTCTACTTTCAGATACAACAGAAATTTTGCGGATTGGTCAATCCGTTCGCGAGATATGGCAGTTTGGAGGTAAGAAACGCTTGAGAAACTCAAATTTTCGCAGTTCTGATGCTCGACACGAATAACTAGAACGGCCTAGGGGCAAAGTGCGCATACCGTTGTAATCGGGCGAGTTTCTACTTTCAGATGCAACAGAAATTTTGCGGAGTGGTCGATCCGTTCGCGAGATGTGGCAGTTTGGATGTAAGCAACGCTTGAGAAACTCAAAATTTTGGCAGTTCTGATGCTCGAAACGAATAACTAGAACGGCCTAGGGGAAAAGTGCGCATATCGTTGTAATCGGGCGAGTTTCTACTTTCAGATGCAACAGAAATTATGCGGATTGGTCAATCCGTTCGCGAGATATGGCCGTTTGGATGTAAGAGACGCTTGAGAAACTCAAAATTTTCGCAGTTCTGATGCTCGAAACGAATAACTAGAACGGCCTAGTGGAAAAGTGCGCATACCGTTGTAATCGGGCGAGTTTCTACTATCAGATGCAACAGAAATTTTGCGGATTGGTCAATCCGTTCGCGAGATATGGCCGTTTGGATTTAAGAAACGCTTGAGAACCTCAAAATTTTCGCACTTCTGATGCTCGAAACGAATAACTAGAACGGCCTAGGGGAAAAGTGCGCATACAGTTGTAATCGGGCGAGTTTCTACTTTCAGAAGCAACAGAAATTTTGCGGATTGGTCAATCCGTTCGCGAGATATGGCAGTTTGGAGGTAAGAAACGCTTCAGAAACTCAAAATTTTCGCAGTTCTGATGCTCGAAACAAATGACTAGAACGGCCTAGGGGAGAAGTACGCATACCGTTGTAATCGGGCGAGTTTCTACTTTCAGATGCAACAGAAATTATGCGGATTGGTCAATCCGTTCGCGAGATATGGCCGTTTGGATGTAAGAAACGCTTGAGAAACTCGAAATTTTCGCTGTTCTGATGCTCGAAACGAATAACTAGAACGGCCTAGTGGAAAAGTGCGCATACCGTTGTAATCGGGCGAGTTTCTACTATCAGATGCAACAGAAATTTTGCGGATTGGTCAATCCGTTCGCGAGATATGGCCGTTTGGATTTAAGAAACGCTTGAGAAACTCAAAATTTTCGCAGTTCTGATGCTCGAAACGAATAACTAGAACGGCCTAGGGGAAAAGTGCGCATACCTTTGTAATCGGGCGAGTTTCTACTTTCAGAAGCAACAGAAATTTTGCGGATTGGTCAATCCGTTCGCGAGATATGGCAGTTTGGAGGTAAGAAACGCTTGAGAAACTCAAAATTTTCGCAGTTCTGATGCTCGAAATGAATAACTGGAACGGCCTAGGGGAAAACTACACCCACCGTTGTAATCGGGCGAGTTTCTACTTTCAGATGGCACAGAAATTTTGCGGATTGATCAATCCGTTCGCGAGATATGGCAGTTTGGAGATAAGAAACGCTTGAGAAACTCAAAATTTTCCCAGTTCTGATGCTCGAAACGAATGACTAGAACGGCCTAGGGGAAAAGTGCGCATACCGTTCTAATCGGGCGAGTTTCTACTATCAGATGCAACAGAAATTTTGCGGATTGGTCAATCCGTTCGCGAGATATGGCCGTTTGGATTTAAGAAACGCTTGAGAACCTCAAAATTTTCGCAGTTCTGATGCTCGAAACGAATAACTAGAACGGCCTAGGGGAAAAGTGCGCATACCTTTGTAATCGGGCGAGTTTCTACTTTCAGAAGCAACAGAAATTTTGCGGATTGGTCAAACCGTTCGCGAGATATGGCAGTTTGGAGGTATGAAACGCTTGAGAAACTCAAAATTTTCGCAGTTCTGATGCTCGAAACGAATAACTAGATCGGCCTAGGTGAAAAGTGCGCATACCGTTGTAATCGGGCGAGTTTCTATTTTCAGATGCAACAGAAATTTTGCGGATTGGTCAATCCGTTCGCGAGATATGGCAGTTTGGAGGTAAGAAACGCTTGAGAAACTCAAAATTTTCGCAGTTCTGATGCTCTAAACGAATAACTAGAACGGCCTAGTGGAAAAGTGCGCATACCGTTGTAATCGGGCGAGTTTCTACTTTCAGATGCCACAGCAATTTTGCGGATTGATCAATCCGTTCGCGAGATATGGCCGTCTGGATGTAAGAAACGCTTGAGAAACTCAAAATTTTGGCAGTTCTGATGCTCGAAACGAATGACTAGAACGGCCTAGGGGAAAAGTGCGCATACCGTTGTAATCGGGCGAGTTTCTATTTTCAGATGCAACAGAAATTTTGCGGATTGGTCAATCCGTTCGCGAGATATGGCAGTTTGGAGGTAAGAAACGCTTGAGAAACTCAAAATTTTCGCAGTTCTGATGCTCTAAACGAATAACTAGAACGGCCTAGTGGAAAAGTGCGCATACCGTTGTAATCGGGCGAGTTTCTACTTTCAGATGCAACAGCAATTTTGCGGATTGATCAATCCGTTCGCGAGATATGGCAGTTTGGAGATACGAAACGCTTGAGAAACTCAAAATTTTCGCAGTTCTGATGCTCGAAACGAATGACTAGAACGGCCTAGGGGAGAAGTACGCATACCGTTGTAATCGGGCGAGTTTCTACTTTCAGATGCAACAGAAATTATGCGGATTGGTCAATCCGTTCGCGAGATATGGCCGTTTGGATGTAAGAAACGCTTGAGAAACTCATAATTTTCGCAGTTCTGATGCTCGAAACGAATAACTGGAACGGCCTAGGGGAAAACTACACATACCGTTGTAATCGGGCGAGTTTCTACTTTCAGATGCAACAGAAATTATGCGGATTGGTCAATCCGTTCGCGAGATATGGCCGTTTGGATGTAAGAAACGCTTGAGAAACTCAAAATTTTCGCAGTTCTGATGCTCGAAACGAATGACTAGAACGGCCTAGGGGCAAAGTGCGCATACGGTTGTAATCGGGCGAGTGTCTACTTTCAGATGCAACAGGAATTTTCCGGATTGGTCAATCCGTTCGCGAGATATGGCAGTTTGGAGGTAAGAAACGCTTGAGAAACTCAAAATTTTCGCAGTTCTGATGCTCGACACGAATAACTAGAACGGCCTATGGGCAAAGTGCGCATACCGTTGTAATCGGGCGAGTTTCTACTTTCAGATACAACAGAAATTTTGCGGATTGGTCAATCCGTTCGCGAGATATGGCAGTTTGGAGGTAAGAAACGCTTGAGAAACTCAAATTTTCGCAGTTCTGATGCTCGACACGAATAACTAGAACGGCCTAGGGGCAAAGTGCGCATACCATTGTAATCGGGCGAGTTTCTACTTTCAGATGCAACAGAAATTTTGCGGAGTGGTCGATCCGTTCGCGAGATGTGGCAGTTTGGATGTAAGCAACGCTTGAGAAACTCAAAATTTTGGCAGTTCTGATGCTCGAAACGAATAACTAGAACGGCCTAGGGGAAAAGTGCGCATATCGTTGTAATCGGGCGAGTTTCTACTTTCAGATGCAACAGAAATTATGCGGATTGGTCAATCCGTTCGCGAGATATGGCCGTTTGGATGTAAGAAACGCTTGAGAAACTCAAAATTTTCGCAGTTCTGATGCTCGAAACGAATAACTAGAACGGCCTAGTGGAAAAGTGCGCATACCGTTGTAATCGGGCGAGTTTCTACTATCAGATGCAACAGAAATTTTGCGGATTGGTCAATCCGTTCGCGAGATATGGCCGTTTGGATTTAAGAAACGCTTGAGAACCTCAAAATTTT
This sequence comes from Ptiloglossa arizonensis, assembly GCF_051014685.1. Lineage (NCBI taxonomy): Eukaryota > Metazoa > Arthropoda > Insecta > Hymenoptera > Colletidae > Ptiloglossa > Ptiloglossa arizonensis. The sequence goes on along the minus strand of NW_027478752.1, from coordinate 530,065 downwards.
CGCACTTCTGATGCTCGAAACGAATAACTAGAACGGCCTAGGGGAAAAGTGCGCATACAGTTGTAATCGGGCGAGTTTCTACTTTCAGAAGCAACAGAAATTTTGCGGATTGGTCAATCCGTTCGCGAGATATGGCAGTTTGGAGGTAAGAAACGCTTGAGAAACTCAAAATTTTCGCAGTTCTGATGCTCGAAATGAATAACTGGAACGGCCTAGGGGAAAACTACACCTACCGTTGTAATCGGGCGAGTTTCTACTTTCAGATGGCACAGAAATTTTGCGGATTGATCAATCCGTTCGCGAGATATGGCAGTTTGGAGATAAGAAACGCTTGAGAAACTCAAAATTTTCCCAGTTCTGATGCTCGAAACGAATGACTAGAACGGCCTAGGGGAAAAGTGCGCATACCGTTCTAATCGGGCGAGTTTCTACAATCAGATGCAACAGAAATTTTGCGGATTGGTCAATCCGTTCGCGAGATATGGCCGTTTGGATTTAAGAAACGCTTGAGAACCTCAAAATTTTCGCAGTTCTGATGCTCGAAACGAATAACTAGAACGGCCTAGGGGAAAAGTGCGCATACCGTTGTAATCGGGCGAGTTTCTACTTTCAGAAGCAACAGAAATTTTGCGGATTGGTCAATCCGTTCGCGAGATATGGCAGTTTGGAGGTAAGAAACGCTTGAGAAACTCAAAATTTTCGCAGTTCTGATGCTCGAAACGAATAACTAGATCGGCCTAGGGGAGAAGTGCGCATACCGTTGTAATCGGGCGAGTTTCTATTTTCAGATGCAACAGAAATTTTGCGGATTGGTCAATCCGTTCGCGAGATATGGCAGTTTGGAGGTAAGAAACGCTTGAGAAACTCAAAATTTTCGCAGTTCTAATGCTCTAAACGAATAACTAGAACGGCCTAGTGGAAAAGTGCGCATACCGTTGTAATCGGGCGAGTTTCTACTTTCAGATGCAACAGCAATTTTGCGGATTGATCAATCCGTTCGCGAGATATGGCAGTTTGGAGATACGAAACGCTTGAGAAACTCAAAATTTTCGCAGTTCTGATGCTCGAAACGAATGACTAGAACGGCCTAGGGGAGAAGTACGCATACCGTTGTAATGGGGCGAGTTTCTACTTTCAGATGCAACAGAAATTATGCGGATTGGTCAATCCGTTCGCGAGATATGGCCGTTTGAATGTAAGAAACGCTTGAGAAACTCGAAATTTTCGCAGTTCTGATGCTCGAAACGAATAACTAGAACGGCCTAGGGGAAAACTACACCTACCGTTGTAATCGGGCGAGTTTCTACTTTCAGATGCAACAGAAATTTTGCGGATTGGTCAATCCGTTCGCGAGATATGGCAGTTTGGAGGTAAGAAACGCTTGAGAAACTCAAAAGTTTTGGCAGTTCTGATGCTCGAAACGAATAACTAGAACGGCCTAGGGGAAAACTACACCTACCGTTGTAATCGGGCGAGTTTCTACTTTCAGATGCAACAGAAATTTTGCGGATTGGTCAATCCGTTCGCTCGATATGGCAGTTTGGAGGTAAGAAACGCTCGAGAAACTCAAAATTTTCGCAGTTCTGATGCTCGAAACGAATGACGAGAACGGCCTAGGGGATAAGTCCGCATACTGTTGTAATCGGGCGAGTTTCTACTTTCAGATGCAACAGAAATTATGCGGATTGGTCAATCCGTTCGCGAGATATGGCCGTTTGGATGTAAGAAACGCTTGAGAAACTCAAAATTTTCGCAGTTCTGATGCTCGAAACGAATAACTGGAACGGACTAGGGGAAAACTACACATACCGTTGTAATCGGGCGAGTTTCTACTTTCAGATGCAACAGAAATTATGCGGATTGGTCAATCCGTTCGCGAGATATGGCCGTTTGGATGTAAGAAACGCTTGAGAAACTCAAAATTTTCGCAGTTCTGATGCTCGACACGAATAACTGGAACGGCCTAGGGGAAGAGTGCGCATACCGTTGTAATCGGGCGAGTTTCTACTTTCAGAAGCAACAGAAATTTTGCGGATTGTTCAATCCGTTCGCGAGATATGGCAGTTTGGAGATAAGAAACGCTTGAGAAACTCAAAATTTTCGCAGTTCTGATGCTCGACACGAATAACTAGAACGGCCTAGGGGCAAAGTGCGCATACGGTTGTAATCGGGCGAGTGTCTACTTTCAGATGCAACAGGAATTTTCCGGATTGGTCAATCCGTTCGCGAGATATGGCAGTTTGGAGGTAAGAAACGCTTGAGAAACTCAAAATTTTCGCAGTTCTGATGCTCGACACGAATAACTAGAACGGCCTAGGGGCAAAGTGCGCATACCGTTGTAATCGGGCGAGTTTCTACTTTCAGATACAACAGAAATTTTGCGGATTGGTCAATCCGTTCGCGAGATATGGCAGTTTGGAGGTAAGAAACGTTTGAGAAACTCAAATTTTCGCAGTTCTGATGCTCGACACGAATAACTAGAACGGCCTAGGGGCAAAGTGCGCATACCGTTGTAATCGGGCGAGTTTCTACTTTCAGATGCAACAGAAATTTTGCGGAGTGGTCGATCCGTTCGCGAGATGTGGCAGTTTGGATGTAAGCAACGCTTGAGAAACTCAAAATTTTGGCAGTTCTGATGCTCGAAACGAATAACTAGAACGGCCTAGGGGAAAAGTGCGCATATCGTTGTAATCGGGCGAGTTTCTACTTTCAGATGCAACAGAAATTATGCGGATTGGTCAATCCGTTCGCGAGATATGGCCGTTTGGATGTAAGAAACGCTTGAGAAACTCAAAATTTTCGCAGTTCTGATGCTCGAAACGAATAACTAGAACGGCCTAGGGGAAAAGTGCGCATACCGTTCTAATCGGGCGAGTTTCTACTATCAGATGCAACAGAAATTTTGCGGATTGGTCAGTCCGTTCGCGAGATATGGCCGTTTGGATTTAAGAAACGCTTGAGAACCTCAAAATTTTCGCAGTTCTGATGCTCGAAACGAATAACTAGAACGGCCTAGGGGAAAAGTGCGCATACCGCTGTAATCGGGCGAGTTTCAACTTTCAGATGCAACAGAAATTATGCGGATTGGTCAATCCGTTCGCGAGATATGGCCGTTTGGATGTAAGAAACGCTCGAGAAACTCATAATTTTCGCAGTTCTGATGCTCGAAACGAATAACTGGAACGGCCTAGGGGAAAACTACACATACCGTTGTAATCGGGCGAGTTTCTACTTTCAGATGCAACAGAAATTATGCGGATTGGTCAATCCGTTCGCGAGATATGGCCGTTTGGATGTAAGAAACGCTTGAGAAACTCGAAATTTTCGCAGTTCTGATGCTCGAAACGAATAACTAGAACGGCCTAGGGGAAAACTACACCTACCGTTGTAATCGGGCGAGTTTCTACTTTCACATGCAACAGAAATTTTGCGGATTGGTCAATCCGTTCGCGAGATATGGCAGTTTGGAGGTAAGAAACGCTTGAGAAACTCAAAAGTTTTGGCAGTTCTGATGCTCGAAACGAATAACTAGAACGGCCTAGGGGAAAACTACACCTACCGTTGTAATCGGGCGAGTTTCTACTTTCAGATGCAACAGAAATTTTGCGGATTGGTCAATCCGTTCGCTCGATATGGCAGTTTGGAGGTAAGAAACGTTTGAGAAACTCAAATTTTCGCAGTTCTGATGCTCGACACGAATAACTAGAACGGCCTAGGGGCAAAGTGCGCATACCGTTGTAATCGGGCGAGTTTCTACTTTCAGATGCAACAGAAGTTTTGCGGAGTGGTCGATCCGTTCGCGAGATGTGGCAGTTTGGATGTAAGCAACGCTTGAGAAACTCAAAATTTTGGCAGTTCTGATGCTCGAAACGAATAACTAGAACGGCCTAGGGGAAAAGTGCGCATATCGTTGTAATCGGGCGAGTTTCTACTTTCAGATGCAACAGAAATTATGCGGATTGGTCAATCCGTTCGCGAGATATGGCCGTTTGGATGTAAGAAACGCTTGAGAAACTCAAAATTTTCGCAGTTCTGATGCTCGAAACGAATAACTAGAACGGCCTAGGGGAAAAGTGCGCATACCGTTCTAATCGGGCGAGTTTCTACTATCAGATGCAACAGAAATTTTGCGGATTGGTCAATCCGTTCGCGAGATATGGCCGTTTGGATTTAAGAAACGCTTGAGAACCTCAAAATTTTCGCAGTTCTGATGCTCGAAACGAATAACTAGAACGGCCTAGGGGAAAAGTGCGCATACCGCTGTAATCGGGCGAGTTTCTACTTTCAGATGCAACAGAAATTATGCGGATTGGTCAATCCGTTCGCGAGATATGGCCGTTTGGATGTAAGAAACGCTCGAGAAACTCATAATTTTCGCAGTTCTGATGCTCGAAACGAATAACTGGAACGGCCTAGGGGAAAACTACACATACCGTTGTAATCGGGCGAGTTTCTACTTTCAGATGCAACAGAAATTATGCGGATTGGTCAATCCGTTCGCGAGATATGGCCGTTTGGATGTAAGAAACGCTTGAGAAACTCAAAATTTTCGCAGTTCTGATGCTCGACACGAATAACTGGAACGGCCTAGGGGAAGAGTGCGCATACCGTTGTAATCGGGCGAGTTTCTACTTTCAGAAGCAACAGAAATTTTGCGGATTGTTCAATCCGTTCGCGAGATATGGCAGCTTGGAGATAAGAAACGCTTGAGAAACTCAAAATTTTCGCAGTTCTGATGCTCGACACGAATAACTAGAACGGCCTAGGGGCAAAGTGCGCATACGGTTGTAATCGGGCGAGTGTCTACTTTCAGATGCAACAGGAATTTTCCGGATTGGTCAATCCGTTCGCGAGATATGGCAGTTTGGAGGTAAGAAACGCTTGAGAAACTCAAAATTTTCGCAGTTCTGATGCTCGACACGAATAACTAGAACGGCCTAGGGGCAAAGTGCGCATACCGTTGTAATCGGGCGAGTTTCTACTTTCAGATACAACAGAAATTTTGCGGATTGGTCAATCCGTTCGCGAGATATGGCAGTTTGGAGGTAAGAAACGTTTGAGAAACTCAAATTTTCGCAGTTCTGATGCTCGACACGAATAACTAGAACGGCCTAGGGGCAAAGTGCGCATACCGTTGTAATCGGGCGAGTTTCTACTTTCAGATGCAACAGAAATTTTGCGGAGTGGTCGATCCGTTCGCGAGATGTGGCAGTTTGGATGTAAGCAACGCTTGAGAAACTCAAAATTTTGGCAGTTCTGATGCTCGAAACGAATAACTAGAACGGCCTAGGGGAAAAGTGCGCATATCGTTGTAATCGGGCGAGTTTCTACTTTCAGATGCAACAGAAATTATGCGGATTGGTCAATCCGTTCGCGAGATATGGCCGTTTGGATGTAAGAAACGCTTGAGAAACTCAAAATTTTCGCAGTTCTGATGCTCGAAACGAATAACTAGAACGGCCTAGGGGAAAAGTGCGCATACCGTTCTAATCGGGCGAGTTTCTACTATCAGATGCAACAGAAATTTTGCGGATTGGTCAGTCCGTTCGCGAGATATGGCCGTTTGGATTTAAGAAACGCTTGAGAACCTCAAAATTTTCGCAGTTCTGATGCTCGAAACGAATAACTAGAACGGCCTAGGGGAAAAGTGCGCATACCGCTGTAATCGGGCGAGTTTCTACTTTCAGATGCAACAGAAATTATGCGGATTGGTCAATCCGTTCGCGAGATATGGCCGTTTGGATGTAAGAAACGCTCGAGAAACTCATAATTTTCGCAGTTCTGATGCTCGAAACGAATAACTGGAACGGCCTAGGGGAAAACTACACATACCGTTGTAATCGGGCGGGTTTCTACTTTCAGATGCAACAGAAATTATGCGGATTGGTCAATCCGTTCGCGAGATATGGCCGTTTGGATGTAAGAAACGCTTGAGAAACTCGAAATTTTCGCAGTTCTGATGCTCGAAACGAATAACTAGAACGGCCTAGGGGAAAACTACACCTACCGTTGTAATCGGGCGAGTTTCTACTTTCACATGCAACAGAAATTTTGCGGATTGGTCAATCCGTTCGCGAGATATGGCAGTTTGGAGGTAAGAAACGCTTGAGAAACTCAAAAGTTTTGGCAGTTCTGATGCTCGAAACGAATAACTAGAACGGCCTAGGGGAAAACTACACCTACCGTTGTAATCGGGCGAGTTTCTACTTTCAGATGCAACAGAAATTATGCGGATTGGTCAATCCGTTCGCGAGATATGGCCGTTTGGATGTAAGAAACGCTTGAGAAACTCAAAATTTTCGCAGTTCTGATGCTCGAAACGAATAACTAGAACGGCCTAGGGGAAAAGTGCGCATACCGTTCTAATCGGGCGAGTTTCTACTATCAGATGCAACAGAAATTTTGCGGATTGGTCAGTCCGTTCGCGAGATATGGCCGTTTGGATTTAAGAAACGCTTGAGAACCTCAAAATTTTCGCAGTTCTGATGCTCGAAACGAATAACTAGAACGGCCTAGGGGAAAAGTGCGCATACCGCTGTAATCGGGCGAGTTTCTACTTTCAGATGCAACAGAAATTATGCGGATTGGTCAATCCGTTCGCGAGATATGGCCGTTTGGATGTAAGAAACGCTCGAGAAACTCATAATTTTCGCAGTTCTGATGCTCGAAACGAATAACTGGAACGGCCTAGGGGAAAACTACACATACCGTTGTAATCGGGCGAGTTTCTACTTTCAGATGCAACAGAAATTATGCGGATTGGTCAATCCGTTCGCGAGATATGGCCGTTTGGATGTAAGAAACGCTTGAGAAACTCGAAATTTTCGCAGTTCTGATGCTCGAAACGAATAACTAGAACGGCCTAGGGGAAAACTACACCTACCGTTGTAATCGGGCGAGTTTCTACTTTCACATGCAACAGAAATTTTGCGGATTGGTCAATCCGTTCGCGAGATATGGCAGTTTGGAGGTAAGAAACGCTTGAGAAACTCAAAAGTTTTGGCAGTTCTGATGCTCGAAACGAATAACTAGAACGGCCTAGGGGAAAACTACACCTACCGTTGTAATCGGGCGAGTTTCTACTTTCAGATGCAACAGAAATTTTGCGGATTGGTCAATCCGTTCGCTCGATATGGCAGTTTGGAGGTAAGAAACGCTCGAGAAACTCAAAATTTTCGCAGTTCTGATGCTCGAAACGAATGACTAGAACGGCCTAGGGGAGAAGTCCGCATACTGTTGTAATCGGGCGAGTTTCTACTTTCAGATGCAACAGAAATTATGCGGATTGGTCAATCCGTTCGCGAGATATGGCCGTTTGGATGTAAGAAACGCTTGAGAAACTCAAAATTTTCGCAGTTCTGATGCCCGAAACGAATAACTGGAACGGACTAGGGGAAAACTACACATACCTTTGTAATCGGGCGAGTTTCTACTTTCAGATGCAACAGAAATTATGCGGATTGGTCAATCCGTTCGCGTGATATGGCCGTTTGGATGTAAGAAACGCTTGAGAAACTCAAAATTTTCGCAGTTCTGATGCTCGACACGAATAACTAGAACGGCCTAGGGGCAAAGTGCGCATACCGTTGTAATCGGGCGAGTTTCTACTTTCAGATACAACAGAAATTTTGCGGATTGGTCAATCCGTTCGCGAGATATGGCAGTTTGGAGGTAAGAAACGTTTGAGAAACTCAAATTTTCGCAGTTCTGATGCTCGACACGAATAACTAGAACGGCCTAGGGGCAAAGTGCGCATACCGTTGTAATCGGGCGAGTTTCTACTTTCAGATGCAACAGAAATTTTGCGGAGTGGTCGATCCGTTCGCGAGATGTGGCAGTTTGGATGTAAGCAACGCTTGAGAAACTCAAAATTTTGGCAGTTCTGATGCTCGAAACGAATAACTAGAACGGCCTAGGGGAAAAGTGCGCATATCGTTGTAATCGGGCGAGTTTCTACTTTCAGATGCAACAGAAATTATGCGGATTGGTCAATCCGTTCGCGAGATATGGCCGTTTGGATGTAAGAAACGCTTGAGAAACTCAAAATTTTCGCAGTTCTGATGCTCGAAACGAATAACTAGAACGGCCTAGGGGAAAAGTGCGCATACCGTTCTAATCGGGCGAGTTTCTACTATCAGATGCAACAGAAATTTTGCGGATTGGTCAATCCGTTCGCGAGATATGGCCGTTTGGATTTAAGAAACGCTTGAGAACCTCAAAATTTTCGCAGTTCTGATGCTCGAAACGAATAACTAGAACGGCCTAGGGGAAAAGTGCGCACACCGCTGTAATCGGGCGAGTTTCTACTTTCAGATGCAACAGAAATTATGCGGATTGGTCAATCCGTTCGCGTGATATGGCCGTTTGGATGTAAGAAACGCTTGAGAAACTCAAAATTTTCGCAGTTCTGATGCTCGACACGAATAACTAGAACGGCCTAGGGGAAAAGTGCGCATACCGCTGTAATCGGGCGAGTTTCTACTTTCAGATGCAACAGAAATTATGCGGATTGGTCAATCCGTTCGCGAGATATGGCCGTTTGGATGTAAGAAACGCTCGAGAAACTCATAATTTTCGCAGTTCTGATGCTCGAAACGAATAACTGGAACGGCCTAGGGGAAAACTACACATACCGTTGTAATCGGGCGAGTTTCTACTTTCAGATGCAACAGAAATTATGCGGATTGGTCAATCCGTTCGCGAGATATGGCCGTTTGGATGTAAGAAACGCTTGAGAAACTCGAAATTTTCGCAGTTCTGATGCTCGAAACGAATAACTAGAACGGCCTAGGGGAAAACTACACCTACCGTTGTAATCGGGCGAGTTTCTACTTTCACATGCAACAGAAATTTTGCGGATTGGTCAATCCGTTCGCGAGATATGGCAGTTTGGAGGTAAGAAACGCTTGAGAAACTCAAAAGTTTTGGCAGTTCTGATGCTCGAAACGAATAACTAGAACGGCCTAGGGGAAAACTACACCTACCGTTGTAATCGGGCGAGTTTCTACTTTCAGATGCAACAGAAATTTTGCGGATTGGTCAATCCGTTCGCTCGATATGGCAGTTTGGAGGTAAGAAACGCTCGAGAAACTCAAAATTTTCGCAGTTCTGATGCTCGAAACGAATGACTAGAACGGCCTAGGGGAGAAGTCCGCATACTGTTGTAATCGGGCGAGTTTCTACTTTCAGATGCAACAGAAATTATGCGGATTGGTCAATCCGTTCGCGAGATATGGCCGTTTGGATGTAAGAAACGCTTGAGAAACTCAAAATTTTCGCAGTTCTGATGCCCGAAACGAATAACTGGAACGGACTAGGGGAAAACTACACATACCTTTGTAATCGGGCGAGTTTCTACTTTCAGATGCAACAGAAATTATGCGGATTGGTCAATCCGTTCGCGTGATATGGCCGTTTGGATGTAAGAAACGCTTGAGAAACTCAAAATTTTCGCAGTTCTGATGCTCGACACGAATAACTAGAACGGCCTAGGGGCAAAGTGCGCATACCGTTGTAATCGGGCGAGTTTCTACTTTCAGATACAACAGAAATTTTGCGGATTGGTCAATCCGTTCGCGAGATATGGCAGTTTGGAGGTAAGAAACGTTTGAGAAACTCAAATTTTCGCAGTTCTGATGCTCGACACGAATAACTAGAACGGCCTAGGGGCAAAGTGCGCATACCGTTGTAATCGGGCGAGTTTCTACTTTCAGATGCAACAGAAATTTTGCGGAGTGGTCGATCCGTTCGCGAGATGTGGCAGTTTGGATGTAAGCAACGCTTGAGAAACTCAAAATTTTGGCAGTTCTGATGCTCGAAACGAATAACTAGAACGGCCTAGGGGAAAAGTGCGCATATCGTTGTAATCGGGCGAGTTTCTACTTTCAGATGCAACAGAAATTATGCGGATTGGTCAATCCGTTCGCGAGATATGGCCGTTTGGATGTAAGAAACGCTTGAGAAACTCAAAATTTTCGCAGTTCTGATGCTCGAAACGAATAACTAGAACGGCCTAGGGGAAAAGTGCGCATACCGTTCTAATCGGGCGAGTTTCTACTATCAGATGCAACAGAAATTTTGCGGATTGGTCAATCCGTTCGCGAGATATGGCCGTTTGGATTTAAGAAACGCTTGAGAACCTCAAAATTTTCGCAGTTCTGATGCTCGAAACGAATAACTAGAACGGCCTAGGGGAAAAGTGCGCACACCGCTGTAATCGGGCGAGTTTCTACTTTCAGATGCAACAGAAATTATGCGGATTGGTCAATCCGTTCGCGAGATATGGCCGTTTGGATGTAAGAAACGCTCGAGAAACTCATAATTTTCGCAGTTCTGATGCTCGAAACGAATAACTGGAACGGCCTAGGGGAAAACTACACATACCGTTGTAATCGGGCGAGTTTCTACTTTCAGATGCAACAGAAATTATGCGGATTGGTCAATCCGTTCGCGAGATATGGCCGTTTGGATGTAAGAAACGCTTGAGAAACTCGAAATTTTCGCAGTTCTGATGCTCGAAACGAATAACTAGAACGGCCTAGGGGAAAACTACACCTACCGTTGTAATCGGGCGAGTTTCATCTTTCAGATGCAACAGAAATTTTGCGGATTGGTCAATCCGTTCGCGAGATATGGCAGTTTGGAGGTAAGAAACGCTTGAGAAACTCAAAAGTTTTGGCAGTTCTGATGCTCGAAACGAATAACTAGAACGGCCTAGGGGAAAACTACACCTACCGTTGTATTCGGGCGAGTTTCTACTTTCAGATGCAACAGAAATTTTGCGGATTGGTCAATCCGTTCGCTCGATATGGCAGTTTGGAGGTAAGAAACGCTCGAGAAACTCAAAATTTTCGCAGTTCTGATGCTCGAAACGAATGACTAGAACGGCCTAGGGGAGAAGTCCGCATACTGTTGTAATCGGGCGAGTTTCTACTTTCAGATGCAACAGAAATTATGCGGATTGGTCAATCCGTTCGCGAGATATGGCCGTTTGGATGTAAGAAACGCTTGAGAAACTCAAAATTTTCGCAGTTCTGATGCTCGAAACGAATAACTGGAACGGACTAGGGGAAAACTACACATACCGTTGTAATCGGGCGAGTTTCTACTTTCAGATGCAACAGAAATTATGCGGATTGGTCAATCCGTTCGCGAGATATGGCCGTTTGGATGTAAGAAACGCTTGAGAAACTCAAAATTTTCGCAGTTCTGATGCTCGACACGAATAACTGGAACGGCCTAGGGGAAAAGTGCGCATACCGTTGTAATCGGGCGAGTTTCTACTTTCAGAAGCAACAGAAATTTTGCGGATTGTTCAATCCGTTCGCGAGATATGGCAGTTTGGAGATAAGAAACGCTTGAGAAACTCAAAATTTTCGCAGTTCTGATGCTCGACACGAATAACTAGAACGGCCTAGGGGCAAAGTGCGCATACGGTTGTAATCGGGCGAGTGTCTACTTTCAGATGCAACAGGAATTTTCCGGATTGGTCAATCCGTTCGCGAGATATGGCAGTTTGGAGGTAAGAAACGCTTGAGAAACTCAAAATTTTCGCAGTTCTGATGCTCGACACGAATAACTAGAACGGCCTAGGGGCAAAGTGCGCATACCGTTGTAATCGGGCGAGTTTCTACTTTCAGATACAACAGAAATTTTGCGGATTGGTCAATCCGTTCGCGAGATGTGGCAGTTTGGATGTAAGCAACGCTTGAGAAACTCAAAATTTTGGCAGTTCTGATGCTCGAAACGAATAACTAGAACGGCCTAGGGGAAAAGTGCGCATATCGTTGTAATCGGGCGAGTTTCTACTTTCAGATGCAACAGAAATTATGCGGATTGGTCAATCCGTTCGCGAGATATGGCCGTTTGGATGTAAGAAACGCTTGAGAAACTCAAAATTTTCGCAGTTCTGATGCTCGAAACGAATAACTAGATCGGCCTAGGGGAAAAGTGCGCATACCGTTGTAATCGGGCGAGTTTCTACTTTCAGATGCAATAGCAATTTTGCGGATTGATCAATCCGTTCGCGAGATATGGCAGTTTGGAGATACGAAACGCTTGAGAAACTCAAAATTTTCGCAGTTCTGATGCTCGAAACGAATGACTAGAACGGCCTAGGGGAGAAGTCCGCATACTGTTGTAATCGGGCGAGTTTCTACTTTCAGATGCAACAGAAATTATGCGGATTGGTCAATCCGTTCGCGAGATATGGCCGTTTGGATGTAAGAAACGCTTGAGAAACTCAAAATTTTCGCAGTTCTGATGCTCGAAACGAATAACTGGAACGGACTAGGGGAAAACTACACATACCTTTGTAATCGGGCGAGTTTCTACTTTCAGATGCAACAGAAATTATGCGGATTGGTCAATCCGTTCGCGTGATATGGCCGTTTGGATGTAAGAAACGCTTGAGAAACTCAAAATTTTCGCAGTTCTGATGCTCGACTCGAATAACTGGAACGGCCTAGGGGAAAAGTGCGCATACCGTTGTAATCGGGCGAGTTTCTACTTTCAGATGCAACAGAAATTTTGCGGATTGGTCAATCCGTTCGCGAGATATGGCAGTTTGGAGGTAAGAAACGCTTGAGAAACTCAAAATTTTCGCATTTCTGATGCTCGAAACGAATAACTAGAACGGCCTAGGGGAAAAGTGCGCATACCGTTGTAATCGGGCGAGTTTCTACTTTCAGAAGCAACAGAAATTTTGCGGATTGGTCAATCCGTTCGCGAGATATGGCAGTTTGGAGGTAAGAAACGCTTGAGAAACTCAAAATTTTCGCAGTTCTGATGCTCGAAATGAATAACTGGAACGGCCTAGGGGAAAACTACACCTACCGTTGTAATCGGGCGAGTTTCTACTTTCAGATGCAACAGAAATTTCGCGGATTGATCAATCCGTTCGCGAGATATGGCAGTTTGGAGATAAGAAACGCTTGTGAAACTCCAAATTTTCGCAGTTCTGATGCTCGACACGAATAACTAGAACGGCCTAGGGGAAAAGTGCGCATACCGTTGTAATCGGGCGAGTTTCTACTTTCAGATGCAACAGAAATTTTGCGGAGTGGTCGATCCGTTCGCGAGATGTGGCAGTTTGGATGTAAGCAACGCTTGAGAAACTCAAAATTTTGGCAGTTCTGATGCTCGAAACGAATAACTAGAACGGCCTAGGGGAATAGTGCGCATATCGTTGTAATCGGGCGAGTTTCTACTTTCAGATGCAACAGAAATTATGCGGATTGGTCAATCCGTTCGCGAGATATGGCCGTTTGGATGTAAGAAACGCTTGAGAAACTCAAAATTTTCGCAGTTCTGATGCTCGAAACGAATAACTAGAACGGCCTAGTGGAAAAGTGCGCATACCGTTGTAATCGGGCGAGTTTCTACTATCAGATGCAACAGAAATTTTGCGGATTGGTCAATCCGTTCGCGAGATATGGCCGTTTGGATTTAAGAAACGCTTGAGAACCTCAAAATTTTCGCACTTCTGATGCTCGAAACGAATAACTAGAACGGCCTAGGGGAAAAGTGCGCATACCGTTCTAATCGGGCGAGTTTCTACTATCAGATGCAACAGAAATTTTGCGGATTGGTCAATCTGTTCGCGAGATATGGCCGTTTGGATTTAAGAAACGCTTGAGAACCTCAAAATTTTCGCAGTTCTGATGCTCGAAACGAATAACTAGAACGGCCTAGGGGAAGAGTGCGCATACCGTTGTAATCGGGCGAGTTTCTACTTTCAGAAGCAACAGAAATTTTGCGGATTGGTCAATCCGTTCGCGAGATATGGCAGTTTGGAGGTAAGAAACGCTTGAGAAACTCAAAATTTTCGCAGTTCTGATGCTCGAAACGAATAACTAGATCGGCCTAGGGGAAAAGTGCGCATACCGTTGTAATCGGGCGAGTTTCTACTTTCAGATGCAACAGCAATTTTGCGGATTGATCAATCCGTTCGCGAGATATGGCAGTTTGGAGATACGAAACGCTTGAGAAACTCAAAATTTTCGCAGTTCTGATGCTCGAAACGAATGACTAGAACGGCCTAGGGGAGAAGTCCGCATACTGTTGTAATCGGGCGAGTTCCTACTTTCAGATGCAACAGAAATTATGCGGATTGGTCAATCCGTTCGCGAGATATGGCAGTTTGGAGGTAAGAAACGCTTGAGAAACTCAAAAGTTTTGGCAGTTCTGATGCTCGAAACGAATAACTAGAACGGCCTAGGGGAAAACTACACCTACCGTTGTAATCGGGCGAGTTTCTACTTTCAGATGCAACAGAAATTATGCGGATTGGTCAATCCGTTCGCGAGATATGGCCGTTTGGATGTAAGAAACGCTTGAGAAACTCAAAATTTTCGCAGTTCTGATGCTCGAAACGAATAACTAGAACGGCCTAGGGGAAAAGTGCGCATACCGTTCTAATCGGGCGAGTTTCTACTATCAGATGCAACAGAAATTTTGCGGATTGGTCAGTCCGTTCGCGAGATATGGCCGTTTGGATTTAAGAAACGCTTGAGAACCTCAAAATTTTCGCAGTTCTGATGCTCGAAACGAATAACTAGAACGGCCTAGGGGAAAAGTGCGCATACCGCTGTAATCGGGCGAGTTTCTACTTTCAGATGCAACAGAAATTATGCGGATTGGTCAATCCGTTCGCGAGATATGGCCGTTTGGATGTAAGAAACGCTCGAGAAACTCATAATTTTCGCAGTTCTGATGCTCGAAACGAATAACTGGAACGGCCTAGGGGAAAACTACACATACCGTTGTAATCGGGCGAGTTTCTACTTTCAGATGCAACAGAAATTATGCGGATTGGTCAATCCGTTCGCGAGATATGGCCGTTTGGATGTAAGAAACGCTTGAGAAACTCGAAATTTTCGCAGTTCTGATGCTCGAAACGAATAACTAGAACGGCCTAGGGGAAAACTACACCTACCGTTGTAATCGGGCGAGTTTCTACTTTCACATGCAACAGAAATTTTGCGGATTGGTCAATCCGTTCGCGAGATATGGCAGTTTGGAGGTAAGAAACGCTTGAGAAACTCAAAAGTTTTGGCAGTTCTGATGCTCGAAACGAATAACTAGAACGGCCTAGGGGAAAACTACACCTACCGTTGTAATCGGGCGAGTTTCTACTTTCAGATGCAACAGAAATTTTGCGGATTGGTCAATCCGTTCGCTCGATATGGCAGTTTGGAGGTAAGAAACGCTCGAGAAACTCAAAATTTTCGCAGTTCTGATGCTCGAAACGAATGACTAGAACGGCCTAGGGGAGAAGTCCGCATACTGTTGTAATCGGGCGAGTTTCTACTTTCAGATGCAACAGAAATTATGCGGATTGGTCAATCCGTTCGCGAGATATGGCCGTTTGGATGTAAGAAACGCTTGAGAAACTCAAAATTTTCGCAGTTCTGATGCCCGAAACGAATAACTGGAACGGACTAGGGGAAAACTACACATACCTTTGTAATCGGGCGAGTTTCTACTTTCAGATGCAACAGAAATTATGCGGATTGGTCAATCCGTTCGCGTGATATGGCCGTTTGGATGTAAGAAACGCTTGAGAAACTCAAAATTTTCGCAGTTCTGATGCTCGACACGAATAACTAGAACGGCCTAGGGGCAAAGTGCGCATACCGTTGTAATCGGGCGAGTTTCTACTTTCAGATACAACAGAAATTTTGCGGATTGGTCAATCCGTTCGCGAGATATGGCAGTTTGGAGGTAAGAAACGTTTGAGAAACTCAAATTTTCGCAGTTCTGATGCTCGACACGAATAACTAGAACGGCCTAGGGGCAAAGTGCGCATACCGTTGTAATCGGGCGAGTTTCTACTTTCAGATGCAACAGAAATTTTGCGGAGTGGTCGATCCGTTCGCGAGATGTGGCAGTTTGGATGTAAGCAACGCTTGAGAAACTCAAAATTTTGGCAGTTCTGATGCTCGAAACGAATAACTAGAACGGCCTAGGGGAAAAGTGCGCATATCGTTGTAATCGGGCGAGTTTCTACTTTCAGATGCAACAGAAATTATGCGGATTGGTCAATCCGTTCGCGAGATATGGCCGTTTGGATGTAAGAAACGCTTGAGAAACTCAAAATTTTCGCAGTTCTGATGCTCGAAACGAATAACTAGAACGGCCTAGGGGAAAAGTGCGCATACCGTTCTAATCGGGCGAGTTTCTACTATCAGATGCAACAGAAATTTTGCGGATTGGTCAATCCGTTCGCGAGATATGGCCGTTTGGATTTAAGAAACGCTTGAGAACCTCAAAATTTTCGCAGTTCTGATGCTCGAAACGAATAACTAGAACGGCCTAGGGGAAAAGTGCGCACACCGCTGTAATCGGGCGAGTTTCTACTTTCAGATGCAACAGAAATTATGCGGATTGGTCAATCCGTTCGCGAGATATGGCCGTTTGGATGTAAGAAACGCTCGAGAAACTCATAATTTTCGCAGTTCTGATGCTCGAAACGAATAACTGGAACGGCCTAGGGGAAAACTACACATACCGTTGTAATCGGGCGAGTTTCTACTTTCAGATGCAACAGAAATTATGCGGATTGGTCAATCCGTTCGCGAGATATGGCCGTTTGGATGTAAGAAACGCTTGAGAAACTCGAAATTTTCGCAGTTCTGATGCTCGAAACGAATAACTAGAACGGCCTAGGGGAAAACTACACCTACCGTTGTAATCGGGCGAGTTTCATCTTTCAGATGCAACAGAAATTTTGCGGATTGGTCAATCCGTTCGCGAGATATGGCAGTTTGGAGGTAAGAAACGCTTGAGAAACTCAAAAGTTTTGGCAGTTCTGATGCTCGAAACGAATAACTAGAACGGCCTAGGGGAAAACTACACCTACCGTTGTATTCGGGCGAGTTTCTACTTTCAGATGCAACAGAAATTTTGCGGATTGGTCAATCCGTTCGCTCGATATGGCAGTTTGGAGGTAAGAAACGCTCGAGAAACTCAAAATTTTCGCAGTTCTGATGCTCGAAACGAATGACTAGAACGGCCTAGGGGAGAAGTCCGCATACTGTTGTAATCGGGCGAGTTTCTACTTTCAGATGCAACAGAAATTATGCGGATTGGTCAATCCGTTCGCGAGATATGGCCGTTTGGATGTAAGAAACGCTTGAGAAACTCAAAATTTTCGCAGTTCTGATGCTCGAAACGAATAACTGGAACGGACTAGGGGAAAACTACACATACCGTTGTAATCGGGCGAGTTTCTACTTTCAGATGCAACAGAAATTATGCGGATTGGTCAATCCGTTCGCGAGATATGGCCGTTTGGATGTAAGAAACGCTTGAGAAACTCAAAATTTTCGCAGTTCTGATGCTCGACACGAATAACTGGAACGGCCTAGGGGAAAAGTGCGCATACCGTTGTAATCGGGCGAGTTTCTACTTTCAGAAGCAACAGAAATTTTGCGGATTGTTCAATCCGTTCGCGAGATATGGCAGTTTGGAGATAAGAAACGCTTGAGAAACTCAAAATTTTCGCAGTTCTGATGCTCGACACGAATAACTAGAACGGCCTAGGGGCAAAGTGCGCATACGGTTGTAATCGGGCGAGTGTCTACTTTCAGATGCAACAGGAATTTTCCGGATTGGTCAATCCGTTCGCGAGATATGGCAGTTTGGAGGTAAGAAACGCTTGAGAAACTCAAAATTTTCGCAGTTCTGATGCTCGACACGAATAACTAGAACGGCCTAGGGGCAAAGTGCGCATACCGTTGTAATCGGGCGAGTTTCTACTTTCAGATACAACAGAAATTTTGCGGATTGGTCAATCCGTTCGCGAGATGTGGCAGTTTGGATGTAAGCAACGCTTGAGAAACTCAAAATTTTGGCAGTTCTGATGCTCGAAACGAATAACTAGAACGGCCTAGGGGAAAAGTGCGCATATCGTTGTAATCGGGCGAGTTTCTACTTTCAGATGCAACAGAAATTATGCGGATTGGTCAATCCGTTCGCGAGATATGGCCGTTTGGATGTAAGAAACGCTTGAGAAACTCAAAATTTTCGCAGTTCTGATGCTCGAAACGAATAACTAGATCGGCCTAGGGGAAAAGTGCGCATACCGTTGTAATCGGGCGAGTTTCTACTTTCAGATGCAATAGCAATTTTGCGGATTGATCAATCCGTTCGCGAGATATGGCAGTTTGGAGATACGAAACGCTTGAGAAACTCAAAATTTTCGCAGTTCTGATGCTCGAAACGAATGACTAGAACGGCCTAGGGGAGAAGTCCGCATACTGTTGTAATCGGGCGAGTTTCTACTTTCAGATGCAACAGAAATTATGCGGATTGGTCAATCCGTTCGCGAGATATGGCCGTTTGGATGTAAGAAACGCTTGAGAAACTCAAAATTTTCGCAGTTCTGATGCTCGAAACGAATAACTGGAACGGACTAGGGGAAAACTACACATACCTTTGTAATCGGGCGAGTTTCTACTTTCAGATGCAACAGAAATTATGCGGATTGGTCAATCCGTTCGCGTGATATGGCCGTTTGGATGTAAGAAACGCTTGAGAAACTCAAAATTTTCGCAGTTCTGATGCTCGACTCGAATAACTGGAACGGCCTAGGGGAAAAGTGCGCATACCGTTGTAATCGGGCGAGTTTCTACTTTCAGATGCAACAGAAATTTTGCGGATTGGTCAATCCGTTCGCGAGATATGGCAGTTTGGAGGTAAGAAACGCTTGAGAAACTCAAAATTTTCGCATTTCTGATGCTCGAAACGAATAACTAGAACGGCCTAGGGGAAAAGTGCGCATACCGTTGTAATCGGGCGAGTTTCTACTTTCAGAAGCAACAGAAATTTTGCGGATTGGTCAATCCGTTCGCGAGATATGGCAGTTTGGAGGTAAGAAACGCTTGAGAAACTCAAAATTTTCGCAGTTCTGATGCTCGAAATGAATAACTGGAACGGCCTAGGGGAAAACTACACCTACCGTTGTAATCGGGCGAGTTTCTACTTTCAGATGCAACAGAAATTTCGCGGATTGATCAATCCGTTCGCGAGATATGGCAGTTTGGAGATAAGAAACGCTTGTGAAACTCCAAATTTTCGCAGTTCTGATGCTCGACACGAATAACTAGAACGGCCTAGGGGAAAAGTGCGCATACCGTTGTAATCGGGCGAGTTTCTACTTTCAGATGCAACAGAAATTTTGCGGAGTGGTCGATCCGTTCGCGAGATGTGGCAGTTTGGATGTAAGCAACGCTTGAGAAACTCAAAATTTTGGCAGTTCTGATGCTCGAAACGAATAACTAGAACGGCCTAGGGGAATAGTGCGCATATCGTTGTAATCGGGCGAGTTTCTACTTTCAGATGCAACAGAAATTATGCGGATTGGTCAATCCGTTCGCGAGATATGGCCGTTTGGATGTAAGAAACGCTTGAGAAACTCAAAATTTTCGCAGTTCTGATGCTCGAAACGAATAACTAGAACGGCCTAGTGGAAAAGTGCGCATACCGTTGTAATCGGGCGAGTTTCTACTATCAGATGCAACAGAAATTTTGCGGATTGGTCAATCCGTTCGCGAGATATGGCCGTTTGGATTTAAGAAACGCTTGAGAACCTCAAAATTTTCGCACTTCTGATGCTCGAAACGAATAACTAGAACGGCCTAGGGGAAAAGTGCGCATACCGTTCTAATCGGGCGAGTTTCTACTATCAGATGCAACAGAAATTTTGCGGATTGGTCAATCTGTTCGCGAGATATGGCCGTTTGGATTTAAGAAACGCTTGAGAACCTCAAAATTTTCGCAGTTCTGATGCTCGAAACGAATAACTAGAACGGCCTAGGGGAAGAGTGCGCATACCGTTGTAATCGGGCGAGTTTCTACTTTCAGAAGCAACAGAAATTTTGCGGATTGGTCAATCCGTTCGCGAGATATGGCAGTTTGGAGGTAAGAAACGCTTGAGAAACTCAAAATTTTCGCAGTTCTGATGCTCGAAACGAATAACTAGATCGGCCTAGGGGAAAAGTGCGCATACCGTTGTAATCGGGCGAGTTTCTACTTTCAGATGCAACAGCAATTTTGCGGATTGATCAATCCGTTCGCGAGATATGGCAGTTTGGAGATACGAAACGCTTGAGAAACTCAAAATTTTCGCAGTTCTGATGCTCGAAACGAATGACTAGAACGGCCTAGGGGAGAAGTCCGCATACTGTTGTAATCGGGCGAGTTCCTACTTTCAGATGCAACAGAAATTATGCGGATTGGTCAATCCGTTCGCGAGATATGGCCGTTTGGATGTAAGAAACGCTTGAGAAACTCAAAATTTTCGCAGTTCTGATGCTCGAAAGGAATAACTGGAACGGACTAGGGGAAAACTACACATACCTTTGTAATCGGGCGAGTTTCTACTTTCAGATGCAACAGAAATTATGCGGATTGGTCAATCCGTTCGCGTGATATGGCCGTTTGGATGTAAGAAACGCTTGAGAAACTCAAAATTTTCGCAGTTCTGATGCTCGACACGAATAACTGGAACGGCCTAGGGGAAAAGTGCGCATACCGTTGTAATCGGGCGAGTTTCTACTTTCAGATGCAACAGAAATTTTGCGGATTGGTCAATCCGTTCGCGAGATATGGCAGTTTGGAGGTAAGAAACGCTTGAGAAACTCAAAATTTTCGCATTTCTGATGCTCGAAACGAATAACTAGAACGGCCTAGGGGAAAAGTGCGCATACCGTTGTAATCGGGCGAGTTTCTACTTTCAGAAGCAACAGAAATTTTGCGGATTGGTCAATCCGTTCGCGAGATATGGCAGTTTGGAGGTAAGAAACGCTTGAGAAACTCAAAATTTTCGCAGTTCTGATGCTCGAAATGAATAACTGGAACGGCCTAGGGGAAAACTACACCTACCGTTGTAATCGGGCGAGTTTCTACTTTCAGATGCAACAGAAATTTCGCGGATTGATCAATCCGTTCGCGAGATATGGCAGTTTGGAGATAAGAAACGCTTGTGAAACTCCAAATTTTCGCAGTTCTGATGCTCGACACGAATAACTAGAACGGCCTAGGGGAAAAGTGCGCATACCGTTGTAATCGGGCGAGTTTCTACTTTCAGATGCAACAGAAATTTTGCGGATTGGTCAATCCGTTCGCGAGATATGGCAGTTTGGAAGTAAGAAACGCTTGAGAAACTCAAAATTTTCGCAGTTCTGATGCTCGACACGAATAACAAGAACGGCCTAGGGGAAAAGTGCGCATACCGTTGTAATCGGGCGAGTTTCTACTTTCAGATGCAACAGAAATTTTGCGGAGTGGTCGATCCGTTCGCGAGATGTGGCAGTTTGGATGTAAGCAACGCTTGAGAAACTCAAAATTTTGGCAGTTCTGATGCTCGAAACGAATAACTAGAACGGCCTTGGGGAAAAGTGCGCATATCGTTGTAATCGGGCGAGTTTCTACTTTCAGATGCAACAGAAATTATGCGGATTGGTCAATCCGTTCGCGAGATATGGCCGTTTGGATGTAAGAAACGCTTGAGAAACTCAAAATTTTCGCAGTTCTGATGCTCGAAACGAATAACTAGAACGGCCTAGTGGAAAAGTGCGCATACCGTTGTAATCGGGCGAGTTTCTACTATCAGATGCAACAGAAATTTTGCGGATTGATCAATCCGTTCGCGAGATATGGCAGTTTGGAGATAAGAAACGCTTGAGAAACTCAAAATTTTCCAAGTTCTGATGCTCGAAACGAATAACTAGAACGGCCTAGGGGAAAAGTGCGCATACCGTTCTAATCGGGCGAGTTTCTACTTTCAGATGCGACAGAAACTATGCGGATTGGTCAATCCGTTCGCGAGATATGGCCGTTTGGATTTAAGAAACGCTTGAGAAACTCAAAATTTTCGCAGTTCTGATGCTCGAAACGAATAACTAGATCGGCCTAGGGGAAAACCACACCTACCGTTGTAATCGGGCGAGTTTCTACTTTCAGATGCAACAGAAATTTTGCGGATTGGTCAATCCGTTCGCGAGATATGGCAGTTTGGAGGTAAGAAACGCTTGAGAAACTCAAAATTTTCGCAGTTCTGATGCTCGAAACGAATAACTAGATCGGCCTAGGGGAAAAGTGCGCATACCGTTGTAATCGGGCGAGTTTCTACCTTCAGATGCAACAGCAATTTTGCGGATTGATCAATCCGTTCGCGAGATATGGCAGTTTGGAGATACGAAACGCTTGAGAAACTCAAAATTTTCGCAGTTCTGATGCTCGAAACGAATGACTAGAACGGCCTAGGGGAGAAGTCCGCATACTGTTGTAATCGGGCGAGTTTCTACTTTCAGATGCAACAGAAATTATGCGGATTGGTCAATCCGTTCGCGAGATATGGCCGTTTGGATGTAAGAAACGCTTGAGAAACTCAAAATTTTCGCAGTTCTGATGCTCGAAACGAATAACTGGAACGGCCTAGGGGAAAACTACACCTACCGTTGTAATCGGGCGAGTTTCTACTTTCAGATGCAACAGAAATTTCGCGGATTGATCAATCCGTTCGCGAGATATGGCAGTTTGGAGATAAGAAACGCTTGTGAAACTCCAAATTTTCGCAGTTCTGATGCTCGACACGAATAACTAGAACGGCCTAGGGGAAAAGTGCGCATACCGTTGTAATCGGGCGAGTTTCTACTTTCAGATGCAACAGAAATTTTGCGGAGTGGTCGATCCGTTCGCGAGATGTGGCAGTTTGGATGTAAGCAACGCTTGAGAAACTCAAAATTTTGGCAGTTCTGATGCTCGAAACGAATAACTAGAACGGCCTAGGGGAATAGTGCGCATATCGTTGTAATCGGGCGAGTTTCTACTTTCAGATGCAACAGAAATTATGCGGATTGGTCAATCCGTTCGCGAGATATGGCCGTTTGGATGTAAGAAACGCTTGAGAAACTCAAAATTTTCGCAGTTCTGATGCTCGAAACGAATAACTAGAACGGCCTAGTGGAAAAGTGCGCATACCGTTGTAATCGGGCGAGTTTCTACTATCAGATGCAACAGAAATTTTGCGGATTGGTCAATCCGTTCGCGAGATATGGCCGTTTGGATTTAAGAAACGCTTGAGAACCTCAAAATTTTCGCACTTCTGATGCTCGAAACGAATAACTAGAACGGCCTAGGGGAAAAGTGCGCATACCGTTCTAATCGGGCGAGTTTCTACTATCAGATGCAACAGAAATTTTGCGGATTGGTCAATCTGTTCGCGAGATATGGCCGTTTGGATTTAAGAAACGCTTGAGAACCTCAAAATTTTCGCAGTTCTGATGCTCGAAACGAATAACTGGAACGGCCTAGGGGAAGAGTGCGCATACCGTTGTAATCGGGCGAGTTTCTGCTTTCAGAAGCAACAGAAATTTTGCGGATTGGTCAATCCGTTCGCGAGATATGGCAGTTTGGAGGTAAGAAACGCTTGAGAAACTCAAAATTTTCGCAGTTCTGATGCTCGAAACGAATAACTAGATCGGCCTAGGGGAAAAGTGCGCATACCGTTGTAATCGGGCGAGTTTCTACTTTCAGATGCAACAGCAATTTTGCGGATTGATCAATCCGTTCGCGAGATATGGCAGTTTGGAGATACGAAACGCTTGAGAAACTCAAAATTTTCGCAGTTCTGATGCTCGAAACGAATGACTAGAACGGCCTAGGGGAGAAGTCCGCATACTGTTGTAATCGGGCGAGTTCCTACTTTCAGATGCAACAGAAATTATGCGGATTGGTCAATCCGTTCGCGAGATATGGCCGTTTGGATGTAAGAAACGCTTGAGAAACTCAAAATTTTCGCAGTTCTGATGCTCGAAACGAATAACTGGAACGGACTAGGGGAAAACTACACATACCTTTGTAATCGGGCGAGTTTCTACTTTCAGATGCAACAGAAATTATGCGGATTGGTCAATCCGTTCGCGTGATATGGCCGTTTGGATGTAAGAAACGCTTGAGAAACTCAAAATTTTCGCAGTTCTGATGCTCGACACGAATAACTGGAACGGCCTAGGGGAAAAGTGCGCATACCGTTGTAATCGGGCGAGTTTCTACTTTCAGATGCAACAGAAATTTTGCGGATTGGTCAATCCGTTCGCGAGATATGGCAGTTTGGAGGTAAGAAACGCTTGAGAAACTCAAAATTTTCGCATTTCTGATGCTCGAAACGAATAACTAGAACGGCCTAGGGGAAAAGTGCGCATACCGTTGTAATCGGGCGAGTTTCTACTTTCAGAAGCAACAGAAATTTTGCGGATTGGTCAATCCGTTCGCGAGATATGGCAGTTTGGAGGTAAGAAACGCTTGAGAAACTCAAAATTTTCGCAGTTCTGATGCTCGAAATGAATAACTGGAACGGCCTAGGGGAAAACTACACCTACCGTTGTAATCGGGCGAGTTTCTACTTTCAGATGCAACAGAAATTTCGCGGATTGATCAATCCGTTCGCGAGATATGGCAGTTTGGAGATAAGAAACGCTTGTGAAACTCCAAATTTTCGCAGTTCTGATGCTCGACACGAATAACTAGAACGGCCTAGGGGAAAAGCGCGCATACCGTTGTAATCGGGCGAGTTTCTACTTTCAGATGCAACAGAAATTTTGCGGATTGGTCAATCCGTTCGCGAGATATGGCAGTTTGGAAGTAAGAAACGCATGAGAAACTCAAAATTTTCGCAGTTCTGATGCTCGACACGAATAACAAGAACGGCCTAGGGGAAAAGTGCGCATACCGTTGTAATCGGGCGAGTTTCTACTTTCAGATGCAACAGAAATTTTGCGGAGTGGTCGATCCGTTCGCGAGATGTGGCAGTTTGGATGTAAGCAACGCTTGAGAAACTCAAAATTTTGGCAGTTCTGATGCTCGAAA
Organism: Ptiloglossa arizonensis; assembly: GCF_051014685.1. Classification (NCBI taxonomy): domain Eukaryota; kingdom Metazoa; phylum Arthropoda; class Insecta; order Hymenoptera; family Colletidae; genus Ptiloglossa; species Ptiloglossa arizonensis. The sequence continues at coordinate 505,192 of NW_027478752.1, read as the reverse complement.
CGAATAACTAGAACGGCCTTGGGGAAAAGTGCGCATATCGTTGTAATCGGGCGAGTTTCTACTTTCAGATGCAACAGAAATTATGCGGATTGGTCAATCCGTTCGCGAGATATGGCCGTTTGGATGTAAGAAACGCTTGAGAAACTCAAAATTTTCGCAGTTCTGATGCTCGAAACGAATAACTAGAACGGCCTAGTGGAAAAGTGCGCATACCGTTGTAATCGGGCGAGTTTCTACTATCAGATGCAACAGAAATTTTGCGGATTGGTCAATCCGTTCGCGAGATATGGCCGTTTGGATTTAAGAAACGCTTGAGAACCTCAAAATTTTCGCACTTCTGATGCTCGAAACGAATAACTAGAACGGCCTAGGGGAAAAGTGCGCATACCGTTGTAATCGGGCGAGTTTCTACTTTCAGAAGCAACAGAAATTTTGCGGATTGGTCAATCCGTTCGCGAGATATGGCAGTTTGGAGGTAAGAAACGCTTGAGAAACTCAAAATTTTCGCAGTTCTGATGCTCGAAATGAATAACTGGAACGGCCTAGGTGAAAACTACACCTACCGTTGTAATCGGGCGAGTTTCTACTTTCAGATGGCACAGAAATTTTGCGGATTGATCAATCCGTTCGCGAGATATGGCAGTTTGGAGATAAGAAACGCTTGAGAAACTCAAAATTTTCCAAGTTCTGATGCTCGAAACGAATAACTAGAACGGCCTAGGGGAAAAGTGCGCATACCGTTCTAATCGGGCGAGTTTCTACTTTCAGATGCGACAGAAACTATGCGGATTGGTCAATCCGTTCGCGAGATATGGCCGTTTGGATTTAAGAAACGCTTGAGAAACTCAAAATTTTCGCAGTTCTGATGCTCGAAACGAATAACTAGATCGGCCTAGGGGAAAACCACACCTACCGTTGTAATCGGGCGAGTTTCTACTTTCAGATGCAACAGAAATTTTGCGGATTGGTCAATCCGTTCGCGAGATATGGCAGTTTGGAGATAAGAAACGCTTGAGAAACTCAAAATTTTCGCAGTTCTGATGCTCGAAACGAATGACTAGAACGGCCTAGGGGAGAAGTACGCATACCGTTGTAATCGGGCGAGTTTCTACTTTCAGATGCAACAGAAATTATGCGGATTGGTCAATCCGTTCGCGAGATATGGCCGTTTGGATGTAAGAAACGCTTGAGAAACTCAAAATTTTCGCAGTTCTGATGCTCGAAACGAATAACTGGAACGGCCTAGGGGAAAACTACACATACCGTTGTAATCGGGCGAGTTTCTACTTTCAGATGCAACAGAAATTATGCGGATTGGTCAATCCGTTCGCGAGATATGGCCGTTTGGATGTAAGAAACGCTTGAGAAACTCGAAATTTTCGCAGTTCTGATGCTCGAAACGAATAACTAGAACGGCCTAGGGGAAAACTACACCTACCGTTGTAATCGGGCGAGTTTCTACTTTCAGATGCAACAGAAATTTTGCGGATTGGTCAATCCGTTCGCGAGATATGGCAGTTTGGAGGTAAGAAAAGCTTGAGAAACTCAAAAGTTTTGGCAGTTCTGATGCTCGAAACGAATAACTAGAACGGCCTAGGGGAAAACTACACCTACCGTTGTAATCGGGCGAGTTTCTACTTTCAGATGCAACAGAAATTTTGCGGATTGGTCAATCCGTTCGCTCGATATGGCAGTTTGGAGGTAAGAAACGTTCGACAAACTCAAAATTTTCGCAGTTCTGATGCTCGAAACGAATGACTAGAACGGCCTAGGGGAGAAGTCCGCATACTGTTGTAATCGGGCGAGTTTCTACTTTCAGATGCAACAGAAATTATGCGGATTGGTCAATCCGTTCGCGAGATATGGCCGTTTGGATGTATGAAACGCTTGAGAAACTCAAAATTTTCGCAGTTCTGATGCTCGAAACGAATAACTGGAACGGACTAGGGGAAAACTACACATACCGTTGTAATCGGGCGAGTTTCTACTTTCAGATGCAACAGAAATTATGCGGATTGGTCAATCCGTTCGCGAGATATGGCCGTTTGGATGTAAGAAACGCTTGAGAAACTCAAAATTTTCGCAGTTCTGATGCTCGAAACGAATAACTAGAACGGCCTAGGGGAAAAGTGCGCATACCATTGTAATCGGGCGAGTTTCTACTTTCAGATGCCACAGAAATTTTGCGGATTGGTCGATCCGTTCGCGAGATATGGCAGTTTGGAGGTAAGAAACGCTTGAGAAACTCAAAATTTTCGCAGTTCTGATGCTCGACACGAATAACTAGAACGGCCTAGGGGAAAACTACACCTACCGTTGTAATCGGGCGAGTTTCTACTTTCAGATGCAACAGAAATTTTGCGGATTGGTCAATCCGTTCGCGAGATATGGCAGTTTGGAGGTAAGAAAAGCTTGAGAAACTCAAAAGTTTTGGCAGTTCTGATGCTCGAAACGAATAACTAGAACGGCCTAGGGGAAAACTACACCTACCGTTGTAATCGGGCGAGTTTCTACTTTCAGATGCAACAGAAATTTTGCGGATTGGTCAATCCGTTCGCTCGATATGGCAGTTTGGAGGTAAGAAACGTTCGACAAACTCAAAATTTTCGCAGTTCTGATGCTCGAAACGAATGACTAGAACGGCCTAGGGGAGAAGTCCGCATACTGTTGTAATCGGGCGAGTTTCTACTTTCAGATGCAACAGAAATTATGCGGATTGGTCAATCCGTTCGCGAGATATGGCCGTTTGGATGTATGAAACGCTTGAGAAACTCAAAATTTTCGCAGTTCTGATGCTCGAAACGAATAACTGGAACGGACTAGGGGAAAACTACACATACCGTTGTAATCGGGCGAGTTTCTACTTTCAGATGCAACAGAAATTATGCGGATTGGTCAATCCGTTCGCGAGATATGGCCGTTTGGATGTAAGAAACGCTTGAGAAACTCAAAATTTTCGCAGTTCTGATGCTCGAAATGAATAACTAGAACGGCCTAGGGGAAAAGTGCGCATACCATTGTAATCGGGCGAGTTTCTACTTTCAGATGCCACAGAAATTTTGCGGATTGGTCGATCCGTTCGCGAGATATGGCAGTTTGGAGGTAAGAAACGCTTGAGAAACTCAAAATTTTCGCAGTTCTGATGCTCGACACGAATAACTAGAACGGCCTAGGGGAAAAGTGCGCATACCATTGTAATCGGGCGAGTTTCTACTTTCAGATGCCACAGAAATTTTGCGGATTGGTCGATCCGTTCGCGAGATATGGCAGTTTGGAGGTAAGAAACGCTTGAGAAACTCAAAATTTTCGCAGTTCTGATGCTCGACACGAATAACTAGAACGGCCTAGGGGAAAAGTGCGCATGCCGTTGTAATCGGGCGAGTTTCTACTTTCAGATGCAACAGGAATTTTGCGGATTGGTCAATCCGTTCGCGAGATATGGCAGTTTGGAGGTAAGAAACGCTTGAGAAACTCAAAATTTTGGCAGTTCTGATGCTCGAAACGAATAACTAGAACGGCCTAGGGGAAAACTACAACTACCGTTGTAATCGTGCGAGTTTCTACTTTCAGATGCAACAGAAATTTTGCGGATTGGTCAATCCGTTCGCGAGATATGGCAGTTTGGAGGTAAGAAACGCTTGAGAAACTCAAAATTTTCGCAGTTCTGATGCTCGACACGAATAACTAGAACGGCCTAGGGGAAAAGTGCGCATACCGTTGTAATCGGGCGAGTTTCTACTTTCAGATGCAATAGGAATTTTGCGGATTGGTCAATCTGTTCGCGAGATATGGCAGTTTGGAGGTAAGAAACGCTTGAGAAACTCAAAATTTTCGCAGTTCTGATGCTCGAAACGAATAACTAGAGCCGCCTAGGGGAAAAGTGCGCATACCGTTGTAATCGGGCGAGTTTCTACTTTTAGATGCAACAGAAATTTTGCGGATTGATAAATCCGTTCGCGAGATATGGCAGTTTGGAGATAAGAAACGCTTGAGAAACTCAAAATTTTCGCAGTTCTGAGCTCGACACGAACAACTAGAACGGCCTAGGGGAAAAGTGCGCATACCGTTGTAATCGGGCGAGTCTCTCTACTTTCAGAAGCAACAGAAATTTTGCGGATTGGTCAATCCGTTCGCGAGATATGGCAGTTTGGAGTAAGAAACGCTTGAGAAACTCAAAATTTTCGCAGTTCTGATGCTCGACACGAATAACTAGAACGGCCTTGGGGAAAACTACAGCCTACCGTTGTAATCGGGCGATTTTCTACTTCAGATGCAACAGAAATTTGCGGATTGTCCATCCGTTCGCGAGATATGCAGTTGGAGGTAAGAACGCTCTTGAGAAACTCAAAATTTCGCAGTTCTGATGCTCGAAATGAATAACTGGAACGCCTAGGGAAAACTACACCTACCGTTGTAATCGGCGAGTTTCTACTTTCAGATGCAACAGGAAATTTTGCGGATTGATCAATCCGTTCGCGAGATATGGCAGTTTGGAGATAAGAAACGCTTGAGAAACTCAAAATTTTCGCAGTTCTGATGCTCGAAACGAATAACTAGAACGGCCCTTGGGGAAAACTACACCTACTTTGTTATCGGGCGAGTTTCTGCTTTCAGATGCAACAGAAATTTGCGGATTGGTCAATCCGTTCGCGAGATATGGCAGTTTGGAAGTAAGAAACGCTTGAGAAACTCAAAATTTTCGCAGTTCTGATGCTCGACACGAATAACTAGAACGGCCTAGGGGAAAAGTGCGCATGCCGTTGTAATCGGGCGAGTTTCTACTTTCAGATGCAACAGAATTTTTGCGGATTGGTTCAATCCGTTCGCGAGATATGGCAGTTTGGAGGTAAGAAACGCTTGAGTAACTCAAAATTTCGCAGTTCTGATGCTCGACACGAATAACTAGAACGCCTAGGGGAAAAGTGCGCATGCCGTTGTAATCGGGCGAGTTTCTACTTTCAGATGCAACGGAATTATTGCGGATTGGTCAATCCGTTCGCGAGATATGGCAGTTTGGAGGTAAGAAACGCTTGAGTAACTCAAAATTTTCGCAGTTCTGATGCTCGAAACGAATAACTAGAACGGCCTTGGGGAGAACTACGACACCTACCGTTGTAATCGGGCGATTTTCTACTTTCAGATGCAACAGAAATTTTGCGATTGGTCAATCCGTTCGCGAGATATGCCAGTTTGGAGGTAAGAAACCGTGTGAGAAACTCTAAATTTTCGCAGTTCTGATGCTCGAAACGAATAACTTGAACCCGCTAGGGGAAAAGTGCCCATACCGTTGTAATCGGGCGAGTTTCTACTTTCAGATGCAACAGAAATTTGCGGATTGATCAATCCGTTCGCGAGATATGGCAGTTTGGAGATAAGAAACGCTTGAGAAACTCAAATTTTCGCATGTTCTGATGCTCGATACGAATAACTAGAACGGCCTAGGGAAAACTACACCTCCCGTTGTAATCGGGCGAGTTTCTACTTTCAGATGCAACCAGAAATTTTGCGGAATTGATCAATCCGTTCGCGAGATATGGCAGTTTGGAGGTAAGAAACGCTGAGAAACTCAAAATTTTCGCAGTTCTGATGCTCGAAATGAGTAACTGAACGGCCTAGGGGGAAAACTACACCTACCGTTGTCATCGGGCGAGTTTCTACTTTCAGATGCAACAGAAATTTTGCGTATTGATCAATCGTTCTGCGAGATATGGCAGTTTGGAGATAAGAAACGCTTGAGAAACTCAAAAATGTGTCATCCTATCTGCTCGAAACGAATAAACTGAGCTCGACACGAATAACTAGAACCGCTAGGGAAAAGTGCCATACCGTTGTAATCGGGCGAGTTTCTACTTTCAGATGCAACAGAAATTTTGCGGATTGATCATCCGTTCGCGAGATATGGCAGTTTGGAGATAAGAAACGCTTGAGAAACTCAAAATTTCGCATTTCTGATGCTCGATACGAATAACTAGAACGGCCTAGGGGAAAACTACACCTCCCGTTGTAATCGGGCGAGTTTCTACTTTCAGATGCAACAGAAATTTTGCGGATTGATCAATCCGTTCGCGAGATATGGCAGTTTGGGAGGTAAGAAACGCTTGAGAAACTCTAAAATTGTCGCAGTTCTGATGCTCGAATGAGTAACTGGAACGGCCTAGGGGAAAACTACACCTACCGTTGTCATCGGCGAGTTTCTACTTTCAGATGCAACAGAAATTTTGCGTAATGATCAATCCGTCGCGAGATATGGCAGTTTGGAGATAGAAACGCTTGAGAAACTCAAAATTTTCGCAGTTCTGATGCTCGAAACGAATAACTAGAAGGGCCTAGGGAAAACTACACCTACCGTTGTTAATCGGGCGAGTTTCTACTTTCAGATGCAACAGAAATTTTGCGGATTGGTCAATCCGTTCGCGAGATATGGCAGTTTGGAGGTAGAAACGCTTGGGAAACTCAAATGTTTCGCAGTTCGGATGCTCGACACGAATGACTAGAACGGCCTAGGGAGAAGTACGCATACCGTGTAATCGGGCGAGTTTCTGCTTTCAGATGCACAGAAATTTTGCGGATTGATCAATCCGTTCGCGAGATATGGCCGTTTGGAGATAAGAAGACGCTTGAGAAACTCAAAATTTTCACAGTTCTGATGCTCGAAACGAATAACTAGAACGCCGCTAGGGGAAAACTACACCTACCGTTGTCATCGGGCAGAGTTCTACTTTCAGATGCAACAGAAATTTGCGTATGATCAATCCGTACGCGAGATATGGCAGTTTGGAGGTAAGAAACGCTTGAGAAACTCAAATTTTCGCAGTTCTGATGCTCGAAACGTATAACTAGAACGGCCTAGGGGAAAACTACACCTACCGTTGTAATCGGGCGAGTTTCTACTTTCAGATGCACAGAAATTTGCGATTGATCAATCCGTTCGCGAGATATGGCAGTTGGAGTGAAGAAACCGTGAGAAACTCAAAATTTTCGCAGTTCTGATGCTCGAAATGAGATACTGGAAGCGCCTAGGGAAAACTACACCTACCGTTGTCATCGGGCGAGTTTCTACTTTCAGATGCAACAGAAATTTTTGCGTATTGATCAATCCGTTCGCGAGATATGGCAGTTTGGAGGTAAGAAACCGTTGAGAACGCAAATTTTCGCATTTCTGATGCTCGACACGAATACTAAACGGCCTAGGGAAAATGCGCATACCGTTGTAATCGGCGCGAGTTCACTTTCAGATGCAACAGGAATTTTGCGGATTGGTCAATCCGTTCGCGAGATATGGCAGTTTGGAGGTAAGAAACGCTTGAGAAACTCAAAATTTTCGCAGTTCTGATGCTCGAAACGAATAACTAGAACCGCCTAGGGGAAAAGTGCGCATACCGTTGTAATCGGGCGAGTTTCTACTTTAGATGCAACAGAAATTTTGCGGATTGATAAATCCGTTCGCGAGATATGGCAGTTTGGAGATAAGAAACGCTTGAGAAACTCAAAATTTTCGCAGTTCTGATGCTCGACACGAACAACTAGAACGGCCTAGGGAAAAGTGCGCATAGCGTTGTAATCGGGCGAGTTTCTACTTTCAGAATGCAACAGAAATTTTGCGGATTGGTCAATCCGTTCGCCAGATATGGCAGTTTGGAGATAAGAAACGCTTGCAGAAACTCAAAATTTTCGCAGTTCTGATGCTCCAAACGAATGACCTAGAACGGCCTAGGGAGAAGTACGCATACCGTTGTAATCGGGCGAGTTTCTGCTTTCAGATGGCACAGAAATTTTGCGGATTGATCAATCCGTTCGCGAGATATGGCCGTTTGGAGATAAGAAACGCTTGAGAAACTCTAAATTTTCGCAGTTCTGATGCTCGACACGCATAACTAGAACCGGCTAGGGGAAAGTGCGCATACCGTTGTAATCGGGCGAGTCTCTACTTTCAGAAGCAACAGAAATTTGCGGATTGGTCAATCCGTTCGCGAGATATGGCAGTTTGGAGGTTAAGAAATTCTTGGAAACTCAGAATTTTCGCAGTTCGATGCTCGACACGAATGACTAGAACGGCCTAGGGGAAAGTACGCATACCGTTGTAATCGGGCGAGTTTCTGCTTTCAGATGGCACAGAAATTTTGCGGATTGATCAATCCGTTCGCGAGATATGGCCGTTTGGAGATAAGAAACGCTTGAGAAACTCAAAATTTTCGCAGTTCTGATGCTCGAACGATACTAACTAGAACGGCCTAGGGGAAAAACTACACTACCGTTGTAATCGGGCGAGTTTCTACTTTCAGATGCAACAGAAATTTTTGCGGATTGGTCAATCCGTTATGGCAGTTTGGAGGTAAGAAACGCTTGAGAAACTCAAAATTTTCGCAGTTCTGATGCTCGAAACGAATAACTAGAACCGCCTAGGGGAAAAGTGCGCATACCGTTGTAATCGGGCGAGTTTCTACTTTTAGATGCAACAGAAATTTTGCGGATTGATAAATCCGTTCGCGAGATATGGCAGTTTGGAGATAAGAAACGCTTGAGAAACTCAAAATTTTCGCAGTTCTGATGCTCGACACGAACAACTAGAACGGCCTAGGGGAAAAGTGCGCATAGCGTTGTAATCGGGCGAGTTTCTACTTTCAGATGCAACAGAAATTTTGCGGATTGGTCAATCCGTTCGCCAGATATGGCAGTTTGGAGATAAGAAACGCTTGAGAAACTCAAAATTTTCGCAGTTCTGATGCTCCAAACGAATGACTAGAACGGCCTAGGGGAGAAGTACGCATACCGTTGTAATCGGGCGAGTTTCTGCTTTCAGATGGCACAGAAATTTTGCGGATTGATCAATCCGTTCGCGAGATATGGCCGTTTGGAGATAAGAAACGCTTGAGAAACTCAAAATTTTCGCAGTTCTGATGCTCGACACGCATAACTAGAACGGCCTAGGGGAAAAGTGCGCATACCGTTGTAATCGGGCGAGTCTCTACTTTCAGAAGCAACAGAAATTTTGCGGATTGGTCAATCCGTTCGCGAGATATGGCAGTTTGGAGGTTAGAAATTCTTGGAAACTCAGAATTTTCGCAGTTCGGATGCTCGACACGAATGACTAGAACGGCCTAGGGGAGAAGTACGCATACCGTTGTAATCGGGCGAGTTTCTGCTTTCAGATGGCACAGAAATTTTGCGGATTGATCAATCCGTTCGCGAGATATGGCCGTTTGGAGATAAGAAACGCTTGAGAAACTCAAAATTTTCGCAGTTCTGATGCTCGAAACGAATAACTAGAACGGCCTAGGGGAAAACTACACCTACCGTTGTAATCGGGCGAGTTTCTACTTTCAGATGCAACAGAAATTTTGCGGATTGGTCAATCCGTTCGCGAGATATGGCAGTTTGGATGTAAGAAACGCTTGGGAAACTCAAAATTTTCGCAGTTCGGATGCTCGACACGAATAACTAGAACGGCCTAGAGGGAAAGTGCGCATACCGTTGTAATCGGGCCAGTTTCTACTTTCAGATGCAACAGAAATTTTGCGGATTGGTCAATCCGTTCGCGAGATATGGCAGTTTGGAGATAAGAAACGCTTGAGAAACTCAAAATTTTCTCAGTTCGGATGCTCGGCACGAATAACTAGAACGGCCTAGAGGAAAAGTGCGCATAGCGTTGTAATCGGGCGAGTTTCTACTTTCAGATGCAACAGAAATTTTGCGGATTGGTCAATCCGTTCGCCAGATATGGCAGTTTGGAGATAAGAAACGCTTGAGAAACTCAAAATTTTCGCAGTTCTGATGCTCCAAACGAATGACTAGAACGGCCTAGGGGAGAAGTACGCATACCGTTGTAATCGGGCGAGTTTCTGCTTTCAGATGGCACAGAAATTTTGCGGATTGATCAATCCGTTCGCGAGATATGGCCGTTTGGAGATAAGAAACGCTTGAGAAACTCAAAATTTTCGCAGTTCTGATGCTCGACACGAATAACTAGAACGGCCTAGGTGAAAAGTGCGCATACCGTTGTAATCGGGCGAGTCTCTACTTTCAGAAGCAACAGAAATTTTGCGGATTGGTCAATCCGTTCGCGAGATATGGCAGTTTGGAGGTTAGAAACGCTTGGGAAACTCAGAATTTTCGCAGTTCGGATGCTCGACACGAATGACTAGAACGGCCTAGGGGAGAAGTACGCATACCGTTGTAATCGGGCGAGTTTCTGCTTTCAGATGGCACAGAAATTTTGCGGATTGATCAATCCGTTCGCGAGATATGGCCGTTTGGAGATAAGAAACGCTTGAGAAACTCAAAATTTTCGCAGTTCTGATGCTCGAAACGAATAACTAGAACGGCCTAGGGGAAAACTACACCTACCGTTGTAATCGGGCGAGTTTCTACTTTCAGATGCAACAGAAATTTTGCGGATTGGTCAATCCGTTCGCGAGATATGGCAGTTTGGATGTAAGAAACGCTTGGAAACTCAAAATTTCGCAGTTCGGATGCTCGACACGAATAACTAGAACGGCCTAGAGGGAAAGTGCGCATACCGTTGTAATCGGGCCAGTTTCTACTTTCAGATGCAACAGAAATTTTGCGGATTGGTCAATCCGTTCGCGAGATATGGCAGTTTGGAGATAAGAAACGCTTGAGAAACTCAAAATTTTCTCAGTTCGGATGCTCGGCACGAATAACTAGAACGGCCTAGAGGAAAAGTGCGCATAGCGTTGTAATCGGGCGAGTTTCTACTTTCAGATGCAACAGAAATTTTGCGGATTGGTCAATCCGTTCGCCAGATATGGCAGTTTGGAGATAAGAAACGCTTGAGAAACTCAAAATTTTCGCAGTTCTGATGCTCCAAACGAATGACTAGAACGGCCTAGGGGAGAAGTACGCATACCGTTGTAATCGGGCGAGTTTCTGCTTTCAGATGGCACAGAAATTTTGCGGATTGATCAATCGGTTCGCGAGATATGGCCGTTTGGAGATAAGAAACGCTTGAGAAACTCAAAATTTTCGCAGTTCTGATGCTCGACACGAATAACTAGAACGGCCTAGGTGAAAAGTGCGCATACCGTTGTAATCGGGCGAGTCTCTACTTTCAGAAGCAACAGAAATTTTGCGGATTGGTCAATCCGTTCGCGAGATATGGCAGTTTGGAGGTTAGAAACGCTTGGGAAACTCAGAATTTTCGCAGTTCGGATGCTCGACACGAATGACTAGAACGGCCTAGGGGAGAAGTACGCATACCGTTGTAATCGGGCGAGTTTCTGCTTTCAGATGGCACAGAAATTTTGCGGATTGATCAATCCGTTCGCGAGATATGGCCGTTTGGAGATAAGAAACGCTTGAGAAACTCAAAATTTTCGCAGTTCTGATGCTCGAAACGAATAACTAGAACGGCCTAGGGGAAAACTACACCTACCGTTGTAATCGGGCGAGTTTCTACTTTCAGATGCAACAGAAATTTTGCGGATTGGTCAATCCGTTCGCGAGATATGGCAGTTTGGATGTAAGAAACGCTTGGGAAACTCAAAATTTTCGCAGTTCGGATGCTCGACACGAATAACTAGAACGGCCTAGAGGGAAAGTGCGCATACCGTTGTAATCGGGCGAGTTTCTACTTTCAGATGCAACAGAAATTTTGCGGATTGGTCAATCCGTTCGCGAGATATGGCAGTTTGGAGGTAAGAAACGCTTGAGAAACTCAAAATTTTCGCAGTTCTGATGCTCGAAACGAATAACTAGAACGGCCTAGGGGAAAACTACACCTACCGTTGTAATCGGGCGAGTTTCTACTTTCAGATGCAACAGAAATTTTGCGGATTGGTCAATCCGTTCGCGAGATATGGCAGTTTGGAGGTAAGAAACGCTTGAGAAACTCAAAATTTTCGCAGTTCTGATGCTCGACACGAATAACTAGAACGGCCTAGGGGAAAAGTGCGCATACCGTTGTAATCGGGCGAGTTTCTACTTTCAGATGCAACAGGAATTTTGCGGATTGGTCAATCCGTTCGCGAGATATGGCAGTTTGGAGGTAAGAAACGCTTGAGAAACTCAAAATTTTCGCAGTTCTGATGCTCGAAACGAATAACTAGAACCGCCTAGGGGAAAAGTGCGCATACCGTTGTAATCGGGCGAGTTTCTACTTTTAGATGCAACAGAAATTTTGCGGATTGATAAATCCGTTTGCGAGATATGGCAGTTTGGAGATAAGAAACGCTTGAGAAACTCAAAATTTTCGCAGTTCTGATGCTCGACACGAACAACTAGAACGGCCTAGGGGAAAAGTGCGCATACCGTTGTAATCGGGCGAGTCTCTACTTTCAGAAGCAACAGAAATTTTGCGGATTGGTCAATCCGTTCGCGAGATATGGCAGTTTGGAGGTAAGAAACGCTTGAGAAACTCAAAATTTTCGCAGTTCTGATGCTCGAAATGAATAACTGGAACGGCCTAGGGGAAAACTACACCTACCGTTGTAATCGGGCGAGTTTCTGCTTTCAGATGCAACAGAAATTTTGCGGATTGATCAATCCGTTCGCGAGATATGGCAGTTTGGAGATAAGAAACGCTTGAGGAACTCAAAATTTTCGCAGTTCTGATGCTCGAAACGAATAACTAGAACGGCCTTGGGGAAAACTACACCTACCGTTGTAATCGGGCGATTTTCTACTTTCAGATGCAACAGAAATTTTGCGGATTGGTCAATCCGTTCGCGAGATATGGCAGTTTGGAGGTAAGAAACGCTTGAGAAACTCAAAATTTTCGCAGTTCTGATGCTCGAAATGAATAACTGGAACGGCCTAGGGGAAAACTACACCTACCGTTGTATTCGGGCGAGTTTCTACTTTCAGATGCAACAGAAATTTTGCGGATTGATCAATCCGTTCGCGAGATATGGCAGTTTGGAGATAAGAAACGCTTGAGAAACTCAAAATTTTCGCAGTTCTGATGCTCGAAACGAATAACTAGAACGGCCTTGGGGAAAACTACACCTACCGTTGTAATCGGGCGATTTTCTACTTTCAGATGCAACAGAAATTTTGCGGATTGGTCAATCCGTTCGCGAGATATGGCAGTTTGGAAGTAAGAAACGCTTGAGAAACTCAAAATTTTCGCAGTTCTGATGCTCGACACGAATAACTAGAACGGCCTAGGGGAAAAGTGCGCATGCCGTTGTAATCGGGCGAGTTTCTACTTTCAGATGCAACAGGAATTTTGCGGATTGGTCAATCCGTTCGCGAGATATGGCAGTTTGGATGTAAGAAACGCTTGAGTAACTCAAAATTTTCGCAGTTCTGATGCTCGAAACGAATAACTAGAACGGCTTTGGGGAGAACTACACCTACCGTTGTAATCGGGCGATTTTCTACTTTCAGATGAAACAGAAATTTTGCGGATTGGTCAATCCGTTCGCGAGATATGGCAGTTTGGAGATAAGAAACGCTTGAGAAACTCAAAATTTTGGCAGTTCTGATGCTCGAAACGAATAACAAGAACGGCCCAGGGGAAAAGTGCGCATACCGTTGTAATCGGGCGAGTTTCTACTTTCAGATGCAATAGAAATTTTGCGGATTGGTTAATCCGTTCGCGAGATATGGCAGTTTGGAGGTATGAAACGCTTGAGAAACTCAAAATTTTCGCAGTTCTGATGCTCGAAAGGAATAACTAGAACGGCCTAGGGGAAAACTACACCTACCGTTGTAATCGGGCGAGTTTCTACTTTCAGATGCAACAGAAATTTTGCGGATTGATCAATCCGTTCGCGAGATATGGCAGTTTGGAGATAAGAAACGCTTGACAAACTCAATATTTTCGCAGTTCTGATGCTCGACACGAATAACTAGAACGGCCTAGGGGAAAAGTGCGCGTACCGTTGTAATCGGGCGAGTTTCTACTTTCAGAAGCAACAGAAATTTTGCGGATTGGTCAATCCGTTCGCGAGATATGGCAGTTTGGAGGTAAGAAACGCTTGAGAAACTCAAAATTTTCGCAGTTCTGATGCTCGAAATGAGTAACTGGAACGGCCTAGGGGAAAACACCACCTACCGTTGTAATCGGGCGAGTTTCTGCTTTCAGATGCAACAGAAATTTTGCGGATTGATCAATCCGTTCGCGAGATATGGCAGTTTGGATGTAAGAAACGCTTGGGAAACTCAAAATTTTCTCAGTTCGGATGCTCGACACGAATAACTAGAACGGCCTAGAGGAAAAGTGCGCATACCGTTGTAATCGGGCGAGTTTCTACTTTCAGAAGCAACAGAAATTTTGCGGATTGGTCAATCCGTTCGCGAGATATGGCAGTTTGGAAGTAAGAAACGCTTCAGAAACTCAAAATTTTCGCAGTTCTGATGCTCGAAATGAATAACTGGAACGGCCTAGGGGAAAACTACACCTACCGTTGTAATCGGGCGAGTTTCTACTTTCAGATGCAACAGAAATTTTGCGGATTGGACAATCCGTTCGCGAGATATGGCAGTTTGGAGGTAAGAAACGCTTGAGAAACTCAAAATTTTCGCATTTCTGATGCTCGATACGAATAACTAGAACAGCCTAGGGGAAAAGTGCGCATACCGTTGTAATCGGGCGAGTTTCTACTTTCAGAAGCAACAGAAATTTTGCGGATTGGTCAATCCGTTCGCGAGATATGGCAGTTTGGAGGTAAGAAACGCTTGAGAAACTCAAAATTTTCGCAGTTCTGATGCTCGAAATGAATAACTGGAACGGCCTAGGGGAAAACTACACCTCCCGTTGTAATCGGGCGAGTTTCTACTTTCAGATGCAACAGAAATTTTGCGGATTGATCAATCCGTTCGCGAGATATGGCAGTTTGGAGATAAGAAACGCTTGAGAAACTCAAAATTTTCGCAGTTCTGATGCTCGAAACGAATAACAAGAACAGCCTAGGGGAAAAGTGCGCATACCGTTGTAATCGGGTGAGTTTCTACTTTCAGATGCAACAGAAATTTTGCGGATTGATCAATCCGTTCGCGAGATATGGCCGTTTGGAGATAAGAAACGCTTGAGAAACACAAAATTTTCGCAGTTCTGATGCTCGAAACGAATAACTAGAACGGCCTAGGGGAAAACTACACCTACCGTTGTAAGCGGGCTAGTTTCTACTTTCAGATGCAACAGAAATTTTGCGGATTGGTCAATCCGTTCGCGAGATATGGCAGTTTGGAGGTAAGAAACGCTTGGGAAACTCAAAATTTTTGGAGTTCGGATGCTCGACACGAATAACTAGAACGGCCTAGAGGAAAAGTGCGCATACCGTTGTAATCGGGCGAGTTTCTACTTTCAGATGCAACAGAAATTTTGCGGATTGGTCAATCCGTTCGCGAGATATGGCAGTTTGGAGGCAAGAAACGCTTGACAAACTCAAAATTTTCGCAGTTCTGATGCTCGAAATGAATAACTGGAACGGCCTAGGGGAAAACTACACCTACCGTTGTAATCGGGCGAGTTTCTACTTTCAGATGCAACAGAAATTTTGCGGATTGATCAATCCGTTCGCGAGATATGGCAGTTTGGAGATAAGAAACGCTTGAGAAACTCAAAATTTTCGCAGTTCTGATGCTCGAAACGAATAACAAGAACAGCCTAGGGGAAAAGTGCGCATACCGTTGTAATCGGGCGAGTTTCTACTTTCAGATGCAACAGAAATTTTGCGGATTGATCAATCCGTTCGCGAGATATGGCCGTTTGGAGATAAGAAACGCTTGAGAAACACAAAATTTTCGCAGTTCTGATGCTCGAAACGAATAACTAGAACGGCCTAGGGGAAAACTACACCTACCGTTGTAAGCGGGCTAGTTTCTACTTTCAGATGCAACAGAAATTTTGCGGATTGGTCAATCCGTTCGCGAGATATGGCCGTTTGGATATAAGAAACGCTTGAGAAACTCAAAATTTTCGCAGTTCTGATGCTCGAAACGAATAACTAGAACGGCCTAGGGGAAAAGTGCGCATACCGTTGTAATCGGGCGAGTTTCCACTTTCAGATGCAACAGAAATTTTGCGGATTGGTCAATCCGTTCGCGAGATATGGCAGTTTGGAGGTAAGAAACGCTTGAGAAACTCAAAATTTTCGCAGTTCTGATGCTCGACACGAATAACTAGAACGGCCTAGGGGAAAAGTGCGCATGCCGTTGTAATCGGGCGAGTTTCTACTTTCAGATGCAACAGGAATTTTGCGGATTGATCAATCCGTTCGCGAGATATGGCCGTTTGGAGATAAGAAACGCTTGAGAAACTCAAAATTTTCGCAGTTCTGATGCTCGACACGAATAACTAGAACGGCCTAGGGGAAAAGTGCGCATACCGTTGTAATCGGGCGAGTTTCTACTTTCAGGTGCAACAGAAATTTTGCGGATTGGTCAATCCGTTCGCGAGATATGGCAGTTTGGAGGTAAGAAACGCTTGAGAAACTCAAAATTTTCGCAGTTCTGATGCTCGAAACGAATAACTAGAACGGCCTAGGGGAAAACTACACCTACCGTTGTAATCGGGCGAGTTTCTACTTTCAGATGCAACAGAAATTTTGCGGATTGGTCAATCCGTTCGCGAGATATGGCAGTTTGGAGGTAAGAAACGCTTGAGAAACTCAAAATTTTCGCAGTTCTGATGCTCGACACGTATAACTAGAACGGCCTAGGGGAAAAGTGCGCATGCCGTTGTAATCGGGCGAGTTTCTACTTTCAGATGCAACAGGAATTTTGCGGATTGGTCAATCCGTTCGCGAGATATGGCAGTTTGGAGGTAAGAAACGCTTGAGTAACTCAAAATTTTCGCAGTTCTGATGCTCGAAACGAATAACTAGAACGGCTTGGGGAAAACTACACCTACCGTTGTAATCGGGCGATTTTCTACTTTCAGATGCAACAGAAATTTTGCGGATTGGTCAATCCGTTCGCGAGATATGGCAGTTTGGAGGAAAGAAACGCTTGAGAAACTCAAAATTTTCGCAGTTCTGATGCTAGAAACGAATGACTAGAACGGCATAGGGGAGAAGTACGCATACCGTTGTAATCGGGCGAGTTTCTACTTTCAGATGGCACAGAAATTTTGCAGATTGATCAATCCGTTTGCGAGATATTGCCGTTTGGATATAAGAAACGCTTGAGAAACTCAAAATTTTCGCAGTTCTGATGCTCGACACGAATAACTAGAACGGCCTAGGGGGAAAGTGCGCATGCCGTTGTTATCGGGCGAGTTTCTACTTTCAGATGCAACAGGAATATTGCGGATTGGTCAATCCGTTCGCGAGATATGGCAGTTTGGAGGTAAGAAACGCTTGAGTAACTCAAAATTTTCGCAGTTCTGATGCTCGAAACGAATAACTAGAACGGCCTTGGGGAAAACTACACCTACCGTTGTAATCGGGCGATTTTCTACTTTCAGATGCAACAGAAATTTTGCGGATTGGTCAATCCGTTCGCGAGATATGGCAGTTTGGAGGTAAGAAACGCTTGAGAAACACAAAATTTTCGCAGTTCTGATGCTCGAAACGAATAACTAGAACGGCCTAGGGGAAAACTACACCTACCGTTGTAAGCGGGCTAGTTTCTACTTTCAGATGCAACAGAAATTTTGCGGATTGGTCAATCCGTTCGCGAGATATGGCAGTTTGGAGGTAAGAAACGCTTGGGAAACTCAAAATTTTTGGAGTTCGGATGCTCGACACGAATAACTAGAACGGCCTAGAGGAAAAGTGCGCATACCGTTGTAATCGGGCGAGTTTCTACTTTCAGATGCAACAGAAATTTTGCGGATTGGTCAATCCGTTCGCGAGATATGGCAGTTTGGAGGCAAGAAACGCTTGAGAAACTCAAAATTTTCGCATTTTTGATGCTCGAAACGAATAACTAGAACGGCCTAGGGGAAAAGTGCGCATACCGTTGTAATCGGGCGAGTTTCTACCTTCAGAAGCAACAGAAATTTTGCGGATTGGTCAATCCGTTCGCGAGGTATGGCAGTTTGGAGGTAAGAAACGCTTGAGAAACTCAACATTTTCGCAGTTCTGATGCTCGAAATGAATAACTGGAACGGCCTAGGGGAAAACTACACCTACCGTTGTAATCGGGCGAGTTTCTACTTTCAGATGCAACAGAAATTTTGCGGATTGATCAATCCGTTCGCGAGATATGGCCGTTTGGATATAAGAAACGCTTGAGAAACTCAAAATTTTCGCAGTTCTGATGCTCGAAACGAATAACTAGAACGGCCTAGGGGAAAAGTGCGCATACCGTTGTAATCGGGCGAGTTTCCACTTTCAGATGCAACAGAAATTTTGCGGATTGGTCAATCCGTTCGCGAGATATGGCAGTTTGGAGGTAAGAAACGCTTGAGAAACTCAAATTTTCGCAGTTCTGATGCTCGACACGAATAACTAGAACGGCCTAGGGGAAAAGTGCGCATGCCGTTGTAATCGGGCGAGTTTCTACTTTCAGATGCAACAGGAATTTTGCGGATTGATCAATCCGTTCGCGAGATATGGCCGTTTGGAGATAAGAAACGCTTGAGAAACTCAAAATTTTCGCAGTTCTGATGCTCGACACGAATAACTAGAACGGCCTAGGGGAAAAGTGCGCATACCGTTGTAATCGGGCGAGTTTCTACTTTCAGGTGCAACAGAAATTTTGCGGATTGGTCAATCCGTTCGCGAGATATGGCAGTTTGGAGGTAAGAAACGCTTGAGAAACTCAAAATTTTCGCAGTTCTGATGCTCGAAACGAATAACTAGAACGGCCTAGGGGAAAACTACACCTACCGTTGTAATCGGGCGAGTTTCTACTTTCAGATGCAACAGAAATTTTGCGGATTGGTCAATCCGTTCGCGAGATATGGCAGTTTGGAGGTAAGAAACGCTTGAGAAACTCAAAATTTTCGCAGTTCTGATGCTCGACACGTATAACTAGAACGGCCTAGGGGAAAAGTGCGCATGCCGTTGTAATCGGGCGAGTTTCTACTTTCAGATGCAACAGGAATTTTGCGGATTGGTCAATCCGTTCGCGAGATATGGCAGTTTGGAGGTAAGAAACGCTTGAGTAACTCAAAATTTTCGCAGTTCTGATGCTCGAAACGAATAACTAGAACGGCCTTGGGGAAAACTACACCTACCGTTGTAATCGGGCGATTTTCTACTTTCAGATGCAACAGAAATTTTGCGGATTGGTCAATCCGTTCGCGAGATATGGCAGTTTGGAGGAAAGAAACGCTTGAGAAACTCAAAATTTTCGCAGTTCTGATGCTAGAAACGAATGACTAGAACGGCATAGGGGAGAAGTACGCATACCGTTGTAATCGGGCGAGTTTCTACTTTCAGATGGCACAGAAATTTTGCAGATTGATCAATCCGTTTGCGAGATATTGCCGTTTGGATATAAGAAACGCTTGAGAAACTCAAAATTTTCGCAGTTCTGATGCTCGACACGAATAACTAGAACGGCCTAGGGGGAAAGTGCGCATGCCGTTGTTATCGGGCGAGTTTCTACTTTCAGATGCAACAGGAATATTGCGGATTGGTCAATCCGTTCGCGAGATATGGCAGTTTGGAGGTAAGAAACGCTTGAGTAACTCAAAATTTTCGCAGTTCTGATGCTCGAAACGAATAACTAGAACGGCCTTGGGGAAAACTACACCTACCGTTGTAATCGGGCGATTTTCTACTTTCAGATGCAACAGAAATTTTGCGGATTGGTCAATCCGTTCGCGAGATATGGCAGTTTGGAGGTAAGAAACGCTTGAGAAACTCAAAATTTTCGCAGTTCGGATGCTCGACACGAATAACTAGAACGGCCTAGAGGAAAAGTGCGGATACCGTTGTAATCGGGCGAGTTTCTACTTTCAGATGCAACAGAAATTTTGCGGATTGGTCAATCCGTTCGCGAGATATGGCAGTTTGGAGATAAGAAACGCTTGAGAAACTCAAAATTTTCGCAGTTCTGATGCTCGAAACGAATGACTAGAACGGCCTAGGGGAGAAGTACGCATACCGTTGTAATCGGGCGAGTGTCTACTTTCAGATGGCACAGAAATTTTGCGGATTGATCAATCCGTTCGCGATGTATGGCCGTTTGGAGATAAGAAACGCTTGAGAAACTCAAAATTTTTGCAGTTCTGATGCTCGACACGAATAACAAGAACGGCCTAGGGGAAAAGTGCGCATACCGTTGTAATCGGGCGAGTTTCTACTTTCAGATGCAACAGAAATTTTGCGGATTGGTCAATCCGTTCGCGAGATATGGCAGTTTGGAGGTAAGAAACGCTTGAGAAACTCAAAATTTTCGCAGTTCTGATGCTCGACACGAATAACTAGAACGGCCTAGGGGAAAAGTGCGCATACCGTTGTAATCGGGCGAGTTTCTACTTTCAGATGCAACAGGAATTTTGCGGATTGGTCAATCCGTTCGCGAGATATGGCAGTTTGGAGGTAAGAAACGCTTGAGAAACTCAAAATTTTCGCAGTTCTGATGCTCGAAACGAATGACTAGAACGGCATAGGGGAGAAGTACGCATACCGTTGTAATCGGGCGAGTTTCTACTTTCAGATGGCACAGAAATTTTGCAGATTGATCAATCCGTTCGCGAGATATGGCCGTTTGGATATAAGAAACGCTTGAGAAACTCAAAATTTTCGCAGTTCTGATGCTCGACACGAATAACTAGAACGGCCTAGGGGGAAAGTGCGCATGCCGTTGTAATCGGGCGAGTTTCTACTTTCAGATGCAACAGGAATATTGCGGATTGGTCAATCCGTTCGCGAGATATGGCAGTTTGGAGGTAAGAAACGCTTGAGTAACTCAAAATTTTCGCAGTTCTGATGCTCGAAACGAATAACTAGAACGGCCTTGGGGAAAACTACACCTACCGTTGTAATCGGGCGATTTTCTACTTTCAGATGCAACAGAAATTTTGCGGATTGGTCAATCCGTTCGCGAGATATGGCAGTTTGGAGGTAAGAAACGCTTGAGAAACTCAAAATTTTCGCAGTTCTGATGCTCGACACGAATAACTAGAACGGCCTAGGGGAAAAGTGCGCATACCGTTGTAATCGGGCTAGTTTCTACTTTCAGATGCAACAGAAATTTTGCGGATTGGTCAATCCGTTCGCGAGATATGGCAGTTTGGAGGTAAGAAACGCTTGAGAAACTCAAAAT
The DNA here is from genome assembly GCF_051014685.1 of Ptiloglossa arizonensis. Lineage (NCBI taxonomy): Eukaryota > Metazoa > Arthropoda > Insecta > Hymenoptera > Colletidae > Ptiloglossa > Ptiloglossa arizonensis. The sequence continues at coordinate 484,063 of NW_027478752.1, read as the reverse complement.
TTTCGCAGTTCTGATGCTCGAAACGAATAACTAGAACGGCATAGGGGAAAACTACACCTACCGTTGTAATCGGGCGAGTTTCTACTTTCAGATGCAACAGAAATTTTGCGGATTGGTCAATCCGTTCGCGAGATATGGCAGTTTGGAGGTAAGAAACGCTTGAGAAACTCAAAATTTTCGCAGTTCTGATGCTCGACACGAATAACTAGAACGGCCTAGGGGAAAAGTGCGCATAACGTTGTAATCGGGCGAGTTTCTACTTTCAGATGCAACAGAAATTTTGCGGATTGGTCAATCCGTTCGCGAGATATGGCAGTTTGGAGGTAATAAACGCTTGAGAAACTCAAAATTTTCGCAGTTCTGATGCTCGACACGAATAACTAGAACGGCCTAGGGGAAAAGTGCGCATACCGTTGTAATCGGGCGAGTTTCTACTTTCAGATGCAACAGGAATTTTGCGGATTGGTCAATCCGTTCGCGAGATATGGCAGTTTGGAGGTAAGAAACGCTTGAGAAACTCAAAATTTTCGCAGTTCTGATGCTCGACACGAATAACTAGAACGGCCTAGGGGAAAAGTGCGCATACCGTTGTAATCGGGCGAGTTTCTACTTTCAGATGCAACAGAAATTTTGCGGATTGGTCAATCCGTTCGCGAGATATGGCAGTTTGGAGGTAATAAACGCTTGAGAAACTCAAAATTTTCGCAGTTCTGATGCTCGACACGAATAACTAGAACGGCCTAGGGGAAAAGTGCGCATACCGTTGTAATCGGGCGAGTTTCTACTTTCAGATGCAACAGGAATTTTGCGGATTGGTCAATCCGTTCGCGAGATATGGCAGTTTGGAGGTAAGAAACGCTTGAGAAACTCAAAATTTTCGCAGTTCTGATGCTCGACACGAATAACTAGAACGGCCTAGGGGAAAAGTGCGCATACCGTTGTAATCGGGCGAGTTTCTACTTTCAGATGCAACAGAAATTTTGCGGATTGATCAATCCGTTCGCGAGATATGGCCGTTTGGAGGTAAGAAACGCTTGAGAAACTCAAAATTTTCGCAGTTCTGATGCTCGAAACGAATAACTAGAACGGCCTTGGGGAAAACTACACCTACCGTTGTAATCGGGCGAGTTTCTACTTTCAGATGCAACAGAAATTTTGCGGATTGGTCAATCCGTTCGCGAGATATGGCAGTTTGGAGGTAAGAAACGCTTGAGAAACTCAAAATTTTCGCAGTTCGGATGCTCGACACGAATAACTAGAACGGCCTAGAGGAAAAGTGCGGATACCGTTGTAATCGGGCGAGTTTCTACTTTCAGATGCAACAGAAATTTTGCGGATTGGTCAATCCGTTCGCGAGATATGGCAGTTTGGAGATAAGAAACGCTTGAAAAACTCAAAATTTTCGCAGTTCTGAAGCTCGTAACGAATGACTAGAACGGCCTAGGGGAGAAGTACGCATACCGTTGTAATCGGGCGAGTTTCTACTTTCAGATGGCACAGAAATTTTGCGGATTGATCAATCCGTTCGCGATGTATGGCCGTTTGGAGATAAGAAACGCTTGAGAAACTCAAAATTTTCGCAGTTCTGATGCTCGACACGAATAACTAGAACGGCCTAGGGGAAAAGTGCGCATACCGTTGTAATCGGGCGAGTTTCTACTTTCAGATGCAACAGAAATTTTGCGGATTGGTCAATCCGTTCGCGAGATATGGCAGTTTGGAGATAAGAAACGCTTGAAAAACTCAAAATTTTCGCAGTTCTGATGCTCGAAACGAATGACTAGAACGGCCTAGGGGAGAAGTACGCATACCGTTGTAATCGGGCGAGTTTCTACTTTCAGATGGCACAGAAATTTTGCGGATTGATCAATCCGTTCGCGATGTATGGCCGTTTGGAGATAAGAAACGCTTGAGAAACTCAAAATTTTCGCAGTTCTGATGCTCGACGAATAACTAGAACGGCCTAGGGGAAAAGTGCGCATACCGTTGTAATCGGGCGAGTTTCTACTTTCAGATGCAACAGGAATTTTGCGGATTGGTCAATCCGTTCGCGAGATATGGCAGTTTGGAGGTAAGAAACGCTTGAGAAACTCAAAATTTTCGCAGTTCTGATGCTCGAAACGAATGACTAGAACGGCATAGGGGAGAAGTACGCATACCGTTGTAATCGGGCGAGTTTCTACTTTCAGATGCAACAGGAATATTGCGGATTGGTCAATCCGTTCGCGAGATATGGCAGTTTGGAGGTAAGAAACGCTTGAGTAACTCAAAATTTTCGCAGTTCTGATGCTCGAAACGAATAACTAGAACGGCCTTGGGGAAAACTACACCTACCGTTGTAATCGGGCGATTTTCTACTTTCAGATGCAACAGAAATTTTGCGGATTGGTCAATCCGTTCGCGAGATATGGCAGTTTGGAGGTAAGAAACGCTTGAGAAACTCAAAATTTTCGCAGTTCTGATGCTCGACACGAATAACTAGAACGGCCTAGGGGAAAAGTGCGCATACCGTTGTAATCGGGCGAGTTTCTACTTTCAGATGCAACAGAAATTTTGCGGATTGGTCAATCCGTTCGCGAGATATGGCAGTTTGGAGGTAAGAAACGCTTGAGAAACTCAAAATTTTCGCAGTTCTGATGCTCGAAACGAATGACTAGAACGGCATAGGGGGAAGTACGCATACCGTTGTAATCGGGCGAGTTTCTACTTTCAGATGGCACAGAAATTTTGCAGATTGATCAATCCGTTCGCGAGATATGGCCGTTTGGATATAAGAAACGCTTGAGAAACTCAAAATTTTCGCAGTTCTGATGCTCGACACGAATAACTAGAACGGCCTAGGGGGAAAGTGCGCATGCCGTTGTAATCGGGCGAGTTTCTACTTTCAGATGCAACAGGAATATTGCGGATTGGTCAATCCGTTCGCGAGATATGGCAGTTTGGAGGTAAGAAACGCTTGAGTAACTCAAAATTTTCGCAGTTCTGATGCTCGAAACGAATAACTAGAACGGCCTTGGGGAAAACTACACCTACCGTTGTAATCGGGCGATTTTCTACTTTCAGATGCAACAGAAATTTTGCGGATTGGTCAATCCGTTCGCGAGATATGGCAGTTTGGAGATAAGAAACGCTTGAAAAACTCAAAATTTTCGCAGTTCTGATGCTCGAAACGAATGACTAGAACGGCCTAGGGGAGAAGTACGCATACCGTTGTAATCGGGCGAGTTTCTACTTTCAGATGGCACAGAAATTTTGCGGATTGATCAATCCGTTCGCGATGTATGGCCGTTTGGAGATAAGAAACGCTTGAGAAACTCAAAATTTTCGCAGTTCTGATGCTCGACACGAATAACTAGAACGGCCTAGGGGAAAAGTGCGCATACCGTAATCGGGCGAGTTTCTACTTTCAGATGCAACAGAAATTTTGCGGATTGGTCAATCCGTTCGCGAGATATGGCAGTTTGGAGGTAAGAAACGCTTGAGAAACTCAAAATTTTCGCAGTTCTGATGCTCGAAACGAATGACTAGAACGGCCTAGGGGAGAAGTACGCATACCGTTGTAATCGGGCGAGTTTCTACTTTCAGATGCAACAGAAATTTTGCGGATTGGTCAATCCGTTCGCGAGATATGGCAGTTTGGAGGTAAGAAACGCTTGAGAAACTCAAAATTTTCGCAGTTCGGATGCTCGACACGAATAACTAGAACGGCCTAGAGGAAAAGTGCGGATACCGTTGTAATCGGGCGAGTTTCTGCTTTCAGATGCAACAGAAATTTTGCGGATTGGTCAATCCGTTCGCGAGATATGGCAGTTTGGAGATAAGAAACGCTTGAAAAACTCAAAATTTTCGCAGTTCTGATGCTCGAAACGAATGACTAGAACGGCCTAGGGGAGAAGTACGCATACCGTTGTAATCGGGCGAGTTTCTACTTTCAGATGGCACAGAAATTTTGCGGATTGATCAATCCGTTCGCGATGTATGGCCGTTTGGAGATAAGAAACGCTTGAGAAACTCAAAATTTTCGCAGTTCTGATGCTCGACACGAATAACTAGAACGGCCTAGGGGAAAAGTGCGCATACCGTTGTAATCGGGCGAGCTTCTACTTTCAGATGCAACCGAAATTTTGCGGATTGGTCAATCCGTTCGCGAGATATGGCAGTTTGGAGGTAAGAAACGCTTGAGAAACTCAAAATTTTCGCAGTTCTGATGCTCGAAACGAATGACTAGAACGGCCTAGGGGAGAAGTACGCATACCGTTGTAATCGGGCGAGTTTCTACTTTCAGATGGCACAGAAATTTTGCGGATTGATCAATCCGTTCGCGAGATATGGCCGTTTGGAGATAAGAAACGCTTGAGAAACTCAAAATTTTCGCAGTTCTGATGCTCGACACGAATAACTAGAACGGCCTAGGGGAAAAGTGCGCATACCGTTGTAATCGGGCGAGTTTCTACTTTCAGGTGCAACAGAAATTTTGCGGATTGGTCAATCCGTTCGCGAGATATGGCAGTTTGGAGGTAAGAAACGCTTGAGAAACTCAAAATTTTCGCAGTTCTGATGCTCGAAACGAATAACTAGAACGGCCTAGGGGAAAACTACACCTACCGTTGTAATCGGGCGAGTTTCTACTTTCAGATGCAACAGACATTTTGCGGATTGGTCAATCCGTTCGCGAGATATGGCAGTTTGGAGGTAAGAAACGCTTGAGAAACTCAAAATTTTCGCAGTTCTGATGCTCGACACGAATAACTAGAACGGCATAGGGGAGAAGTACGCACACCGTTGTAATCGGGCGAGTTTCTACTTTCAGATGGCACAGAAATTTTGCAGATTGATCAATCCGTTCGCGAGATATGGCCGTTTGGATATAAGAAACGCTTGAGAAATTCAAAATTGTCGCAGTTCTGATGCTCGACACGAATAACTAGAACGGCCTAGGGGGAAAGTGCGCATGCCGTTGTAATCGGGGCGAGTTTCTACTTTCAGATGCAACAGGAATATTGCGGATTGGTCAATCCGTTCGCGAGATATGGCAGTTTGGAGGTAAGAAACGCTTGAGTAACTCAAAATTTTCGCAGTTCTGATGCTCGAAACGAATAACTAGAACGGCCTTGGGGAAAACTACACCTACCGTTGTAATCGGGCGATTTTCTACTTTCAGATGCAACAGAAATTTTGCGGATTGATCAATCCGTTCGCGATGTATGGCCGTTTGGAGATAAGAAACGCTTGAGAAACTCAAAATTTTCGCAGTTCTGATGCTCGACACGAATAACTAGAACGGCCTAGGGGAAAAGTGCGCATACCGTTGTAATCGGGCAAGTTTCTACTTTCAGATGCAACAGAAATTTTGCGGATTGGTCAATCCGTTCGCGAGATATGGCAGTTTGGAGGTAAGAAACGCTTGAGAAACTCAAAATTTTCGCAGTTCTGATGCTCGACACGAATAACTAGAACGGCCTAGGGGAAAAGTGCGCATACCGTTGTAATCGGGCGAGTTTCTACTTTCAGATGCAACAGGAATTTTGCGGATTGGTCAATCCGTTCGCGAGATATGGCAGTTTGGAGGTAAGAAACGCTTGAGAAACCCAAATTTTCGCAGTTCTGATGCTCGAAACGAATGACTAGAACGGCATAGGGGAGAAGTACGCATACCGTTGTAATCGGGCGAGTTTCTACTTTCAGATGGCACAGAAATTTTGCAGATTGATCAATCCGTTCGCGAGATATGGCCGTTTGGATATAAGAAACGCTTGAGAAACACAAAATTTTCGCAGTTCTGATGCTCGACACGAATAACTAGAACGGCCTAGGGGGAAAGTGCGCATACCGTTGTAATCGGGCGCGTTTCTACTTTCAGATGCAACAGAAATTTTGCGGATTGATCAATCCGTTCGCGAAATATGGCAGTTTGGAGATAAGAAACGCTTGAGAAACTCAAAATTTTTGCAGTTCTGATGCTCGAAACGAATAACTAGAACGGCCTAGGGGAAAACTACACCTACCGTTGTAATCGGGCGAGTTTCTACTTTCAGATGCAACAGAAATTTTGCGGATTGGTCAATCCGTTCGCGAGATATGGCAGTTTGGAGGTAAGAAACGCTTGGGAAACTCAAAATTTTCGCAGTTCGGATGCTCGACACGAATAACTAGAACGGCCTAGAGGAAAAGTGCGCATACCGTTGTAATCGGGCGAGTTTCTACTTTCAGATGCAACAGAAATTTTGCGGATTGATCAATCCGTTCGCGAGATATGGCCGTTTGGAGATAAGAAACGCTTGAGAAACTCAAAATTTTCGCAGTTCTGATGCTCGACACGAATAACTAGAACGGCCTAGGGAAAAGTGCGCATACCGTTGTAATCGGGCGAGTTTCTACTTTCTGATGCAACAGAAATTTTGCGGATTGGTCAATCCGTTCGCGATATATGGCAGTTTGGATGTAAGAAACGCTTGAGAAACTCAAAATTTTCGCAGTTCTGATGCTCGACACGAATAACTAGAACGGCCTAGGGGAAAAGTGCGCATACCGTTGTAATCGGGCGAGTTTCTACTTTCAGATGGCACAGAAATTTTGCGGATTGATCAATCCGTTCGCGAGATAAGGCCGTTTGGAGATAAGAAACGCTTGAGAAACTCAAAATTTTCGCAGTTCTGATGCTCGAAACGAATAACTAGAACGGCCTAGGGGAAAACTACACCTACCGTTGTAATCGGGCGAGTTTCTACTTTCAGATGCAACAGAAATTTTGCGGATTGGTCAATCCGTTCGCGAGATATGGCAGTTTGGAGGTAAGAAACGCTTGAGAAACTCAAAATTTTCGCAGTTCTGATGCTCGAAATGAATAACTGGAACGGCCTAGGGGAAAACACCACCTACCGTTGTAATCGGGCGAGTTTCTGCTTTCAGATGCAACAGAAATTTTGCGGATTGATCAATCCGTTCGCGAGATATGGCCGTTTGGAGATAAGAAACGCTTGAGAAACTCAAAATTTTCGCAGTTCTGATGCTCGACACGAATAACTAGAACGGCCTAGGGGAAAAGTGCGCATACCGTTGTAATCGGGCGAGTTTCTACTTTCAGATGCAACAGAAATTTTGCGGATTGGTCAATCCGTTCGCGAGATATGGCAGTTTGGAGGTAAGAAACGCTTGAGAAACTCAAAGTTTTCGCAGATCTGATGCTCGACACGAATAACTAGAACGGCCTAGGGGAAAAGTGCGCATACCGTTGTAATCGGGCGAGTTTCTACTTTCAGAAGCAACAGAAATTTTGCGGATTGGTCAATCCGTTCGCGAGATATGGCAGTTTGGAGGTAAGAAACGCTTGAGAAACTCAAAATTTTCGAAGTTCTGATGCTCGAAATGAATAACTGGAACGGCCTAGGGGAAAACTACACCTCCCATTGTAATCGGGCGAGTTTCTACTTTCAGATGCAACAGAAATTTTGCGGATTGATCAATCCGTTCGCGAGATATGGCAGTTTGGAGGTAAGAAACGCTTGAGAAACTCAAAATTTTCGCAGTTCTGATGCTCGACACGAATAACTAGAACGGCCTAGGGGAAAAGTGCGCATACCGTTGTAATCGGGCGAGTTTCTACTTTCAGATGCAACGGAAATTTTGCGGATTGGTCAATCCGTTCGCGAGATATGGCAGTTTCGAGGTAAGAAACGCTTGAGAAACTCAAAATTTTCGCAGTTCTGATGCTCGAAATGAATAACTGGAACGGCCTAGGGGAAAACTACACCTCCCGTTGTAATCGGGCGAGTTTCTACTTTCAGATGCAACAGAAATTTTGCGGATTGATCAATCCGTTCGCGAGATATGGCAGTTTGGAGATAAAAAACGCTTGAGAAACTCAAAATTTTCGCAGTTCTGATGCTCGAAACGAATAACAAGAACAGCCTAGGGGAAAAGTGCGCATACCGTTGTAATCGGGCGAGTTTCTACTTTCAGATGCAATAGAAATTTTGCGGATTGATCAATCCGTTCGCGAGATATGGCCGTTTGGAGATAAGAAACGCTTGAGAAACTCAAAATTTTCGCAGTTCTGATGCTCGAAACGAATAACTAGAACGGCCTAGTGGGAAAACTACACCTACCGTTGTAATCGGTCTAGTTTCTTCTTTCAGATGCAACAGAAATTTTGCGGATTGGTCAATCCGTTCGCGAGATATGGCAGTTTGGAGGTAAGAAACGCTTGGGAAACTCAAAATTTTCTCAGTTCGGATGCTCGACACGAATAACTAGAACGGCCTAGAGGAAAAGTGCGCATACCGTTGTAATCGGGCGAGTTTCTACTTTCAGATGCAACAGAAATTTTGCGGATTGGTCAATCCGTTCGCGAGATATGGCAGTTTGGAGATAAGAAACGCTTGAGAAACTCAAAATTTTCGCAGTTCTGATGCTCGAAACGAGTAACTAGAACGGCCTAGGGGAAAAGTACGCCTACCGTTGTAATCGGGCGAGTTTCTACTTTTAGATGCAACAGAAATTTTGCGGATTGGTCAATCCGTTCGCGAGATATGGCAGTTTGGAGGTAAGAAACGCTTGAGAAACTCAAAATTTTCGCAGTTCTGATGCTCGACACGAATAACTAGAACGGCCTAGGGGAAAACTACACCTACCTTTGTAATCGGGCGAGTTTCTACTTTCAGATGCAACAGAAATTTTGCGGATTGATCAATCCGTTCGCGAGATATGGCAGTTTGGAGATAAGAAACGCTTGAGAAACTCAAAATTTTCGCAGTTCTGATGCTCGAAACGAGTAACTAGAACGGCCTAGGGGAAAAGTACGCCTACCGTTGTAATCGGGCGTGTTTCTACTTTTAGATGCAACAGAAATTTTGCGGATTGGTCAATCCGTTCGCGAGATATGGCAGTTTGGAGGTAAGAAACGCTTGAGAAACTCAAAATTTTCGCAGTTCTGATGCTCGACACGAATAACTAGAACGGCCTAGGGGAAAACTACACCTACCGTTGTAATCGGGCGAGTTTCTACTTTCAGATGCAACAGAAATTTTGCGGATTGATCAATCCGTTCGCGAGATATGGCAGTTTGGAGATAAGAAACGCTTGAGAAACTCAAAATTTTCGCAGTTCTGATACTCGAAACGAATAACAAGAACAGCCTAGGGGAAAAGTGCGCATACCGTTGTAATCGGGCGAGTTTCTACTTTCAGATGCAACAGAAATTTTGCGGATTGGTCAATCCGTTCGCGAGATATGGCAGTTTGGAGGTAAGAAACGCTTGGGAAACTCAAAATTTTCGCAGTTCGGATGCTCGACACGAATAACTAGAACGGCCTAGAGGAAAAGTGCGCATACCGTTGTAATCGGGCGAGTTTCTGCTTTCAGATGCAACAGAAATTTTGCGGATTGGTCAATCCGTTCGCGAGATATGGCAGTTTGGAGATAAGAAACGCTTGAGAAACACAAAATTTTCGCAGTTCTGATGCTCGAAACGAATGACTAGAATGGCCTAGGGGAGAAGTACGCATACCGTTGTAATCGGGCGAGTTTCTGCTTTCAGATGGCACAGAAATTTTGCCGATTGATCAATCCGTTCGCGAGATATGGCCGTTTGGAGATAAGAAACGCTTGAGAAACTCAAAATTTTCGCAGATCTGATGCTCGACACGAATAACTAGAACGGCCTAGGGGAAAAGTGCGCATACCGTTGTAATCGGGCGAGTTTCTACTTTCAGAAGCAACAGAAATTTTGCGGATTGGTCAATCCGTTCGCGAGATATGGCAGTTTGGAGGTAAGAAACGCTTGAGAAACTCAACATTTTCGCAGTTCTGATGCTCGAAATGAATAACTGGAACGGCCTAGGGGAAAACTACACCTACCGTTGTAATCGGGCGCGTTTCTACTTTCAGATGCAACAGAAATTTTGCGGATTGATCAATCCGTTCGCGAAATATGGCAGTTTGGAGATAAGAAACGCTTGAGAAACTCAAAATTTTTGCAGTTCTGATGCTCGAAACGAATAACTAGAACGGCCTAGGGGAAAACTACACCTACCGTTGTAATCGGGCGAGTTTCTACTTTCAGATGCAACAGAAATTTTGCGGATTGGTCAATCCGTTCGCGAGATATGGCAGTTTGGAGGTAAGAAACGCTTGGGAAACTCAAAATTTTCGCAGTTCGGATGCTCGACACGAATAACTAGAACGGCCTAGAGGAAAAGTGCGCATACCGTTGTAATTGGGCGAGTTTCTACTTTCAGATGCAACAGAAATTTTGCGGATTGATCAATCCGTTCGCGAGATATGGCCGTTTGGAGATAAGAAACGCTTGAGAAACTCAAAATTTTCGCAGTTCTGATGCTCGACACGAATAACTAGAACGGCCTAGGGGAAAAGTGCGCATACCGTTGTAATCGGGCGAGTTTCTACTTTCTGATGCAACAGAAATTTTGCGGATTGGTCAATCCGTTCGAGATATATGGCAGTTTGGAGGTAAGAAACGCTTGAGAAACTCAAAATTTTCGCAGTTCTGATGCTCGACACGAATAACTAGAACGGCCTAGGGGAAAAGTGCGCATACCTTTGTAATCGGGCGAGTTTCTACTTTCAGATGCAACAGGAATTTTGCGGATTGGTCAATCCGTTCGCGAGATATGTCAGCTTGGAGGTAAGAAACGCTTGAGAAACTCAAAATTTTCGCAGTTCTGATGCTCGAAACGAATAACTAGAACCGCCTAGGGGAAAAGTGCGCATACCGTTGTAATCGGGCGAGTTTCTACTTTTAGATGCAACAGAAATTTTGCGGATTGATCAATCCGTTCGCGAGATATGGCAGTTTGGAGATAAGAAACGCTTGAGAAACTCAAAATTTTCGCAGTTCTGATGCTCGACAAGAATAACTAGAACAACCTAGGGGAAAAGTGCGCATACCGTTGTAATCGGGCGAGTTTCTACTTTCAGACGCAACAGAAATTTTGCGGACTGGTCAATCCGTTCGCGAGATATGGCAGTTGGGAGGTAAGAAACGCTTGAGAAACTCAAAATTTTCGCAGTTCTGATGCTCGAAACGAATAACTAGAACGGCCTAGGGGAAAACTACACATACCGTTGTAATCGGGCGAGTTTCTACTTTCAGATGCAACAGAAATTTTGCGGATTGGTCAATCCGTTCGCGAGATATGGCAGTTTGGAGGTAAGAAACGCTTGAGAAACTCAAAATTTTCGCAGTTCTGATGTTCGAAACGAATAACTAGAACGGCCTAGGGGAAAACTACACCTACCGTTGTAATCGGGCGAGTTTCTACTTTCAGAAGCAACAGAAATTTTGCGGATTGGTCAATCCGTTCGCGAGATATGGCAGTTTGGAGGTAAGAAACGCTTCAGAAACTCAAAATTTTCGCAGTTCTGATGCTCGAAATGAATAACTGGAACGGCCTAGTGGAAAACTACACCTACCGTTGTAATCGGGCGAGTTTCTACTTTCAGATGCAACAGAAATTTTGCGGATTGGACAATCCGTTCGCGAGATATGGCAGTTTGGAGGTAAGAAATGCTTGAGAAACTCAAAATTTCCATTTCTGATGCTCGATACGAATAACTAGAACAGCCTAGGGGAAAAGTGCGCATACCGTTGTAATCGGGCGAGTTTCTACTTTCAGAAGCAACAGAAATTTTGCGGATTGGTCAATCCCTTCGCGAGATATGGCAGTTTGGAGGTAAGAAACGCTTGGGAAACTCAAAATTTTCGCAGTTCGGATGCTGGACACGAATAACTAGAACGGCCTAGAGGAAAAGTGCGCATACCGTTGTAATTGGGCGAGTTTCTACTTTCAGATGCAACAGAAATTTTGCGGATTGATCAATCCGTTCGCGAGATATGGCCGTTTGGAGATAAGAAACGCTTGAGAAACTCAAAATTTTCGCAGTTCTGATGCTCGACACGAATAACTAGAACGGCCTAGGGGAAAAGTGCGCATACCGTTGTAATCGGGCGAGTTTCTACTTTCTGATGCAACAGAAATTTTGCGGATTGGTCAATCCGTTCGCGATATATGGCAGTTTGGAGGTAAGAAACGCTTGAGAAACTCAAAATTTTCGCAGTTCTGATGCTCGACACGAATAACTAGAACGGCCTAGGGGAAAAGTGCGCATACCGTTGTAATCGGGCGAGTTTCTACTTTCAGATGCAACAGGAATTTTGCGGATTGGTCAATCCGTTCGCGAGATATGTCAGCTTGGAGGTAAGAAGCGCTTGAGAAACTCAAAATTTTCGCAGTTCTGATGCTCGAAACGAATAACTAGAACCGCCTAGGGGAAAAGTGCGCATACCGTTGTAATCGGGCGAGTTTCTACTTTTAGATGCAACAGAAATTTTGCGGATTGATCAATCCGTTCGCGAGATATGGCAGTTTGGAGATAAGAAACGCTTGAGAAACTCAAAATTTTCGCAGTTCTGATGCTCGACACGAATAACTAGAACGGCCTAGGGGAAAAGTGCGCATACCGTTGTAATCGGGCGAGTTTCTACTTTCAGACGCAACAGAAATTTTGCGGACTGGTCAATCCGTTCGCGAGATATGGCAGTTGGGAGGTAAGAAACGCTTGAGAAACTCAAAATTTTCGCAGTTCTGATGCTCGAAACGAATAACTAGAACGGCCTAGGGGAAAACTACACATACCGTTGTAATCGGGCGAGTTTCTACTTTCAGATGCAACAGAAATTTTGCGGATTGGTCAATCCGTTCGCGAGATATGGCAGTTTGGAGGTAAGAAACGCTTGAGAAACTCAAAATTTTCGCAGTTCTGATGTTCGAAACGAATAACTAGAACGGCCTAGGGGAAAACTACACCTACCGTTGTAATCGGGCGAGTTTCTACTTTCAGAAGCAACAGAAATTTTGCGGATTGGTCAATCCGTTCGCGAGATATGGCAGTTTGGAGGTAAGAAACGCTTCAGAAACTCAAAATTTTCGCAGTTCTGATGCTCGAAATGAATAACTGGAACGGCCTAGGGGAAAACTACACCTACCGTTGTAATCGGGCGAGTTTCTACTTTCAGATGCAACAGAAATTTTGCGGATTGGACAATCCGTTCGCGAGATATGGCAGTTTGGAGGTAAGAAACGCTTGAGAAACTCAAAATTTTCCATTTCTGATGCTCGATACGAATAACTAGAACAGCCTAGGGGAAAAGTGCGCATACCGTTGTAATCGGGCGAGTTTCTACTTTCAGAAGCAACAGAAATTTTGCGGATTGGTCAATCCCTTCGCGAGATATGGCAGTTTGGAGGTAAGAAACGCTTGAGAAACTCAAAATTTTCCATTTCTGATGCTCGATACGAATAACTAGAACAGCCTAGGGGAAAAGTGCGCATACCGTTGTAATCGGGCGAGTTTCTACTTTCAGAAGCAACAGAAATTTTGCGGATTGGTCAATCCCTTCGCGAGATATGGCAGTTTGGAGGTAAGAAACGCTTGGGAAACTCAAAATTTTCGCAGTTCGGATGCTGGACACGAATAACTAGAACGGCCTAGAGGAAAAGTGCGCATACCGTTGTAATTGGGCGAGTTTCTACTTTCAGATGCAACAGAAATTTTGCGGATTGATCAATCCGTTCGCGAGATATGGCCGTTTGGAGATAAGAAACGCTTGAGAAACTCAAAATTTTCGCAGTTCTGATGCTCGACACGAATAACTAGAACGGCCTAGGGGAAAAGTGCGCATACCGTTGTAATCGGGCGAGTTTCTACTTTCTGATGCAACAGAAATTTTGCGGATTGGTCAATCCGTTCGCGATATATGGCAGTTTGGAGGTAAGAAACGCTTGAGAAACTCAAAATTTTCGCAGTTCTGATGCTCGACACGAATAACTAGAACGGCCTAGGGGAAAAGTGCGCATACCGTTGTAATCGGGCGAGTTTCTACTTTCAGATGCAACAGGAATTTTGCGGATTGGTCAATCCGTTCGCGAGATATGTCAGCTTGGAGGTAAGAAGCGCTTGAGAAACTCAAAATTTTCGCAGTTCTGATGCTCGAAACGAATAACTAGAACCGCCTAGGGGAAAAGTGCGCATACCGTTGTAATCGGGCGAGTTTCTACTTTTAGATGCAACAGAAATTTTGCGGATTGATCAATCCGTTCGCGAGATATGGCAGTTTGGAGATAAGAAACGCTTGAGAAACTCAAAATTTTCGCAGTTCTGATGCTCGACACGAATAACTAGAACGGCCTAGGGGAAAAGTGCGCATACCGTTGTAATCGGGCGAGTTTCTACTTTCAGACGCAACAGAAATTTTGCGGACTGGTCAATCCGTTCGCGAGATATGGCAGTTGGGAGGTAAGAAACGCTTGAGAAACTCAAAATTTTCGCAGTTCTGATGCTCGAAACGAATAACTAGAACGGCCTAGGGGAAAACTACACATACCGTTGTAATCGGGCGAGTTTCTACTTTCAGATGCAACAGAAATTTTGCGGATTGGTCAATCCGTTCGCGAGATATGGCAGTTTGGAGGTAAGAAACGCTTGAGAAACTCAAAATTTTCGCAGTTCTGATGTTCGAAACGAATAACTAGAACGGCCTAGGGGAAAACTACACCTACCGTTGTAATCGGGCGAGTTTCTACTTTCAGAAGCAACAGAAATTTTGCGGATTGGTCAATCCGTTCGCGAGATATGGCAGTTTGGAGGTAAGAAACGCTTCAGAAACTCAAAATTTTCGCAGTTCTGATGCTCGAAATGAATAACTGGAACGGCCTAGGGGAAAACTACACCTACCGTTGTAATCGGGCGAGTTTCTACTTTCAGATGCAACAGAAATTTTGCGGATTGGACAATCCGTTCGCGAGATATGGCAGTTTGGAGGTAAGAAACGCTTGAGAAACTCAAAATTTTCCATTTCTGATGCTCGATACGAATAACTAGAACAGCCTAGGGGAAAAGTGCGCATACCGTTGTAATCGGGCGAGTTTCTACTTTCAGAAGCAACAGAAATTTTGCGGATTGGTCAATCCCTTCGCGAGATATGGCAGTTTGGAGGTAAGAAACGCTTGAGAAACTCAAAATTTTCGCAGTTCTGATGCTCGAAATGAATAACTGGAACGGCCAAGGGGAAAGCTACACCTCCCGTTGTAATCGGGCGAGTTTCTACTTTCAGATGGCACAGAAATTTTGCGGATTGATCAATCCGTTCGCGAGATAAGGCCGTTTGGAGATAAGAAACGCTTGAGAAACTCCAAATTTTCGCAGTTCTGATGCTCGAAACGAATAACTAGAACGGCCTAGGGGAAAACTACACCTACCGTTGTAATCGGGCGAGTTTCTACTTTTAGATGCAACAGAAATTTTGCGGATTGGTCAATCCGTTCGCGAGATATGGCAGTTTGGAGGTAAGAAACGCTTGAGAAACTCAAAATTTTCGCAGTTCTGATGCTCGACACGAATAACTAGAACGGCCTAGGGGAAAACTACACCTACCGTTGTAATCGGGCGAGTTTCTACTTTCAGATGCAACAGAAATTTTGCGGATTGATCAATCCGTTCGCGAGATATGGCAGTTTGGAGGTAAGAAACGCTTCAGAAACTCAAAATTTTCGCAGTTCTGATGCTCGAAATGAATAACTGGAACGGCCTAGGGGAAAACTACACCTACCGTTGTAATCGGGCGAGTTTCTACTTTCAGATGCAACAGAAATTTTGCGGATTGGACAATCCGTTCGCGAGATATGGCAGTTTGGAGGTAAGAAACGCTTGAGAAACTCAAAATTTTCCATTTCTGATGCTCGATACGAATAACTAGAACAGCCTAGGGGAAAAGTGCGCATACCGTTGTAATCGGGCGAGTTTCTACTTTCAGAAGCAACAGAAATTTTGCGGATTGGTCAATCCGTTCGCGAGATATGGCAGTTTGGAGGTAAGAAACGCTTGGGAAACTCAAAATTTTCGCAGTTCGGATGCTCGACACGAATAACTAGAACGGCCTAGAGGAAAAGTGCGCATACCGTTGTAATTGGGCGAGTTTCTACTTTCAGATGCAACAGAAATTTTGCGGATTGATCAATCCGTTCGCGAGATATGGCCGTTTGGAGATAAGAAACGCTTGAGAAACTCAAAATTTTCGCAGTTCTGATGCTCGACACGAATAACTAGAACGGCCTAGGGGAAAACTACACCTACCGTTGTAATCGGGCGAGTTTCTACTTTCAGATGCAACAGAAATTTTGCGGATTGATCAATCCGTTCGCGAGATATGGCAGTTTGGAGGTAAGAAACGCTTGAGAAACTCAAAATTTTCGCAGTTCTGATGTTCGAAACGAATAACTAGAACGGCCTAGGGGAAAACTACACCTACCGTTGTAATCGGGCGAGTTTCTACTTTCAGAAGCAACAGAAATTTTGCGGATTGGTCAATCCGTTCGCGAGATATGGCAGTTTGGAGGTAAGAAACGCTTCAGAAACTCAAAATTTTCGCAGTTCTGATGCTCGAAATGAATAACTGGAACGGCCTAGGGGAAAACTACACCTACCGTTGTAATCGGGCGAGTTTCTACTTTCAGATGCAACAGAAATTTTGCGGATTGGACAATCCGTTCGCGAGATATGGCAGTTTGGAGGTAAGAAACGCTTGAGAAACTCAAAATTTTCCATTTCTGATGCTCGATACGAATAACTAGAACAGCCTAGGGGAAAAGTGCGCATACCGTTGTAATCGGGCGAGTTTCTACTTTCAGAAGCAACAGAAATTTTGCGGATTGGTCAATCCCTTCGCGAGATATGGCAGTTTGGAGGTAAGAAACGCTTGGGAAACTCAAAATTTTCGCAGTTCGGATGCTCGACACGAATAACTAGAACGGCCTAGAGGAAAACTACACCTACCGTTGTAATCGGGCGAGTTTCTACTTTCAGAAGCAACAGAAATTTTGCGGATTGGTCAATCCGTTCGCGAGATATGGCAGTTTGGAGGTAAGAAACGCTTCAGAAACTCAAAATTTTCGCAGTTCTGATGCTCGAAATGAATAACTGGAACGGCCTAGGGGAAAACTACACCTACCGTTGTAATCGGGCGAGTTTCTACTTTCAGATGCAACAGAAATTTTGCGGATTGGACAATCCGTTCGCGAGATATGGCAGTTTGGAGGTAAGAAACGCTTGAGAAACTCAAAATTTTCCATTTCTGATGCTCGATACGAATAACTAGAACAGCCTAGGGGAAAAGTGCGCATACCGTTGTAATCGGGCGAGTTTCTACTTTCAGAAGCAACAGAAATTTTGCGGATTGGTCAATCCCTTCGCGAGATATGGCAGTTTGGAGGTAAGAAACGCTTGAGAAACTCAAAATTTTCGCAGTTCTGATGCTCGAAATGAATAACTGGAACGGCCAAGGGGAAAGCTACACCTCCCGTTGTAATCGGGCGAGTTTCTACTTTCAGATGGCACAGAAATTTTGCGGATTGATCAATCCGTTCGCGAGATAAGGCCGTTTGGAGATAAGAAACGCTTGAGAAACTCCAAATTTTCGCAGTTCTGATGCTCGAAACGAATAACTAGAACGGCCTAGGGGAAAACTACACCTACCGTTGTAATCGGGCGAGTTTCTACTTTTAGATGCAACAGAAATTTTGCGGATTGGTCAATCCGTTCGCGAGATATGGCAGTTTGGAGGTAAGAAACGCTTGAGAAACTCAAAATTTTCGCAGTTCTGATGCTCGACACGAATAACTAGAACGGCCTAGGGGAAAACTACACCTACCGTTGTAATCGGGCGAGTTTCTACTTTCAGATGCAACAGAAATTTTGCGGATTGATCAATCCGTTCGCGAGATATGGCAGTTTGGAGGTAAGAAACGCTTCAGAAACTCAAAATTTTCGCAGTTCTGATGCTCGAAATGAATAACTGGAACGGCCTAGGGGAAAACTACACCTACCGTTGTAATCGGGCGAGTTTCTACTTTCAGATGCAACAGAAATTTTGCGGATTGGACAATCCGTTCGCGAGATATGGCAGTTTGGAGGTAAGAAACGCTTGAGAAACTCAAAATTTTCCATTTCTGATGCTCGATACGAATAACTAGAACAGCCTAGGGGAAAAGTGCGCATACCGTTGTAATCGGGCGAGTTTCTACTTTCAGAAGCAACAGAAATTTTGCGGATTGGTCAATCCGTTCGCGAGATATGGCAGTTTGGAGGTAAGAAACGCTTGGGAAACTCAAAATTTTCGCAGTTCGGATGCTCGACACGAATAACTAGAACGGCCTAGAGGAAAAGTGCGCATACCGTTGTAATTGGGCGAGTTTCTACTTTCAGATGCAACAGAAATTTTGCGGATTGATCAATCCGTTCGCGAGATATGGCCGTTTGGAGATAAGAAACGCTTGAGAAACTCAAAATTTTCGCAGTTCTGATGCTCGACACGAATAACTAGAACGGCCTAGGGGAAAACTACACCTACCGTTGTAATCGGGCGAGTTTCTACTTTCAGATGCAACAGAAATTTTGCGGATTGATCAATCCGTTCGCGAGATATGGCAGTTTGGAGGTAAGAAACGCTTCAGAAACTCAAAATTTTCGCAGTTCTGATGCTCGAAATGAATAACTGGAACGGCCTAGGGGAAAACTACACCTACCGTTGTAATCGGGCGAGTTTCTACTTTCAGATGCAACAGAAATTTTGCGGATTGGACAATCCGTTCGCGAGATATGGCAGTTTGGAGGTAAGAAACGCTTGAGAAACTCAAAATTTTCCATTTCTGATGCTCGATACGAATAACTAGAACAGCCTAGGGGAAAAGTGCGCATACCGTTGTAATCGGGCGAGTTTCTACTTTCAGAAGCAACAGAAATTTTGCGGATTGGTCAATCCGTTCGCGAGATATGGCAGTTTGGAGGTAAGAAACGCTTGAGAAACTCAAAATTTTCGCAGTTCTGATGTTCGAAACGAATAACTAGAACGGCCTAGGGGAAAACTACACCTACCGTTGTAATCGGGCGAGTTTCTACTTTCAGAAGCAACAGAAATTTTGCGGATTGGTCAATCCGTTCGCGAGATATGGCAGTTTGGAGGTAAGAAACGCTTCAGAAACTCAAAATTTTCGCAGTTCTGATGCTCGAAATGAATAACTGGAACGGCCTAGGGGAAAACTACACCTACCGTTGTAATCGGGCGAGTTTCTACTTTCAGATGCAACAGAAATTTTGCGGATTGGACAATCCGTTCGCGAGATATGGCAGTTTGGAGGTAAGAAACGCTTGAGAAACTCAAAATTTTCCATTTCTGATGCTCGATACGAATAACTAGAACAGCCTAGGGGAAAAGTGCGCATACCGTTGTAATCGGGCGAGTTTCTACTTTCAGAAGCAACAGAAATTTTGCGGATTGGTCAATCCCTTCGCGAGATATGGCAGTTTGGAGGTAAGAAACGCTTGGGAAACTCAAAATTTTCGCAGTTCGGATGCTCGACACGAATAACTAGAACGGCCTAGAGGAAAAGTGCGCATACCGTTGTAATTGGGCGAGTTTCTACTTTCAGATGCAACAGAAATTTTGCGGATTGATCAATCCGTTCGCGAGATATGGCCGTTTGGAGATAAGAAACGCTTGAGAAACTCAAAATTTTCGCAGTTCTGATGCTCGACACGAATAACTAGAACGGCCTAGGGGAAAAGTGCGCATACCGTTGTAATCGGGCGAGTTTCTACTTTCTGATGCAACAGAAATTTTGCGGATTGGTCAATCCGTTCGCGATATATGGCAGTTTGGAGGTAAGAAACGCTTGAGAAACTCAAAATTTTCGCAGTTCTGATGCTCGACACGAATAACTAGAACGGCCTAGGGGAAAAGTGCGCATACCGTTGTAATCGGGCGAGTTTCTACTTTCAGATGCAACAGGAATTTTGCGGATTGGTCAATCCGTTCGCGAGATATGTCAGCTTGGAGGTAAGAAACGCTTGAGAAACTCAAAATTTTCGCAGTTCTGATGCTCGAAACGAATAACTAGAACCGCCTAGGGGAAAAGTGCCCATACCGTTGTAATCGGGCGAGTTTCTACTTTTAGATGCAACAGAAATTTTGCGGATTGATCAATCCGTTCGCGAGATATGGCAGTTTGGAGATAAGAAACGCTTGAGAAACTCAAAATTTTCGCAGTTCTGATGCTCGACAAGAATAACTAGAACAGCCTAGGGGAAAAGTGCGCATACCGTTGTAATCGGGCGAGTTTCTACTTTCAGACGCAACAGAAATTTTGCGGACTGGTCAATCCGTTCGCGAGATATGGCAGTTGGGAGGTAAGAAACGCTTGAGAAACTCAAAATTTTCGCAGTTCTGATGCTCGAAACGAATAACTAGAACGGCCTAGGGGAAAACTACACATACCGTTGTAATCGGGCGAGTTTCTACTTTCAGATGCAACAGAAATTTTGCGGATTGGTCAATCCGTTCGCGAGATATGGCAGTTTGGAGGTAAGAAACGCTTGAGAAACTCACAATTTTCGCAGTTCTGATGCTCGACACGAATAACTAGAACGGCCTAGGGGAAAACTACACCTACCGTTGTAATCGGGCGAGTTTCTACTTTCAGATGCAACAGAAATTTTTCGGATTGATCAATCCGTTCGCGAGATAAGGCAGTTTGGAGGTAAGAAACGCTTGAGAAACTCAAAATTTTCGCAGTTCTGATGCTCGAAACGAGTAACTAGAACGGCCTAGGGGAAAAGTACGCCTACTGTTGTAATCGGGCGTGTTTCTACTTTTAGATGCAACAGAAATTTTGCGGATTGGTCAATCCGTTCGCGAGATATGGCAGTTTGGAGGTAAGAAACGCTTGAGAAACTCAAAATTTTCGCAGTTCTGATGCTCGACACGAATAACTAGAACGGCCTAGGGGAAAACTACACCTACCGTTGTAATCGGGCGAGTTTCTACTTTCAGATGCAACAGAAATTTTGCGGATTGATCAATCCGTTCGCGAGATATGGCAGTTTGGAGGTAAGAAACGCTTCAGAAACTCAAAATTTTCGCAGTTCTGATGCTCGAAATGAATAACTGGAACGGCCTAGGGGAAAACTACACCTACCGTTGTAATCGGGCGAGTTTCTACTTTCAGATGCAACAGAAATTTTGCGGATTGGACAATCCGTTCGCGAGATATGGCAGTTTGGAGGTAAGAAACGCTTGAGAAACTCAAAATTTTCCATTTCTGATGCTCGATACGAATAACTAGAACAGCCTAGGGGAAAAGTGCGCATACCGTTGTAATCGGGCGAGTTTCTACTTTCAGAAGCAACAGAAATTTTGCGGATTGGTCAATCCGTTCGCGAGATATGGCAGTTTGGAGGTAAGAAACGCTTGAGAAACTCAAAATTTTCGCAGTTCTGATGCTCGACACGAATAACTAGAACGGCCTAGGGGAAAACTACACCTACCGTTGTAATCGGGCGAGTTTCTACTTTCAGATGCAACAGAAATTTTTCGGATTGATCAATCCGTTCGCGAGATAAGGCAGTTTGGAGGTAAGAAACGCTTGAGAAACTCAAAATTTTCGCAGTTCTGATGCTCGAAACGAGTAACTAGAACGGCCTAGGGGAAAAGTACGCCTACTGTTGTAATCGGGCGTGTTTCTACTTTTAGATGCAACAGAAATTTTGCGGATTGGTCAATCCGTTCGCGAGATATGGCAGTTTGGAGGTAAGAAACGCTTGAGAAACTCAAAATTTTCGCAGTTCTGATGCTCGACACGAATAACTAGAACGGCCTAGGGGAAAACTACACCTACCGTTGTAATCGGGCGAGTTTCTACTTTCAGATGCAACAGAAATTTTGCGGATTGATCAATCCGTTCGCGAGATATGGCAGTTTGGAGGTAAGAAACGCTTCAGAAACTCAAAATTTTCGCAGTTCTGATGCTCGAAATGAATAACTGGAACGGCCTAGGGGAAAACTACACCTACCGTTGTAATCGGGCGAGTTTCTACTTTCAGATGCAACAGAAATTTTGCGGATTGGACAATCCGTTCGCGAGATATGGCAGTTTGGAGGTAAGAAACGCTTGAGAAACTCAAAATTTTCCATTTCTGATGCTCGATACGAATAACTAGAACAGCCTAGGGGAAAAGTGCGCATACCGTTGTAATCGGGCGAGTTTCTACTTTCAGAAGCAACAGAAATTTTGCGGATTGGTCAATCCGTTCGCGAGATATGGCAGTTTGGAGGTAAGAAACGCTTGAGAAACTCAAAATTTTCGCAGTTCTGATGCTCGAAATGAATAACTGGAACGGCCTAGGGGAAAACTACACCTCCCGTTGTAATCGGGCGAGTTTCTACTTTCAGATGCAACAGAAATTTTGCGGATTGATCAATCCGTTCGCGAGATATGGCAGTTTGGAGGTAAGAAACGCTTGAGAAACTCAAAATTTTCGCAGTTCTGATGCTCGACACGAATAACTAGAACGGCCTAGGGGAAAAGTGCGCATACCGTTGTAATCGGGCGAGTTTCTACTTTCAGATGCAACAGAAATTTTGCGGATTGGTCAATCCGTTCGCGAGATATGGCAGTTTGGAGGTAAGAAACGCTTGAGAAACTCAAAATTTTCGCAGTTCTGATGCTCGAAATGAATAACTGGAACGGCCTAGGGGAAAACTACACCTCCCGTTGTAATCGGGCGAGTTTCTACTTTCAGATGCAACAGAAATTTTTCGGATTGATCAATCCGTTCGCGAGATAAGGCAGTTTGGAGGTAAGAAACGCTTGAGAAACTCAAAATTTTCGCAGTTCTGATGCTCGAAACGAGTAACTAGAACGGCCTAGGGGAAAAGTACGCCTACTGTTGTAATCGGGCGTGTTTCTACTTTTAGATGCAACAGAAATTTTGCGGATTGGTCAATCCGTTCGCGAGATATGGCAGTTTGGAGGTAAGAAACGCTTGAGAAACTCAAAATTTTCGCAGTTCTGATGCTCGACACGAATAACTAGAACGGCCTAGGGGAAAACTACACCTACCGTTGTAATCGGGCGAGTTTCTACTTTCAGATGCAACAGAAATTTTGCGGATTGATCAATCCGTTCGCGAGATATGGCAGTTTGGAGGTAAGAAACGCTTCAGAAACTCAAAATTTTCGCAGTTCTGATGCTCGAAATGAATAACTGGAACGGCCTAGGGGAAAACCACACCTACCGTTGTAATCGGGCGAGTTTCTACTTTCAGATGCAACAGAAATTTTGCGGATTGGACAATCCGTTCGCGAGATATGGCAGTTTGGAGGTAAGAAACGCTTGAGAAACTCAAAATTTTCCATTTCTGATGCTCGATACGAATAACTAGAACAGCCTAGGGGAAAAGTGCGCATACCGTTGTAATCGGGCGAGTTTCTACTTTCAGAAGCAACAGAAATTTTGCGGATTGGTCAATCCGTTCGCGAGATATGGCAGTTTGGAGGTAAGAAACGCTTGAGAAACTCAAAATTTTCGCAGTTCTGATGCTCGAAATGAATAACTGGAACGGCCTAGGGGAAAAGTACGCCTACTGTTGTAATCGGGCGTGTTTCTACTTTTAGATGCAACAGAAATTTTGCGGATTGGTCAATCCGTTCGCGAGATATGGCAGTTTGGAGGTAAGAAACGCTTGAGAAACTCAAAATTTTCGCAGTTCTGATGCTCGACACGAATAACTAGAACGGCCTAGGGGAAAACTACACCTACCGTTGTAATCGGGCGAGTTTCTACTTTCAGATGCAACAGAAATTTTGCGGATTGATCAATCCGTTCGCGAGATATGGCAGTTTGGAGGTAAGAAACGCTTCAGAAACTCAAAATTTTCGCAGTTCTGATGCTCGAAATGAATAACTGGAACGGCCTAGGGGAAAACCACACCTACCGTTGTAATCGGGCGAGTTTCTACTTTCAGATGCAACAGAAATTTTGCGGATTGGACAATCCGTTCGCGAGATATGGCAGTTTGGAGGTAAGAAACGCTTGAGAAACTCAAAATTTTCCATTTCTGATGCTCGATACGAATAACTAGAACAGCCTAGGGGAAAAGTGCGCATACCGTTGTAATCGGGCGAGTTTCTACTTTCAGAAGCAACAGAAATTTTGCGGATTGGTCAATCCGTTCGCGAGATATGGCAGTTTGGAGGTAAGAAACGCTTGAGAAACTCAAAATTTTCGCAGTTCTGATGCTCGAAATGAATAACTGGAACGGCCTAGGGGAAAACTACACCTCCCGTTGTAATCGGGCGAGTTTCTACTTTCAGATGCAACAGAAATTTTGCGGATTGATCAATCCGTTCGCGAGATATGGCAGTTTGGAGGTAAGAAACGCTTGAGAAACTCAAAATTTTCGCAGTTCTGATGCTCGACACGAATAACTAGAACGGCCTAGGGGAAAAGTGCGCATACCGTTGTAATCGGGCGAGTTTCTACTTTCAGATGCAACAGAAATTTTGCGGATTGGTCAATCCGTTCGCGAGATATGGCAGTTTGGAGGTAAGAAACGCTTGAGAAACTCAAAATTTTCGCAGTTCTGATGCTCGAAATGAATAACTGGAACGGCCTAGGGGAAAACTACACCTCCCGTTGTAATCGGGCGAGTTTCTACTTTCAGATGCAACAGAAATTTTGCGGATTGATCAATCCGTTCGCGAGATATGGCAGTTTGGAGGTAAGAAACGCTTGAGAAACTCAAAATTTTCGCAGTTCTGATGCTCGAAACGAATAACAAGAACAGCCTAGGGGAAAAGTGCGCATACCGTTGTAATCGGGCGAGTTTCTACTTTCAGATGCAATAGAAATTTTGCGGATTGATCAATCCGTTCGCGAGATATGGCCGTTTGGAGATAAGAAACGCTTGAGAAACTCAAAATTTTCGCAGTTCTGATGCTCGAAATGAATAACTGGAACGGCCTAGGGGAAAACTACACCTACCGTTGTAATCGGGCGAGTTTCTACTTTCAGATGCAACAGAAATTTTGCGGATTGGACAATCCGTTCGCGAGATATGGCAGTTTGGAGGTAAGAAACGCTTGAGAAACTCAAAATTTTCCACTTCTGATGCTCGATACGAATAACTAGAACAGCCTAGGGGAAAAGTGCGCATACCGTTGTAATCGGGCGAGTTTCTACTTTCAGAAGCAACAGAAATTTTGCGGATTGGTCAATCCCTTCGCGAGATATGGCAGTTTGGAGGTAAGAAACGCTTGAGAAACTCAAAATTTTCGCAGTTCTGATGCTCGAAATGAATAACTGGAACGGCCAAGGGGAAAACTACACCTCCCGTTGTAATCGGGCGAGTTTCTACTTTCAGATGGCACAGAAATTTTGCGGATTGATCAATCCGTTCGCGAGATAAGGCCGTTTGGAGATAAGAAACGCTTGAGAAACTCAAAATTTTCGCAGTTCTGATGCTCGAAACGAATAACTAGAACGGCCTAGGGGAAAACTACACCTACCGTTGTAATCGGGCGAGTTTCTACTTTCAGATGCAACAGAAATTTTGCGGATTGGTCAATCCGTTCGCGAGATATGGCAGTTTGGAGGGAAGAAACGCTTGAGAAACTCAAAATTTTCGCAGTTCTGATGCTCGAAATGAATAACTGGAACGGCCTAGGGGAAAACACCACCTACCGTTGTAATCGGGCGAGTTTCTGCTTTCAGATGCAACAGAAATTTTGCGGATTGATCAATCCGTTCGCGAGATATGGCCGTTTGGAGATAAGAAACGCTTGAGAAACTCAAAATGTTCGCAGTTCTGATGCTCGACACGAATAACTAGAACGGCCTAGGGGAAAAGTGCGCATACCGTTGTAATCGGGCGAGTTTCTACTTTCAGATGCAACAGAAATTTTGCGGATTGGTCAATCCGTTCGCGAGATATGGCAGTTTGGAGGTAAGAAACGCTTGAGAAACTCAAAGTTTTCGCAGATCTGATGCTCGACACGAATAACTAGAACGGCCTAGGAGAAAAGTGCGCATACCGTTGTAATCGGGCGAGTTTCTACTTTCAGAAGCAACAGAAATTTTGCGGATTGGTCAATCCGTTCGCGAGATATGGCAGTTTGGAGGTAAGAAACGCTTGAGAAACTCAAAATTTTCGCAGTTCTGATGCTCGAAATGAATAACTGGAACGGCCTAGGGGAAAACTACACCTCCCGTTGTAATCGGGCGAGTTTCTACTTTCAGATGCAACAGAAATTTTGCGGATTGATCAATCCGTTCGCGATATATGGCAGTTTGGAGGTAAGAAACGCTTGAGAAACTCAAAATTTTCGCAGTTCTGATGCTCGACACGAATAACTAGAACGGCCTAGGGGAAAAGTGCGCATACCGTTGTAATCGGGCGAGTTTCTACTTTCAGATGCAACAGAAATTTTGCGGATTGGTCAATCCGTTCGCGAGATATGGCAGTTTGGAGGTAAGAAACGCTTGAGAAACTCAAAATTTTCGCAGTTCTGATGCTCGAAATGAATAACTGGAACGGCCTAGGGGAAAACTACACCTCCCGTTGTAATCGGGCGAGTTTCTACTTTCAGATGCAACAGAAATTTTGCGGATTGATCAATCCGTTCGCGAGATATGGCAGTTTGGAGATAAAAAACGCTTGAGAAACTCAAAATTTTCGCAGTTCTGATGCTCGAAACGAATAACAAGAACAGCCTAGGGGAAAAGTGCGCATACCGTTGTAATCGGGCGAGTTTCTACTTTCAGATGCAATAGAAATTTTGCGGATTGATCAATCCGTTCGCGAGATATGGCCGTTTGGAGATAAGAAACGCTTGAGAAACTCAAAATTTTCGCAGTTCTGATGCTCGAAACGAATAACTAGAACGGCCTAGTGGAAAACTACACCTACCGTTGTAATCGGTCTAGTTTCTTCTTTCAGATGCAACAGAAATTTTGCGGATTGGTCAATCCGTTCGCGAGATATGGCAGTTTGGAGGTAAGAAACGCTTGAGAAACTCAAAATTTTCGCAGTTCTGATGCTCGACACGAATAACTAGAACGGCCTAGGGGAAAACTACACCTACCGTTGTAATCGGGCGAGTTTCTACTTTCAGATGCAACAGAAATTTTGCGGATTGATCAATCCGTTCGCGAGATATGGCAGTTTGGAGATAAGAAAGGCTTGAGAAACTCAAAATTTTCGCAGTTCTGATACTCGAAACGAATAACAAGAACAGCCTAGGGGAAAAGTGCGCATACCGTTGTAATCGGGCGAGTTTCTACTTTCAGATGCAACAGAAATTTTGCGGATTGGTCAATCCGTTCGCGAGATATGGCAGTTTGGAGGTAAGAAACGCTTGGGAAACTCAAAATTTTCGCAGTTCGGATGCTCGACACGAATAACTAGAACGGCCTAGAGGAAAAGTGCGCATACCGTTGTAATCGGGCGAGTTTCTGCTTTCAGATGCAACAGAAATTTTGCGGATTGGTCAATCCGTTCGCGAGATATGGCAGTTTGGAGATAAGAAACGCTTGAGAAACACAAAATTTTCGCAGTTCTGATGCTCGAAACGAATGACTAGAATGGCCTAGGGGAGAAGTACGCATACCGTTGTAATCGGGCGAGTTTCTGCTTTCAGATGGCACAGAAATTTTGCCGATTGATCAATCCGTTCGCGAGATATGGCCGTTTGGAGATAAGAAACGCTTGAGAAACTCAAAATTTTCGCAGATCTGATGCCCGACACGAATAACTAGAACGGCCTAGGGGAAAAGTGCGCATACCGTTGTAATCGGGCGAGTTTCTACTTTCAGAAGCAACAGAAATTTTGCGGATTGGTCAATCCGTTCGCGAGATATGGCAGTTTGGAGGTAAGAAACGCTTGAGAAACTCAACATTTTCGCAGTTCTGATGCTCGAAATGAATAACTGGAACGGCCTAGGGGAAAACTACACCTACCGTTGTAATCGGGCGCGTTTCTACTTTCAGATGCAACAGAAATTTTGCGGATTGATCAATCCGTTCGCGAAATATGGCAGTTTGGAGATAAGAAACGCTTGAGAAACTCAAAATTTTTGCAGTTCTGATGCTCGAAACGAATAACTAGAACGGCCTAGGGGAAAACTACACCTACCGTTGTAATCGGGCGAGTTTCTACTTTCAGATGCAACAGAAATTTTGCGGATTGGTCAATCCGTTCGCGAGATATGGCAGTTTGGAGGTAAGAAACGCTTGGGAAACTCAAAATTTTCGCAGTTCGGATGCTCGACACGAATAACTAGAACGGCCTAGAGGAAAAGTGCGCATACCGTTGTAATTGGGCGAGTTTCTACTTTCAGATGCAACAGAAATTTTGCGGATTGATCAATCCGTTCGCGAGATATGGCCGTTTGGAGATAAGAAACGCTTGAGAAACTCAAAATTTTCGCAGTTCTGATGCTCGACACGAATAACTAGAACGGCCTAGGGGAAAAGTGCGCATACCGTTGTAATCGGGCGAGTTTCTACTTTCTGATGCAACAGAAATTTTGCGGATTGGTCAATCCGTTCGCGAGATATGGCCGTTTGGAGATAAGAAACGCTTGAGAAACTCAAAATTTTCGCAGATCTGATGCTCGACACGAATAACTAGAACGGCCTAGGGGAAAAGTGCGCATACCGTTGTAATCGGGCGAGTTTCTACTTTCAGAAGCAACAGAAATTTTGCGGATTGGTCAATCCGTTCGCGAGATATGGCAGTTTGGAGGTAAGAAACGCTTGAGAAACTCAACATTTTCGCAGTTCTGATGCTCGAAATGAATAACTGGAACGGCCTAGGGGAAAACTACACCTACCGTTGTAATCGGGCGCGTTTCTACTTTCAGATGCAACAGAAATTTTGCGGATTGATCAATCCGTTCGCGAAATATGGCAGTTTGGAGATAAGAAACGCTTGAGAAACTCAAAATTTTTGCAGTTCTGATGCTCGAAACGAATAACTAGAACGGCCTAGGGGAAAACTACACCTACCGTTGTAATCGGGCGAGTTTCTACTTTCAGATGCAACAGAAATTTTGCGGATTGGTCAATCCGTTCGCGAGATATGGCAGTTTGGAGGTAAGAAACGCTTGGGAAACTCAAAATTTTCGCAGTTCGGATGCTCGACACGAATAACTAGAACGGCCTAGAGGAAAAGTGCGCATACCGTTGTAATCGGACGAGTTTCTACTTTCAGATGCAACAGAAATTTTGCGGATTGATCAATCCGTTCGCGAGATATGGCCGTTTGGAGATAAGAAACGCTTGAGAAACTCAAAATTTTCGCAGTTCTGATGCTCGACACGAATAACTAGAACGGCCTAGGGGAAAAGTGCGCATACCGTTGTAATCGGGCGAGTTTCTACTTTCTGATGCAACAGAAATTTTGCGGATTGGTCAATCCGTTCGCGATATATGGCAGTTTGGAGGTAAGAAACGCTTGAGAAACTCAAAATTTTCCATTTCTGATGCTCGATACGAATAACTAGAACAGCCTAGGGGAAAAGTGCGCATACCGTTGTAATCGGGCGAGTTTCTACTTTCAGAAGCAACAGAAATTTTGCGGATTGGTCAATCCCTTCGCGAGATATGGCAGTTTGGAGGTAAGAAACGCTTGAGAAACTCAAAATTTTCGCAGTTCTGATGCTCGAAATGAATAACTGGAACGGCCAAGGGGAAAACTACACCTCCCGTTGTAATCGGGCGAGTTTCTACTTTCAGATGGCACAGAAATTTTGCGGATTGATCAATCCGTTCGCGAGATAAGGCCGTTTGGAGATAAGAAACGCTTGAGAAACTCAAAATTTTCGCAGTTCTGATGCTCGAAACGAATAACTAGAACGGCCTAGGGGAAAACTACACCTACCGTTGTAATCGGGCGAGTTTCTACTTTCAGATGCAACAGAAATTTTGCGGATTGGTCAATCCGTTCGCGAGATATGGCCGTTTGGAGATAAGAAACGCTTGAGAAACTCAAAATTTTCGCAGTTCTGATGCTCGACACGAATAACTAGAACGGCCTAGGGGAAAAGTGCGCATACCGTTGTAATCGGGCGAGTTTCTACTTTCAGATGCAACAGAAATTTTGCGGATTGGTCAATCCGTTCGCGAGATATGGCAGTTTGGAGGTAAGAAACGCTTGAGAAACTCAAAATTTTCGCAGTTCTGATGCTCGAAACGAATAACTAGAACGGCCTAGGGGAAAACTACACCTACCGTTGTAATCGGGCGAGTTTCTACTTTCAGAAGCAACAGAAATTTTGCGGATTGGTCAATCCGTTCGCGAGATATGGCAGTTTGGAGGTAAGAAACGCTTCAGAAACTCAAAATGTTCGCAGTTCTGATGCTCGAAATGAATAACAAGAACGGCCTAGGGGAAAAGTGCGCGTACCGTTGTAATCGGGCGAGTTTCTACTTTCAGATGCAGCAGAAATTTTGCGGATTGGTCAATCCGTTCGCGAGATATGGCAGTTTGGAGGTAAGAAACGCTTAAGAAACTCAAAATTTTCGCGGTTCTGATGCTCGAAACGAATGACTAGAACGGCCTACGGGAGAAGTACGCATACCGTTGTAATCGGGCGAGTTTGTACTTTCAGATGGCACAGAAATTTTGCGGATTGATCAATCCGTTCGCGAGATATGGCCGTTTGGAGATAAGAAACGCTTGAGAAACTCAAAATTTTCGCATTTCTGATGCTCGATACGAATAACTAGAACAGCCTAGGGGAAAAGTGCGCATACCGTTGTCATCGGGCGAGTTTCTACTTTCAGAAGCAACAGAAATTTTGCGGATTGGTCAATCCGTTCGCGAGATATGGCAGTTTGGAGGTAAGAAACGCTTGAGAAACTCAAAATTTTCGCAGTTCTGATGCTCGAAACGAATAACTAGAACGGCCTAGGGGAAAACTACACCTACCGTTGTAATCGGGCGAGTTTCTACTTTCAGAAGCAACAGAAATTTTGCGGATTGGTCAATCCGTTCGCGAGATATGGCAGTTTGGAGGTAAGAAACGCTTGAGAAACTCAACATTTTCGCAGTTCTGATGCTCGAAATGAATAACTGGAACGGCCTAGGGGAAAACTACACCTACCGTTGTAATCGGGCGCGTTTCTACTTTCAGATGCAACAGAAATTTTGCGGATTGATCAATCCGTTCGCGAAATATGGCAGTTTGGAGATAAGAAACGCTTGAGAAACTCAAAATTTTTGCAGTTCTGATGCTCGAAACGAATAACTAGAACGGCCTAGGGGAAAACTACACCTACCGTTGTAATCGGGCGAGTTTCTACTTTCAGATGCAACAGAAATTTTGCGGATTGGTCAATCCGTTCGCGAGATATGGCCGTTTGGAGATAAGAAACGCTTGAGAAACTCAAAATTTTCGCAGTTCTGATGCTCGACACGAATAACTAGAACGGCCTAGGGGAAAAGTGCGCATACCGTTGTAATCGGGCGAGTTTCTACTTTCTGATGCAACAGAAATTTTGCGGATTGGTCAATCCGTTCGCGATATATGGCAGTTTGGAGGTAAGAAACGCTTGAGAAACTCAAAATTTTCGCAGTTCTGATGCTCGACACGAATAACTAGAACGGCCTAGGGGAAAAGTGCGCATACCGTTGTAATCGGGCGAGTTTCTACTTTCAGATGCAACAGGAATTTTGCGGATTGGTCAATCCGTTCGCGAGATATGGCAGCTTGGAGGTAAGAAACGCTTGAGAAACTCACAATTTTCGCAGTTCTGATGCTCGACACGAATAACTAGAACAGCCTAGGGGAAAAGTGCGCATACCGTTGTAATCGGGCGAGTTTCTACTTTCAGACGCAACAGAAATTTTGCGGACTGGTCAATCCGTTCGCGAGATACGGCTGTTTGGAGATAAGAAACGCTTGAGAAACTCAAAATTTTCGCAGTTCTGATGCTCGAAACGAATAACTAGAACGGCCTAGGGGAAAACTACACATACCGTTGTAATCGGGCGAGCTTCTACTTTCAGATGCAACAGAAATTTTGCGGATTGGTCAATCCGTTCGCGAGATATGGCAGTTTGGAGGTAAGAAACGCTTGAGAAACTCAAAATTTTCGCAGTTCTGATGTTCGAAACGAATAACTAGAACGGCCTAGGGGAAAACTACACCTACCGTTGTAATCGGGCGAGTTTCTACTTTCAGAAGCAACAGAAATTTTGCGGATTGGTCAATCCGTTCGCGAGATATGGCAGTTTGGAGGTAAGAAACGCTTCAGAAACTCAAAATTTTCGCAGTTCTGATGCTCGAAATGAATAACTGGAACGGCCTAGGGGAAAACTACACCTACCGTTGTAATCGGGCGAGTTTCTACTTTCAGATGCAACAGAAATTTTGCGGATTGGACAATCCGTTCGCGAGATATGGCAGTTTGGAGGTAAGAAACGCTTGAGAAACTCAAAATTTTCCATTTCTGATGCTCGATACGAATAACTAGAACAGCCTAGGGGAAAAGTGCGCATACCGTTGTAATCGGGCGAGTTTCTACTTTCAGAAGCAACAGAAATTTTGCGGATTGGTCAATCCCTTCGCGAGATATGGCAGTTTGGAGGTAAGAAACGCTTGAGAAACTCAAAATTTTCGCAGTTCTGATGTTCGAAACGAATAACTAGAACGGCCTAGGGGAAAACTACACCTACCGTTGTAATCGGGCGAGTTTCTACTTTCAGATGCAACAGAAATTTTGCGGATTGGTCAATCCGTTCGCGAGATATGGCAGTTTGGAAGTAAGAAACGCTTGAGAAACTCAAAATTTTCGCAGTTCTGATGCTCGAAACGAATAACTAGAACGGCCTAGGGGAAAACTACACCTACCGTTGTAATCGGGCGAGTTTCTACTTTCAGAAGCAACAGAAATTTTGCGGATTGGTCAATCCGTTCGCGAGATATGGCAGTTTGGAGGTAAGAAACGCTTCAGAAACTCAAAATGTTCGCAGTTCTGATGCTCGAAATGAATAACAAGAACGGCCTAGGGGAAAAGTGCGCGTACCGTTGTAATCGGGCGAGTTTCTACTTTCAGATGCAGCAGAAATTTTGCGGATTGGTCAATCCGTTCGCGAGATATGGCAGTTTGGAGGTAAGAAACGCTTAAGAAACTCAAAATTTTCGCGGTTCTGATGCTCGAAACGAATGACTAGAACGGCCTACGGGAGAAGTACGCATACCGTTGTAATCGGGCGAGTTTCTACTTTCAGATGGCACAGAAATTTTGCGGATTGATCAATCCGTTCGCGAGATATGGCCGTTTGGAGATAAGAAACGCTTGAGAAACTCAAAATTTTCGCATTTCTGATGCTCGATACGAATAACTAGAACGGCCTAGGGGAAAACTACACCTACCGATGTAATCGGGCGAGTTTCTACTTTCAGAAGCAACAGAAATTTTGCCGATTGGTCAATCCGTTCGCGAGATATGGCAGTTTGGAGGTAAGAAACGCATCAGAAACTCAAAATTTTCGCAGTTCTGATGCTGGAAATGAATAACTGGAACGGCCTAGGGGAAAACTACACCTACCGTTGTAATCGGGCGAGTTTCTACTTTCAGATGCAACAGAAATTTTGCGGATTGGACAATCCGTTCGCGAGATATGGCAGTTTGGAGGTAAGAAACGCTTGAGAAACTCAAAATTTTCGCATTTCTGATGCTCGATACGAATAACTAGAACAGCCTAGGGGAAAAGTGCGCATACCGTTGTAATTGGGCGAGTTTCTACTTTCAGAAGCAACAGAAATTTTGCGGATTGGTCAATCCGTTCGCGAGATATGGCAGTTTGGAGGTAAGAACGCTTCAGAAACTCAAAATTTTCGCAGTTCTGATGCTCGAAATGAATAACTGGAACGGCCTAGGGGAAAACACCACCTACCGTTGTAATCGGGCGAGTTTCTGCTTTCAGATGCAACAGAAATTTTGCGGATTGATCAATCCGTTCGCGAGATATGGCCGTTTGGAGATAAGAAACGCTTGAGAAACTCAAAATTTTTGCAGTTCTGATGCTCGACACGAATAACTAGAACGGCCTAGGGGAAAAGTGCGCATACCGTTGTAATCGGGCGAGTTTCTACATTCAGATGCAACAGAAATTTTGCGGATTGGTCAATCCGTTCGCGAGATATGGCAGTTTGGAGGTAAGAAACGCTTGAGAAACTCAAAATTTTCGCAGGTCTGATGCTCGAAACGAATAACTAGAACGGCCTAGGGGAAAAGTGCGCGTACCGTTGTAATCGGGCGAGTTTCTACTTTCAGATGCAACAGAAATTTTGCGGATTGGTCAATCCGTTCGCGAGATATGGCAGTTTGGAGGTAAGAAACGCTTAAGAAACTCAAAATTTTCGCAGTTCTGATGCTCGAAACGAATGACTAGAACAGCCTACGGGAGAAGTACGCATACCGTTGTAATCGGGCGTGTTTCTACTTTCAGATGGCACAGAAATTTTGCGGATTGATCAATCCGTTCGCGAGATATGGCCGTTTGGAGATGAGAAACGCTTGAGAAACTCAAAATTTTCGCATTTCTGATGCTCGATACGAATAACTAGAACAGCCTAGGGGAAAAGTGCGCATACCGTTGTCATCGGGCGAGTTTCTACTTTCAGAAGCAACAGAAATTTTGCGGATTGGTCAATCCGTTCGCGAGATATGGCAGTTTGGAGGTAAGAAACGCTTGAGAAACTCAAAATTTTCGCAGTTCTGATGCTCGAAACGAATAACTAGAACGGCCTAGGGGAAAACTACACCTACCGTTGTAATCGGGCGAGTTTCTACTTTCAGAAGCAACAGAAATTTTGCGGATTGGTCAATCCGTGCGCGAGATATGGCAGTTTGGAGGTAAGAAACGCTTCAGAAACTCAAAATTTTCGCAGTTCTGATGCTCGAAATGAATAACTGGAACGGCCTAGGGGAAAACTACACCTACCGTTGTAATCGGGCGAGTTTCTACTTTCAGATGCAACAGAAATTTTGCGGATTGGTCAATCCGTTCGCGAGATATGGCAGTTTGGAGGTAAGAAACGCTTGAGAAACTCAAAATTTTCGCATTTCTGATGCTCGATACGAATAACTAGAACAGCCTAGGGGAAAAGTGCGCATACCGTTGTAATCGGGCGAGTTTCTACTTTCAGATGCAACAGAAATTTTGCGGATTGGTCAATCCGTTCGCGAGATATGGCAGTTTGGAGGTAAGAAACGCTTGAGAAACTCAAAATTTTCGCAGTTCTGATGCTCGAAACGAATAACTAGAACGGCCTAGGGGAAAACTACACCTACCGTTGTAATCGGGCGAGTTTCTACTTTCAGATGCAACAGAAATTTTGCGGATTGGTCAATCCGTTCGCGAGATATGGCAGTTTGGAGGTAAGAAACGCATCAGAAACTCAAAATTTTCGCAGTTCTGATGCTGGAAATGAATAACTGGAACGGCCTAGGGGAAAACTACACCTACCGTTGTAATCGGGCGAGTTTCTACTTTCAGATGCAACAGAAATTTTGCGGATTGGACTATCCGTTCGCGAGATATGGCAGTTTGGAGGTAAGAAACGCTTGAGAAACTCAAAATTTTCGCATTTCTGATGCTCGATACGAATAACTAGAACAGCCTAGGGGAAAAGTGCGCATACCGTTGTAATTGGGCGAGTTTCTACTTTCAGAAGCAACAGAAATTTTGCGGATTGGTCAATCCGTTCGCGAGATATGGCAGTTTGGAGGTAAGAACGCTTCAGAAACTCAAAATTTTCGCAGTTCTGATGCTCGAAATGAATAACTGGAACGGCCTAGGGGAAAACACCACCTACCGTTGTGATCGGGCGAGTTTCTGCTTTCAGATGCAACAGAAATTTTGCGGATTGATCAATCCGTTCGCGAGATATGGCCGTTTGGAGATAAGAAACGCTTGAGAAACTCAAAATTTTCGCAGTTCTGATGCTCGACACGAATAACTAGAACGGCCTAGGGGAAAAGTGCGCATACCGTTGTAATCGGGCGAGTTTCTACTTTCAGATGCAACAGAAATTTTGCGGATTGATCAATCCGTTCGCGAGATATGGCCGTTTGGAGATGAGAAACGCTTGAGAAACTCAAAATTTTCGCATTTCTGATGCTCGATACGAATAACTAGAACACCTAGGGGAAAAGTGCGCATACCGTTGTAATCGGGCGAGTTTCTACTTTCAGAAGCAACAGAAATTTTGCGGATTGGTCAATCCGTTCGCGAGATATGGCAGTTTGGAGGTAAGAAACGCTTGAGAAACTCAAAATTTTCGCAGTTCTGATGCTCGAAATGAATAACTGGAACGGCCTAGGGGAAAACACCACCTACTGTTGTAATCGGGCGAGTTTCTGCTTTCAGATGCAACAGAAATTTTGCGGATTGATCAATCCGTTCGCGAGATATGGCCGTTTGGAGATAAGAAACGCTTGAGAAACTCAAAATTTTCGCAGTTCTGATGCTCGACACGAATAACTAGAACGGCCTAGGGGAAAAGTGCGGATACCGTTGTAATCGGGCGAGTTTCTACTTTCAGAAGCAACAGAAATTTTGCGGATTGGTCAATCCGTTCGCGAGATATGGCAGTTTGGAGGTAAGATACGCTTGAGAAACTCAAAATTTTCGCAGTTCTGATGCTCGATACGAATAACTGGAACGGCCTAGAGGGAAAGAGCGCATACCGTTGTAATCGGGCGAGTTTCTACTTTCAGAAGCGACAGAAATTTTGCGGATTGGTCAATCCGTTCGCGAGATATGGCAGTTTGGAGGTAAGAAACGCTTGAGAAACTCAACATTTTCGCAGGTCTGATGCTCGAAACGAATAACTAGAACGGCCTAGGGGAAAACTACTCCTACCGTTGTAATCGGGCGAGTTTCTACTTTCAGATGCAACAGAAATTTTGCGGATTGGTCAATCCGTTCGCGAGATATGGCAGTTTGGAGGTAAGAAACGCTTGAGAAACTCAAAATTTTCGCATTTCTGATGCTCGATACGAATAACTAGAACAGCCTAGGGGAAAAGTGCGCATACCGTTGTAATCGGGCGAGTATCTACTTTCAGATGCAACAGAAATTTTGCGGATTGGTCAATCCGTTCGCGAGATATGGCAGTTTGGAGGTAAGAAACGCTTGAGAAACTCAAAATTATCGCAGTTCTGATGCTCGAAACGAATAACTAGAACGGCCTAGGGGAAAACTACACCTACCGTTGTAATCGGGCGAGTTTCTACTTTCAGATGCAACAGAAATTTTGCGGATTGGTCAATCCGTTCGCGAGATATGGCAGTTTGGAGGTAAGAAACGCTTGAGAAACTCAAAATTTTCGCAGTTCTGATGCTCGAAACGAATAACAAGAACGGCCTAGGGGAAAAGTGCGCGTACCGTTGTAATCGGGCGAGTTTCTACTTTCAGATGCAACAGAAATTTTGCGGATTGGTCAATCCGTTCGCGAGATATGGCAGTTTGGAGGTAAGAAACGCTTAAGAAACTCAAAATTTTCGCAGTTCTGATGCTCGAAACGAATGACTAGAACAGCCTACGGGAGAAGTACGCATACCGTTGTAATCGGGCGTGTTTCTACTTTCAGATGGCACAGAAATTTTGCGGATTGATCAATCCGTTCGCGAGATATGGCCGTTTGGAGATGAGAAACGCTTGAGAAACTCAAAATTTTCGCATTTCTGATGCTCGATACGAATAACTAGAACAGCCTAGGGGAAAAGTGCGCATACCGTTGTCATCGGGCGAGTTTCTACTTTCAGAAGCAACAGAAATTTTGCGGATTGGTCAATCCGTTCGCGAGATATGGCAGTTTGGAGGTAAGAAACGCTTGAGAAACTCAAAATTTTCGCAGTTCTGATGCTCGAAACGAATAACTAGAACGGCCTAGGGGAAAACTACACCTACCGTTGTAATCGGGCGAGTTTCTACTTTCAGAAGCAACAGAAATTTTGCGGATTGGTCAATCCGTGCGCGAGATATGGCAGTTTGGAGGTAAGAAACGCTTCAGAAACTCAAAATTTTCGCAGTTCTGATGCTCGAAATGAATAACTGGAACGGCCTAGGGGAAAACTACACCTACCGTTGTAATCGGGCGAGTTTCTACTTTCAGATGCAACAGAAATTTTGCGGATTGGTCAATCCGTTCGCGAGATATGGCAGTTTGGAGGTAAGAAACGCTTGAGAAACTCAAAATTTTCGCATTTCTGATGCTC
The DNA here is from genome assembly GCF_051014685.1 of Ptiloglossa arizonensis. Taxonomy (NCBI): domain Eukaryota; kingdom Metazoa; phylum Arthropoda; class Insecta; order Hymenoptera; family Colletidae; genus Ptiloglossa; species Ptiloglossa arizonensis. The sequence goes on along the minus strand of NW_027478752.1, from coordinate 445,921 downwards.
GATACGAATAACTAGAACAGCCTAGGGGAAAAGTGCGCATACCGTTGTAATCGGGCGAGTTTCTACTTTCAGATGCAACAGAAATTTTGCGGATTGGTCAATCCGTTCGCGAGATATGGCAGTTTGGAGGTAAGAAACGCTTGAGAAACTCAAAATTTTCGCAGTTCTGATGCTCGAAACGAATAACTAGAACGGCCTAGGGGAAAACTACACCTACCGTTGTAATCGGGCGAGTTTCTACTTTCAGATGCAACAGAAATTTTGCGGATTGGTCAATCCGTTCGCGAGATATGGCAGTTTGGAGGTAAGAAACGCATCAGAAACTCAAAATTTTCGCAGTTCTGATGCTGGAAATGAATAACTGGAACGGCCTAGGGGAAAACTACACCTACCGTTGTAATCGGGCGAGTTTCTACTTTCAGATGCAACAGAAATTTTGCGGATTGGACAATCCGTTCGCGAGATATGGCAGTTTGGAGGTAAGAAACGCTTGAGAAACTCAAAATTTTCGCATTTCTGATGCTCGATACGAATAACTAGTACAGCCTAGGGGAAAAGTGCGCATACCGTTGTAATTGGGCGAGTTTCTACTTTCAGAAGCAACAGAAATTTTGCGGATTGGTCAATCCGTTCGCGAGATATGGCAGTTTGGAGGTAAGAACGCTTCAGAAACTCAAAATTTTCGCAGTTCTGATGCTCGAAATGAATAACTGGAACGGCCTAGGGGAAAACACCACCTACCGTTGTAATCGGGCGAGTTTCTGCTTTCAGATGCAACAGAAATTTTGCGGATTGATCAATCCGTTCGCGAGATATGGCCGTTTGGAGATAAGAAACGCTTGAGAAACTCAAAATTTTCGCAGTTCTGATGCTCGACACGAATAACTAGAACGGCCTAGGGGAAAAGTGCGCATACCGTTGTAATCGGGCGAGTTTCTACTTTCAGATGCAACAGAAATTTTGCGGATTGATCAATCCGTTCGCGAGATATGGCCGTTTGGAGATGAGAAACGCTTGAGAAACTCAAAATTTTCGCATTTCTGATGCTCGATACGAATAACTAGAACACCTAGGGGAAAAGTGCGCATACCGTTGTCATCGGGCGAGTTTCTACTTTCAGAAGCAACAGAAATTTTGCGGATTGGTCAATCCGTTCGCGAGATATGGCAGTTTGGAGGTAAGAAACGCTTGAGAAACTCAAAATTTTCGCAGTTCTGATGCTCGAAACGAATAACTAGAACGGCCTAGGGGAAAACTACACCTACCGTTGTAATCGGGCGAGTTTCTACTTTCAGATGCAACAGAAATTTTGCGGATTGGTCAATCCGTTCGCGAGATATGGCAGTTTGGAGGTAAGAAACGCTTGAGAAACTCAAAATTTTCGCAGTTCGGATGCTCGAAACGAATAACAAGAACGGCCTAGGGGAAAAGTGCGCATACCGTTGTAATCGGGCGAGTTTCTACTTTCAGATGCAACAGAAATTTTGCAGATTGGTCAATCCGTTCGCGAGATATGGCAGTTTGGAGGTAAGAAACGCTTGAGAAACTCAAAATTTTCGCATTTCTGATGCTCGATACGAATAACTAGAATAGCCTAGGGGAAAAGTGCGCATACCGTTGTAATCGGGCGAGTTTCTACTTTCAGAAGCAACAGAAATTTTGCGGATTGGTCAATCCGTTCGCGAGATATGGCAGTTTGGAGGTAAGAAACGCTTGAGAAACTCAAAATTTTCGCAGTTCTGATGCTCGAAATGAATAACTGGAACGGCCTAGGGGAAAACACCACCTACTGTTGTAATCGGGCGAGTTTCTGCTTTCAGATGCAACAGAAATTTTGCGGATTGATCAATCCGTTCGCGAGATATGGCCGTTTGGAGATAAGAAACGCTTGAGAAACTCAAAATTTTCGCAGTTCTGATGCTCGACACGAATAACTAGAACGGCCTAGGGGAAAAGTGCGGATACCGTTGTAATCGGGCGAGTTTCTACTTTCAGAAGCAACAGAAATTTTGCGGATTGGTCAATCCGTTCGCGAGATATGGCAGTTTGGAGGTAAGATACGCTTGAGAAACTCAAAATTTTCGCAGTTCTGATGCTCGATACGAATAACTGGAACGGCCTAGAGGGAAAGAGCGCATACCGTTGTAATCGGGCGAGTTTCTACTTTCAGAAGCGACAGAAATTTTGCGGATTGGTCAATCCGTTCGCGAGATATGGCAGTTTGGAGGTAAGAAACGCTTGAGAAACTCAACATTTTCGCAGTTCTGATGCTCGAAATGAATAACTGGAACGGCCTAGGGGAAAACTACACCTACCGTTGTAATCGGGCGAGTTTCTACTTTCAGATGCAACAGAAATTTTGCGGATTGATCAATCCGTTCGCGAGATATGGCAGTTTGGAGATAAGAAACGCTTGAGAAACTCAAAATTTTCGCAGTTCGGATGCTCGAAACGAATAACAAGAACGGCCTAGGGGAAAAGTGCGCATACCGTTGTAATCGGGCGAGTTTCTACTTTCAGATGCAACAGAAATTTTGCAGATTGGTCAATCCGTTCGCGAGATATGGCAGTTTGGAGGTAAGAAACGCTTGAGAAACTCAAAATTTTCGCATTTCTGATGCTCGATACGAATAACTAGAATAGCCTAGGGGAAAAGTGCGCATACCGTTGTAATCGGGCGAGTTTCTACTTTCAGAAGCAACAGAAATTTTGCGGATTGGTCAATCCGTTCGCGAGATATGGCAGTTTGGAGGTAAGAAACGCTTGAGAAACTCAAAATTTTCGCAGTTCTGATGCTCGAAATGAATAACTGGAACGGCCTAGGGGAAAACACCACCTACTGTTGTAATCGGGCGAGTTTCTACTTTCAGATGCAACAGAAATTTTGCGGATTGGTCAATCCGTTCGCGAGATATGGCAGTTTAGAGGTAAGAAACGCTTGAGAAACTCAAAATTTTCGCAGTTCTGATGCTCGAAACGAATAACTAGAACGGCCTAGGGGAAAACTACACCTACCGTTGTAATCGGGCGAGTTTCTACTTTCAGATGCAACAGAAATTTTGCGGATTGGTCAATCCGTTCGCGAGATATGGCAGTTTGGAGGTAAGAAACGCTTGGGAAACTCAAAATTTTCGCAGTTCGGATGCTCGACACGAATAACTAGAACGGCCTAGAGGGAAAGAGCGCATACCGTTGTAATCGGGCGAGTTTCTACTTTCAGATGCAACAGAAATTTTGCGGATTGGTCAATCCGTTCGCGAGATATGGCAGTTTGGAGATAAGAAACGCTTGAGAAACTCAAAATTTTCGCAGTTCTGATGCTCGAAACGTATGACTAGAACGGCTTAGGGGAGAAGTACGCATACCGTTGTAATCGGGCGAGTTTCTGCTTTCAGATGGCACAGAAATTTTGCGGATTGGTCAATCCGTTCGCGAGATACGGCAGTTTGGAGGTAAGAAACGCTTGAGAAACTCAAAATTTTCGCAGTTCTGATGCTCGAAACAAATAACTAGAACGGCCTAGGGGAAAACTACACCTACCGTTGTAATCGGGCAAGTTTCTACTTTCAGATGCGACAGAAATTTTGCGGATTGGTCAATCCGTTAGCGAGATATGGCAGTTTGGAGGTAAGAAACGCTAGAGAAACTCAAAATTTTCGCAGTTCTGATGCTCGACACGAATAACTAGAACGGCCTAGGGGAAAAGTGCGCATACCGTTGTAATCGGGCGAGTTTCTACTTTCAGATGCAACAGGAATTTTGCGGATTGGTCAATCCGTTCGCGAGATATGGCAGTTTGGAGGTAAGAAACGCTTGAGAAACTCAAAATTTTCGCAGTTCTGATGCTCGACACGAATAACTAGAACGGCCTAGAGGAAAAGTGCGCATACCGTTGTAATCGGGCGAGTTTCTACTTTCAGAGGCAACAGAAATTTTGCGGATTGATCAATCCGTGCGCGAGATATGGCAGTTTGGAGATAAGAAACGCTTAAGAAACTCAAAATTTTCGCAGTTCTGATGCTCGAAACGAATAACTAGAACGGCCTAGGGGAAAACTACACCTACCGTTGTAATCGGGCGAGTTTCTACTTTCAGATGCAACAGAAATTTTGCGCATTGGTCAATCCGTTCGCGAGATATGGCAGTTTGGAGGTAAGAAACGCTTGAGAAACTCAAAATTTTCTCAGTTCGGATGCTCGACACGAATAACTAGAACGGCCTAGAGGAAAAGTGCGCATACCGTTGTAATCGGGCGAGTTTCTACTTTCAGATGCAACAGAAATTTTGCGGATTGGTCAATCCGTTCGCCAGATATGGCAGTTTGGAGATAAGAAACGCTTGAGAAACTCAAAATTTTCGCAGTTCTGATGCTCCAAACGAATGACTAGAACGGCCTAGGGGAGAAGTACGCATACCGTTGTAATCGGGCGAGTTTCTGCTTTCAGATGGCACAGAAGTTTTGCGGATTGATCAATCCGTTCGCGAGATATGGCCGTTTGGAGATAAGAAACGCTTGAGAAACTCAAAATTTTCGCAGTTCTGATGCTCGACACGAATAACTAGAACGGCCTAGGGGAAAAGTGCGCATACCGTTGTAATCGGGCGAGTTTCTACTTTCAGAAGCAACAGAAATTTTGCGGATTGGTCAATCCGTTCGCGAGATATGGCAGTTTGGAGGTAAGAAACGCTTGAGAAACTCAACATTTTCGCAGTTTTGATGCTCGAAATGAATAACTGGAACGGCCTAGGGGAAAACTACACCTACCGTTGTAATCGGGCGAGTTTCTACTTTCAGATGCAACGGAAATTTTGCGGATTGATCAATCCGTTCGCGAGATATGGCAGTTTGGAGATAAGAAACGCTTGAGAAACTCATAATTTTCGCAGTTCTGATGCTCGAAACGAATAACTAGAACGGCCTAGGGGAAAACTACACCTACCGTTGTAATCGGGCGAGTTTCTACTTTGAGATGCAACAGAAATTTTGCGGATTGGTCAATCCGTTCGCGAGATATGGCCGTTTGGAGGTTAGAAACGCTTGGGAAACTCAGAATATTCGCAGGTCGGATGCTCGACACGAATGACTAGAACGGCCTAGGGCAGAAGTACGCATACCGTTGTAATCGGGCGAGTTTCTGCTTTCAGATGGCACAGAAATTTTGCGGATTGATCAATCCGTTCGCGAGATATGGCCGTTTGGAGATAAGAAACGCTTGAGAAACTCAAAATTTTCGCAGTTCTGATGCTCGAAACGAATAACTAGAACGGCCTAGGGGAAAACTACACCTACCGTTGTAATCGGGCGAGTTTCTACTTTCAGATGCAACAGAAATTTTGCGGATTGGTCAATCCGATCGCGAGATATGGCAGTTTGGAGGTAAGAAACGCTTGGGAAACTCAAAATTTTCGCAGTTCGGATGCTCGACACGAATAACTAGAACGGCCTAGAGGGAAAGTGCGCATACCGTTGTAATCGGGCGAGTTTCTACTTTCAGATGCAACAGAAATTTTGCGGATTGGTCAATCCGTTCGCGAGATATGGCAGTTTGGAGATAAGAAACGCTTGAGAAACTCAAAATTTTCGCAGTTCTGATGCTCGAAACGAATGACTAGAACGGCCTAGGGGAGAAGTACGCATGCCGTTGTAATCGGGCGAGTTTCTGCTTTCAGATGGCACAGAAATTTTGCGGATTGGTCAAACCGTTCGCGAGATATGGCAGTTTGGAGGTAAGAAACGCTTGAGAAACTCAAAATTTTCGCAGTTCTGATGCTCGAAACGAATAACTAGAACGGCCTAGGGGAAAACTACACCTACCGTTGTAATCGGGCAAGTTTCTACTTTCAGATGCGACAGAAATTTTGCGGATTGGTCAATCCGTTCGCGAGATATGGCAGTTTGGAGGTAAGAAACGCTAGAGAAACTGAAAATTTTCGCAGTTCTGATGCTCGACACGAATAACTAGAACGGCCTTGGGGAAAACTACACCTACCGTTGTAATCGGGCGATTTTCTACTTTCAGATGCAACAGGAATTTTGCGGATTGGTCAATCCGTTCGCGAGATATGGCAGTTTGGAGGTAAGAAACGCTTGAGAAACTCAAAATTTTCGCAGTTCTGATGCTCGAAACGAATAACTAGAACCGCCTAGGGGAAAAGTGCGCATACCGTTGTAATCGGGCGAGTTTCTACTTTTACATGCGACAGAAATTTTGCGAATTGATCAATCCGTTCGCGAGATATGGCAGTTTGGAGATAAGAAACGCTTGAGAAACTCAAAATTTTCGCAGTTCTCATGCTCGACACGAATAACTAGAACGGCCTAGGGGAAAAGTGCGCATACCGTTGTAATCGGGCGAGTTTCTACTTTCAGATGCAACAGAAGTTTTGCGGATTGGTCAATCCGTTCGCCAGATATGGCAGTTTGTAGATAAGAAACGCTTGAGAAACTCAAAATTTTCGCAGTTCTGATGCTCCAAACGAATGACTAGAACGGCCTAGGGGAGAAGTACGCATACCGTTGTAATCGGGCGAGTTTCTGCTTTCAGATGGCACAGGAATTTTGCGGATTGATCAATCCGTTCGCGAGATATGGCCGTTTGGAGATAAGAAACGCTTGAGAAACTCAAAATTTTCGCAGTTCTGATGCTCGACGCGAATAACTAGAACGGCCTAGGGGAAAAGTGCGCATACCGTTGTAATCGGGCGAGTTTCTACTTTCAGATGCAACAGAAATTTTGCGGATTGGTCAATCCGTTCGCGAGATATGGCAGTTTGGAGGTAAGAAACGCTTGAGAAACTCAAAATTTTCGCAGTTCTGATGCTCGAAACGAATAACTAGAACGGCCTAGGGGAAAACTACACCTACCGTTGTAATCGGGCGAGTTTCTACTTTCAGATGCAACAGAAATTTTGCGGACTGGTCAATCCGTTCGCGAGATATGGCAGTTTGGAGGTAAGAAACGCTTGAGAAACTCAAAATTTTCGCAGTTCTGATGCTCGACACGAATAACTAGAACGGCCTAGGGGAAAAGTGCGCATACCGTTGTAATCGGGCGAGTTTCTACTTTCAGATGCAACAGGAATTTTGCGGATTGGTCAATCCGTTCGCGAGATATGGCAGTTTGGAGGTAAGAAACGCTTGAGTAACTCAAAATTTTCGCACTTCTGATGCTCCAAACGAATGACTAGAACGGCCTAGGGGAGAAGTACGCATACCGTTGTAATCGGGCGAGTTTCTGCTTTCAGATGGCACAGAAATTTTGCGGATTGATCAATCCGTGCGCGAGATATGGCAGTTTGGAGATAAGAAACGCTTAAGAAACTCAAAATTTTCGCAGTTCTGATGCTCGAAACGAATAACTAGAACGGCCTAGGGGAAAACTACACCTACCGTTGTAATCGGGCGAGTTTCTACTTTCAGATGCAACAGAAATTTTGCGCATTGGTCAATCCGTTCGCGAGATATGGCAGTTTGGAGGTAAGAAACGCTTCAGAAACTCAAAATTTTCTCAGTTCGGATGCTCGACACGAATAACTAGAACGGCCTAGAGGAAAAGTGCGCATACCGTTGTAATCGGGCGAGTTTCTACTTTCAGATGCAACAGAAATTTTGCGGATTGATCAATCCGTGCGCGAGATATGGCAGTTTGGAGATAAGAAACGCTTAAGAAACTCAAAATTTTCGCAGTTCTGATGCTCGAAACGAATAACTAGAACGGCCTAGGGGAAAACTACACCTACCGTTGTAATCGGGCGAGTTTCTACTTTCCGATGCAACAGAAATTTTGCGCATTGGTCAATCCGTTCGCGAGATATGGCAGTTTGGAGGTAAGAAACGCTTCAGAAACTCAAAATTTTCTCAGTTCGGATGCTCCACACGAATAACTAGAACGGCCTAGAGGAAAAGTGCGCATACCGTTGTAATCGGGCGAGTTTCTACTTTCAGAAGCAACAGAAATTTTGCGGATTGGTCAATCCGTTCGCGAGATATGGCAGTTTGGAGGTAAGATACGCTTGAGAAACTCAAAATTTTCGCAGTTCTGATGCTCGATACGAATAACTGGAACGGCCTAGAGGGAAAGAGCGCATACCGTTGTAATCGGGCGAGTTTCTACTTTCAGAAGCGACAGAAATTTTGCGGATTGGTCAATCCGTTCGCGAGATATGGCAGTTTGGAGGTAAGAAACGCTTGAGAAACTCAACATTTTCGCAGTTCTGATGCTCGAAATGAATAACTGGAACGGCCTAGGGGAAAACTACACCTACCGTTGTAATCGGGCGAGTTTCTACTTTCAGATGCAGCAGAAATTTTGCGGATTGATCAATCCGTTCGCGAGATATGGCAGTTTGGAGATAAGAAACGCTTGAGAAACTCAAAATTTTCGCAGTTCTGATGCTCGAAACGAATAACTAGAACGGCCTAGGGGAAAACTACACCTACCGTTGTAATCGGGCGAGTTTCTACTTTCAGATGCAACAGAAATTTTGCGGATTGGTCAATCCGTTCGCGAGATATGGCAGTTTGGAGGTAAGAAACGCTTGGGAAACTCAAAATTTTCGCAGTTCGGATGCTCGACACGAATAACTAGAACGGCCTAGAGGGAAAGAGCGCATACCGTTGTAATCGGGCGAGTTTCTACTTTCAGATGCAACAGAAATTTTGCGGACTGGTCAATCCGTTCGCGAGATATGGCAGTTTGGAGGTAAGAAACGCTTGAGAAACTCAAAATTTTCGCAGTTCTGATGCTCGACACGAATAACTAGAACGGCCTAGGGGAAAAGTGCGCATACCGTTGTAATCGGGCGAGTTTCTACTTTCAGATGCAACAGGAATTTTGCGGATTGGTCAATCCGTTCGCGAGATATGGCAGTTTGGAGGTAAGAAACGCTTGAGTAACTCAAAATTTTCGCACTTCTGATGCTCCAAACGAATGACTAGAACGGCCTAGGGGAGAAGTACGCATACCGTTGTAATCGGGCGAGTTTCTGCTTTCAGATGGCACAGAAATTTTGCGGATTGATCAATCCGTGCGCGAGATATGGCAGTTTGGAGATAAGAAACGCTTAAGAAACTCAAAATTTTCGCAGTTCTGATGCTCGAAACGAATAACTAGAACGGCCTAGGGGAAAACTACACCTACCGTTGTAATCGGGCGAGTTTCTACTTTCAGATGCAACAGAAATTTTGCGCATTGGTCAATCCGTTCGCGAGATATGGCAGTTTGGAGGTAAGAAACGCTTCAGAAACTCAAAATTTTCTCAGTTCGGATGCTCGACACGAATAACTAGAACGGCCTAGAGGAAAAGTGCGCATACCGTTGTAATCGGGCGAGTTTCTACTTTCAGATGCAACAGAAATTTTGCGGATTGATCAATCCGTGCGCGAGATATGGCAGTTTGGAGATAAGAAACGCTTAAGAAACTCAAAATTTTCGCAGTTCTGATGCTCGAAACGAATAACTAGAACGGCCTAGGGGAAAACTACACCTACCGTTGTAATCGGGCGAGTTTCTACTTTCCGATGCAACAGAAATTTTGCGCATTGGTCAATCCGTTCGCGAGATATGGCAGTTTGGAGGTAAGAAACGCTTCAGAAACTCAAAATTTTCTCAGTTCGGATGCTCCACACGAATAACTAGAACGGCCTAGAGGAAAAGTGCGCATACCGTTGTAATCGGGCGAGTTTCTACTTTCAGAAGCAACAGAAATTTTGCGGATTGGTCAATCCGTTCGCGAGATATGGCAGTTTGGAGGTAAGATACGCTTGAGAAACTCAAAATTTTCGCAGTTCTGATGCTCGATACGAATAACTGGAACGGCCTAGAGGGAAAGAGCGCATACCGTTGTAATCGGGCGAGTTTCTACTTTCAGAAGCGACAGAAATTTTGCGGATTGGTCAATCCGTTCGCGAGATATGGCAGTTTGGAGGTAAGAAACGCTTGAGAAACTCAACATTTTCGCAGTTCTGATGCTCGAAATGAATAACTGGAACGGCCTAGGGGAAAACTACACCTACCGTTGTAATCGGGCGAGTTTCTACTTTCAGATGCAGCAGAAATTTTGCGGATTGATCAATCCGTTCGCGAGATATGGCAGTTTGGAGATAAGAAACGCTTGAGAAACTCAAAATTTTCGCAGTTCTGATGCTCGAAACGAATAACTAGAACGGCCTAGGGGAAAACTACACCTACTGTTGTAATCGGGCGAGTTTCTACTTTCAGATGCAACAGAAATTTTGCGGATTGGTCAATCCGTTCGCGAGATATGGCAGTTTGGAGGTAAGAAACGCTTGGGAAACTCAAAATTTTCGCAGTTCGGATGCTCGACACGAATAACTAGAACGGCCTAGAGGGAAAGAGCGCATACCGTTGTAATCGGGCGAGTTTCTACTTTCAGATGCAACAGAAATTTTGCGGATTGGTCAATCCGTTCGCGAGATATGGCAGTTTGGAGATAAGAAACGCTTGAGAAACTCAAATTTTCGCAGTTCTGATGCTCGAAACGTATGACTAGAACGGCCTAGGGGAGAAGTACGCATACCGTTGTAATCGGGCGAGTTTCTGCTTTCAGATGGCACAGAAATTTTGCGGATTGGTCAATCCGTTCGCGAGATACGGCAGTTTGGAGGTAAGAAACGCTTGAGAAACTCAAAATTTTCGCAGTTCTGATGCTCGAAACAAATAACTAGAACGGCCTAGGGGAAAACTACACCTACCGTTGTAATCGGGCAAGTTTCTACTTTCAGATGCGACAGAAATTTTGCGGATTGGTCAATCCGTTAGCGAGATATGGCAGTTTGGAGGTAAGAAACGCTAGAGAAACTCAAAATTTTCGCAGTTCTGATGCTCGACACGAATAACTAGAACGGCCTAGGGGAAAAGTGCGCATACCGTTGTAATCGGGCGAGTTTCTACTTTCAGATGCAACAGGAATTTTGCGGATTGGTCAATCCGTTCGCGAGATATGGCAGTTTGGAGGTAAGAAACGCTTGAGAAACTCAAAATTTTCGCAGTTCTGATGCTCGACACGAATAACTAGAACGGCCTAGAGGAAAAGTGCGCATACCGTTGTAATCGGGCGAGTTTCTACTTTCAGAGGCAACAGAAATTTTGCGGATTGATCAATCCGTGCGCGAGATATGGCAGTTTGGAGATAAGAAACGCTTAAGAAACTCAAAATTTTCGCAGTTCTGATGCTCGAAACGAATAACTAGAACGGCCTAGGGGAAAACTACACCTACCGTTGTAATCGGGCGAGTTTCTACATTCAGATGCAACAGAAATTTTGCGCATTGGTCAATCCGTTCGCGAGATATGGCAGTTTGGAGGTAAGAAACGCTTGAGAAACTCAAAATTTTCTCAGTTCGGATGCTCGACACGAATAACTAGAACGGCCTAGAGGAAAAGTGCGCATACCGTTGTAATCGGGCGAGTTTCTACTTTCAGATGCAACAGAAATTTTGCGGATTGGTCAATCCGTTCGCCAGATATGGCAGTTTGGAGATAAGAAACGCTTGAGAAACTCAAAATTTTCGCAGTTCTGATGCTCCAAACGAATGACTAGAACGGCCTAGGGGAGAAGTACGCATACCGTTGTAATCGGGCGAGTTTCTGCTTTCAGATGGCACAGAAGTTTTGCGGATTGATCAATCCGTTCGCGAGATATGGCCGTTTGGAGATAAGAAACGCTTGAGAAACTCAAAATTTTCGCAGTTCTGATGCTCGACACGAATAACTAGAACGGCCTAGGGGAAAAGTGCGCATACCGTTGTAATCGGGCGAGTTTCTACTTTCAGAAGCAACAGAAATTTTGCGGATTGGTCAATCCGTTCGCGAGATATGGCAGTTTGGAGGTAAGAAACGCTTGAGAAACTCAACATTTTCGCAGTTTTGATGCTCGAAATGAATAACTGGAACGGCCTAGGGGAAAACTACACCTACCGTTGTAATCGGGCGAGTTTCTACTTTCAGATGCAACGGAAATTTTGCGGATTGATCAATCCGTTCGCGAGATATGGCAGTTTGGAGATAAGAAACGCTTGAGAAACTCATAATTTTCGCAGTTCTGATGCTCGAAACGAATAACTATAACGGCCTAGGGGAAAACTACACCTACCGTTGTAATCGGGCGAGTTTCTACTTTCAGATGCAACAGAAATTTTGCGGATTGGTCAATCCGTTCGCGAGATATGGCCGTTTGGAGGTTAGAAACGCTTGGGAAACTCAGAATTTTCGCAGTTCGGATGCTCGACACGAATGACTAGAACGGCCTAGGGCAGAAGTACGCATACCGTTGTAATCGGGCGAGTTTCTGCTTTCAGATGGCACAGAAATTTTGCGGATTGATCAATCCGTTCGCGAGATATGGCCGTTTGGAGATAAGAAACGCTTGAGAAACTCAAAATTTTCGCAGTTCTGATGCTCGAAACGAATAACTAGAACGGCCTAGGGGAAAACTACACCTACCGTTGTAATCGGGCGAGTTTCTACTTTCAGATGCAACAGAAATTTTGCGGATTGGTCAATCCGTTCGCGAGATATGGCAGTTTGGAGGTAAGAAACGCTTGGGAAACTCAAAATTTTCGCAGTTCGGATGCTCGACACGAATAACTAGAACGGCCTAGAGGGAAAGAGCGCATACCGTTGTAATCGGGCGAGTTTCTACTTTCAGATGCAACAGAAATTTTGCGGATTGGTCAATCCGTTCGCGAGATATGGCAGTTTGGAGATAAGAAACGCTTGAGAAACTCAAAATTTTCGCAGTTCTGATGCTCGAAACGTATGACTAGAACGGCCTAGGGGAGAAGTACGCATACCGTTGTAATCGGGCGAGTTTCTGCTTTCAGATGGCACAGAAATTTTGCGGATGGGTCAATCCGTTCGCGAGATACGGCAGTTTGGAGGTAAGAAACGCTTGAGAAACTCAAAATTTTCGCAGTTCTGATGCTCGAAACAAATAACTAGAACGGCCTAGGGGAAAACTACACCTACCGTTGTAATCGGGCAAGTTTCTACTTTCAGATGCGACAGAAATTTTGCGGATTGGTCAATCCGTTAGCGAGATATGGCAGTTTGGAGGTAAGAAACGCTAGAGAAACTCAAAATTTTCGCAGTTCTGATGCTCGACACGAATAACTAGAACGGCCTAGGGGAAAAGTGCGCATACCGTTGTAATCGGGCATGTTTCTACTTTCAGATGCAACAGGAATTTTGCGGATTGGTCAATCCGTTCGCGAGATATGGCAGTTTGGAAGTAAGAAACGCTTGAGAAACTCAAAATTTTCGCAGTTCTGATGCTCGACACGAATAACTAGAACGGCCTAGAGGAAAAGTGCGCATACCGTTGTAATCGGGCGAGTTTCTACTTTCAGAGGCAACAGAAATTTTGCGGATTGATCAATCCGTGCGCGAGATATGGCAGTTTGGAGATAAGAAACGCTTAAGAAACTCAAAATTTTCGCAGTTCTGATGCTCGAAACGAATAACTAGAACGGCCTAGGGGAAAACTACACCTACCGTTGTAATCGGGCGAGTTTCTACTTTCAGATGCAACAGAAGTTTTGCGCATTGGTCAATCCGTTCGCGAGATATGGCAGTTTGGAGGTAAGAAACGCTTGAGAAACTCAAAATTTTCTAAGTTCGGATGCTCGACACGAATAACTAGAACGGCCTAGAGGAAAAGTGCGCATACCGTTGTAATCGGGCGAGTTTCTACTTTCAGATGCAACAGAAATTTTGCGGATTGGTCAATCCGTTCGCCAGATATGGCAGTTTGGAGATAAGAAACGCTTGAGAAACTCAAAATTTTCGCAGTTCTGATGCTCCAAACGAATGACTAGAACGGCCTAGGGGAGAAGTACGCATACCGTTGTGATCGGGCGAGTTTCTGCTTTCAGATGGCACAGAAGTTTTGCGGATTGATCAATCCGTTCGCGAGATATGGCCGTTTGGAGATAAGAAACGCTTGAGAAACTCAAAATTTTCGCAGTTCTGATGCTCGACACGAATAACTAGAACGGCCTAGGGGAAAAGTGCGCATACCGTTGTAATCGGGCGAGTTTCTACTTTCAGAAGCAACAGAAATTTTGCGGATTGGTCAATCCGTTCGCGAGATATGGCAGTTTGGAGGTAAGAAACGCTTGAGAAACTCAACATTTTCGCAGTTTTGATGCTCGAAATGAATAACTGGAACGGCCTAGGGGAAAACTACACCTACCGTTGTAATCGGGCGAGTTTCTACTTTCAGATGCAACGGAAATTTTGCGGATTGATCAATCCGTTCGCGAGATATGGCAGTTTGGAGATAAGAAACGCTTGAGAAACTCATAATTTTCGCAGTTCTGATGCTCGAAACGAATAACTAGAACGGCCTAGGGGAAAACTACACCTACCGTTGTAATCGGGCGAGTTTCTACTTTCAGATGCAACAGAAATTAGGCGGATTGGTCAATCCGTTCGCGAGATATGGCCGTTTGGAGGTTAGAAACGCTTGGGAAACTCAGAATTTTCGCAGTTCGGATGCTCGACACGAATAACTAGAACGGCCTAGGGGAAAAGTGCGCATACCGTTGTAATCGGGCATGTTTCTACTTTCAGATGCAACAGGAATTTTGCGGATTGGTCAATCCGTTCGCGAGATATGGCAGTTTGGAAGTAAGAAACGCTTGAGAAACTCAAAATTTTCGCAGTTCTGATGCTCGACACGAATAACTAGAACGGCCTAGAGGAAAAGTGCGCATACCGTTGTAATCGGGCGAGTTTCTACTTTCAGAGGCAACAGAAATTTTGCGGATTGATCAATCCGTGCGCGAGATATGGCAGTTTGGAGATAAGAAACGCTTAAGAAACTCAAAATTTTCGCAGTTCTGATGCTCGAAACGAATAACTAGAACGGCCTAGGGGAAAACTACACCTACCGTTGTAATCGGGCGAGTTTCTACTTTCAGATGCAACAGAAGTTTTGCGCATTGGTCAATCCGTTCGCGAGATATGGCAGTTTGGAGGTAAGAAACGCTTGAGAAACTCAAAATTTTCTCAGTTCGGATGCTCGACACGAATAACTAGAACGGCCTAGAGGAAAAGTGCGCATACCGTTGTAATCGGGCGAGTTTCTACTTTCAGATGCAACAGAAATTTTGCGGATTGGTCAATCCGTTCGCCAGATATGGCAGTTTGGAGATAAGAAACGCTTGAGAAACTCAAAATTTTCGCAGTTCTGATGCTCCAAACGAATGACTAGAACGGCCTAGGGGAGAAGTACGCATACCGTTGTGATCGGGCGAGTTTCTGCTTTCAGATGGCACAGAAGTTTTGCGGATTGATCAATCCGTTCGCGAGATATGGCCGTTTGGAGATAAGAAACGCTTGAGAAACTCAAAATTTTCGCAGTTCTGATGCTCGACACGAATAACTAGAACGGCCTAGGGGAAAAGTGCGCATACCGTTGTAATCGGGCGAGTTTCTACTTTCAGAAGCAACAGAAATTTTGCGGATTGGTCAATCCGTTCGCGAGATATGGCAGTTTGGAGGTAAGAAACGCTTGAGAAACTCAACATTTTCGCAGTTTTGATGCTCGAAATGAATAACTGGAACGGCCTAGGGGAAAACTACACCTACCGTTGTAATCGGGCGAGTTTCTACTTTCAGATGCAACGGAAATTTTGCGGATTGATCAATCCGTTCGCGAGATATGGCAGTTTGGAGATAAGAAACGCTTGAGAAACTCATAATTTTCGCAGTTCTGATGCTCGAAACGAATAACTAGAACGGCCTAGGGGAAAACTACACCTACCGTTGTAATCGGGCGAGTTTCTACTTTCAGATGCAACAGAAATTTTGCGGATTGGTCAATCCGTTCGCGAGATATGGCCGTTTGGAGGTTAGAAACGCTTGGGAAACTCAGAATTTTCGCAGTTCGGATGCTCGACACGAATGACTAGAACGGCCTAGGGCAGAAGTACGCATACCGTTGTAATCGGGCGAGTTTCTGCTTTCAGATGGCACAGAAATTTTGCGGATTGATCAATCCGTTCGCGAGATATGGCCGTTTGGAGATAAGAAACGCTTGAGAAACTCAAAATTTTCGCAGTTCTGATGCTCGAAACGAATAACTAGAACGGCCTAGGGGAAAACTACACCTACCGTTGTAATCGGGCGAGTTTCTACTTTCAGATGCAACAGAAATTTTGCGGATTGGTCAATCCGTTCGCGAGATATGGCAGTTTGGAGGTAAGAAACGCTTGGGAAACTCAAAATTTTCGCAGTTCGGATGCTCGACACGAATAACTAGAACGGCCTAGAGGGAAAGTGCGCATACCGTTGTAATCGGGCGAGTTTCTACTTTCAGATGGCACAGAAATTTTGCGGATTGGTCAATCCGTTCGCGAGATATGGCAGTTTGGAGATAAGAAACGCTTGAGAAACTCAAAATTTTCGCAGTTCTGATGCTCGAAACGAATGACTAGAACGGCCTAGGGGAGAAGTACGCATACCGTTGTAATCGGGCGAGTTTCTGCTTTCAGATGGCACAGAAATTTTGCGGATTGATCAATCCGTTCGCGAGATATGGCAGTTTGGAGGTAAGAAACGCTTGAGAAACTCAAAATTTTCGCAGTTCTGATGCTCGAAGCGAATAACTAGAACCGCCTAGGGGAAAAGTGCGCATACCGTTGTAATCGGGCGAGTTTCTACTTTTACATGCGACAGAAATTTTGCGAATTGATCAATCCGTTCGCGAGATATGGCAGTTTGGAGATAAGAAACGCATGAGAAACTCAAAATTTTCGCAGTTCTCATGCTCGACACGAATAACTAGAACGGCCTAGGGGAAAAGTGCGCATACCGTTGTAATCGGGCGAGTTTCTACTTTCAGATGCAACAGAAATTTTGCGGATTGGTCAATCCGTTCGCCAGATATGGCAGTTTGTAGATAAGAAACGCTTGAGAAACTCAAAATTTTCGCAGTTCTGATGCTCCAAACGAATGACTAGAACGGCCTAGGGGAGAAGTACGCATACCGTTGTAATCGGGCGAGTTTCTGCTTTCAGATGGCACAGAAATTTTGCGGATTGATCAATCCGTTCGCGAGATATGGCCGTTTGGAGATAAGAAACGCTTGAGAAACTCAAAATTTTCGCAGTTCTGATGCTCGACGCGAATAACTAGAACGGCCTAGGGGAAAAGTGCGCATACCGTTGTAATCGGGCGAGTTTCTACTTTCAGATGCAACAGAAATTTTGCAGATTGGTCAATCCGTTCGCGAGATATGGCAGTTTGGAGGTAAGAAACGCTTGAGAAACTCAAAATTTTCGCAGTTCTGATGCTCGAAACGAATAACTAGAACGGCCTAGGGGAAAACTACACCTACCGTTGTAATCGGGCGAGTTTCTACTTTCAGATGCAACAGAAATTTTGCGGACTGGTCAATCCGTTCGCGAGATATGGCAGTTTGGAGGTAAGAAACGCTTGAGAAACTCAAAATTTTCGCAGTTCTGATGCTCGAAACGAATAACTAGAACGGCCTAGGGGAAAACTACACCTACCGTTGTAATCGGGCGAGTTTCTACTTTCAGATGCAACAGAAATTTTGCGCATTGGTCAATCCGTTCGCGAGATATGGCAGTTTGGAGGTAAAAACGCTTGAGAAACTCAAAATTTTCGCAGTTCTGATGCTCCAAACGAATGACTAGAACGGCCTAGGGGAGAAGTACGCATACCGTTGTAATCGGGCGAGTTTCTGCTTTCAGATGGCACAGAAATTTTGCGGATTGATCAATCCGTTCGCGAGATATGGCCGTTTGGAGATAAGAAACGCTTGAGAAACTCAAAATTTTCGCAGTTCTGATGCTCGACACGAATAACTAGAACGGCCTAGGGGAAAAGTGCGCATACCGTTGTAATCGGGCGAGTTTCTACTTTCAGAAGCAACAGAAATTTTGCGGATTGGTCAATCCGTTCGCGAGATATGGCAGTTTGGAGGTAAGAAACGCTTGAGAAACTCAAAATTTTCGCAGTTCTGATGCTCGAAACGAATAACTAGAACGGCCTAGGGGAAAACTACACCTACCGTTGTAATCGGGCGAGTTTCTACTTTCAGATGCAACAGAAATTTTGCGGATTGGTCAATCCGTTCGCGAGATATGGCAGTTTGGAGGTAAGAAACGCTTGGGAAACTCAAAATTTTCGCAGTTCGGAGGCTCGACACGAATAACTAGAACGGCCTAGAGGGAAAGTGCGCATACCGTTGTAATCGGGCGAGTTTCTACTTTCAGATGCAACAGAAATTTTGCGGATTGGTCATTCCGTTCGCGAGATATGGCAGTTTGGAGATAAGAAACGCTTGAGAAACTCAAAATTTTCGCAGTTCTGATGCTCGAAACGAATGACTAGAACGGCCTAGGGGAGAAGTACGCATACCGTTGTAATCGGGCGAGTTTCTGCTTTCAGATGGCACAGAAATTTTGCGGATTGGTCAAACCGTTCGCGAGATATGGCAGTTTGGAGGTAAGAAACGCTTGAGAAACTCAAAATTTTCGCAGTTCTGATGCTCGAAACGAATAACTAGAACGGCCTAGGGGAAAACTACACCTACCGTTGTAATCGGGCAAGTTTCTACTTTCAGATGCGACAGAAATTTTGCGGATTGGTCAATCCGTTCGCGAGATATGGCAGTTTGGAGGTAAGAAACGCTAGAGAAACTGAAAATTTTCGCAGTTCTGATGCTCGAAACGAATAACTAGAACCGCCTAGGGGAAAAGTGCGCATACCGTTGTAATCGGGCGAGTTTCTACGTTTACATGCAACAGAAATTTTGCGAATTGATCAATCCGTTCGCGAGATATGGCAGTTTGGAGATAAGAAACGCTTGAGAAACTCAAAATTTTCGCAGTTCTCATGCTCGACACGAATAACTAGAACGGCCTAGGGGAAAAGTGCGCATACCGTTGTAATCGGGCGAGTTTCTACTTTCAGATGCAACAGAAATGTTGCGGATTGGTCAATCCGTTCGCCAGATATGGCAGTTTGGAGATAAGAAACGCTTGAGAAACTCAAAATTTTCGCAGTTCTGATGCTCCAAACGAATGACTAGAACGGCCTAGGGGAGAAGTACGCATACCGTTGTAATCGGGCGAGTTTCTGCTTTCAGATGGCACAGAAATTTTGCGGATTGATCAATCCGTTCGCGAGATATGGCCGTTTGGAGATAAGAAACGCTTGAGAAACTCAAAATTTTCGCAGTTCTGATGCTCGACACGAATAACTAGAACGGCCTAGGGGAAAAGTGCGCATACCGTTGTAATCGGGCGAGTTTCTACTTTCAGATGCAACAGAAATTTTGCGGATTGGTCAATCCGTTCGCGAGATATGGCAGTTTGGAGGTAAGAAACGCTTGAGAAACTCAAAATTATCGCAGTTCTGATGCTCGAAACGAATAACTAGAACGGCCTAGGGGAAAACTACACCTACCGTTGTAATCGGGCGAGTTTCTACTTTCGGATGCAACAGAAATTTTGCGGATTGGTCAATCCGTTCGCGAGATATGGCAGTTTGGAGGTAAGAAACGCTTGAGAAACTCAAAATTTTCGCAGTTCTGATGCTCGACACGAATAACTAGAACGGCCTAGGGGAAAAGAGCGCATACCGTTGTAATCGGGCGAGTTTCTACTTTCAGATGCAACAGGAATTTTGCGGATTGGTCAATCCGTTCGCGAGATATGGCAGTTTGGAGGTAAGAAACGCTTGAGTAACTCAAAATTTTCGCACTTCTGATGCTCGAAACGAATAACTAGAACGGCCTTGGGGAAAACTACACCTACCGTTGTAATCGGGCGATTTTCTACTTTCAGATGCAACAGAAATTTTGCGGATTGGTCAATCCGTTCGCGAGATATGGCAGTTTGGTGGTAAGAAACGCTTGAGAAACTCAAAATTTTCGCAGTTCGGATGCTCGACACGAATAACTAGAACGGCCTAGAGGAAAAGTGCGGATACCGTTGTAATCGGGCGAGTTTCTACTTTCAGATGCAACAGAAATTTTGCGGATTGGTCAATCCGTTCGCGAGATATGGCAGTTTGGAGATAAGAAACGCTTCAGAAACTCAAAATTTTCGCAGTTCTGATGCTCGAAACGAATGACTAGAACGGCCTAGGGGAGAAGTACGCATACCGTTGTAATCGTGCGAGTTTCTACTTTCAGATGGCACAGAAATTTTGCGGATTGATCAATCCGTTCGCGAGATATGGCCGTTTGGAGATAAGAAACGCTTGAGAAACTCAAAATTTTCGCAGTTCTGATGCTCGACGCGAATAACTAGAACGGCCTAGGGGAAAAGTGCGCATACCGTTGTAATCGGGCGAGTTTCTACTTTCAGATGCAACAGAAATTTTGCGGATTGGTCAATCCGTTCGCGAGATATGGCAGTTTGGAGGTAAGAAACGCTTGAGAAACTCAAAATTTTCGCAGTTCTGATGCTCGAAACGAATAACTAGAACGGCCTAGGGGAAAACTACACCTACCGTTGTAATCGGGCGAGTTTCTACTTTCAGATGCAACAGAAATTTTGCGTACTGGTCAATCCGTTCGCGAGATATGGCAGTTTGGAGGTAAGAAACGCTTGAGAAACTCAAAATTTTCGCAGTTCTGATGCTCGAAACGAATAACTAGAACGGCCTAGGGGAAAAGTGCGCATACCGTTGTAATCGGGCGAGTTTCTACTTTCAGAAGCAACAGAAATTTTGCGGATTGGTCAATCCGTTCGCGAGATATGGCAGTTTGGAGGTAAGAAACGCTTGAGAAACTCAAAATTTTCGCAGTTCTGATGCTCGAAACGAATAACTAGAACGGCCTAGGGGAAAACTACACCTACCGTTGTAATCGGGCGAGTTTCTACTTTCAGATGCAACAGAAATTTTGCGGATTGGTCAATCCGTTCGCGAGATATGGCAGTTTGGAGGTAAGAAACGCTTGGGAAACTCAAAATTTTCGCAGTTCGGAGGCTCGACACGAATAACTAGAACGGCCTAGAGGGAAAGTGCGCATACCGTTGTAATCGGGCGAGTTTCTACTTTCAGATGCAACAGAAATTTTGCGGATTGGTCATTCCGTTCGCGAGATATGGCAGTTTGGAGATAAGAAACGCTTGAGAAACTCAAAATTTTCGCAGTTCTGATGCTCGAAACGAATGACTAGAACGGCCTAGGGGAGAAGTACGCATACCGTTGTAATCGGGCGAGTTTCTGCTTTCAGATGGCACAGAAATTTTGCGGATTGGTCAAACCGTTCGCGAGATATGGCAGTTTGGAGGTAAGAAACGCTTGAGAAACTCAAAATTTTCGCAGTTCTGATGCTCGAAACGAATAACTAGAACGGCCTAGGGGAAAACTACACCTACCGTTGTAATCGGGCAAGTTTCTACTTTCAGATGCGACAGAAATTTTGCGGATTGGTCAATCCGTTCGCGAGATATGGCAGTTTGGAGGTAAGAAACGCTAGAGAAACTGAAAATTTTCGCAGTTCTGATGCTCGAAACGAATAACTAGAACCGCCTAGGGGAAAAGTGCGCATACCGTTGTAATCGGGCGAGTTTCTACGTTTACATGCAACAGAAATTTTGCGAATTGATCAATCCGTTCGCGAGATATGGCAGTTTGGAGATAAGAAACGCTTGAGAAACTCAAAATTTTCGCAGTTCTCATGCTCGACACGAATAACTAGAACGGCCTAGGGGAAAAGTGCGCATACCGTTGTAATCGGGCGAGTTTCTACTTTCAGATGCAACAGAAATGTTGCGGATTGGTCAATCCGTTCGCCAGATATGGCAGTTTGGAGATAAGAAACGCTTGAGAAACTCAAAATTTTCGCAGTTCTGATGCTCCAAACGAATGACTAGAACGGCCTAGGGGAGAAGTACGCATACCGTTGTAATCGGGCGAGTTTCTGCTTTCAGATGGCACAGAAATTTTGCGGATTGATCAATCCGTTCGCGAGATATGGCCGTTTGGAGATAAGAAACGCTTGAGAAACTCAAAATTTTCGCAGTTCTGATGCTCGACACGAATAACTAGAACGGCCTAGGGGAAAAGTGCGCATACCGTTGTAATCGGGCGAGTTTCTACTTTCAGATGCAACAGAAATTTTGCGGATTGGTCAATCCGTTCGCGAGATATGGCAGTTTGGAGGTAAGAAACGCTTGAGAAACTCAAAATTATCGCAGTTCTGATGCTCGAAACGAATAACTAGAACGGCCTAGGGGAAAACTACACCTACCGTTGTAATCGGGCGAGTTTCTACTTTCGGATGCAACAGAAATTTTGCGGATTGGTCAATCCGTTCGCGAGATATGGCAGTTTGGAGGTAAGAAACGCTTGAGAAACTCAAAATTTTCGCAGTTCTGATGCTCGACACGAATAACTAGAACGGCCTAGGGGAAAAGAGCGCATACCGTTGTAATCGGGCGAGTTTCTACTTTCAGATGCAACAGGAATTTTGCGGATTGGTCAATCCGTTCGCGAGATATGGCAGTTTGGAGGTAAGAAACGCTTGAGTAACTCAAAATTTTCGCACTTCTGATGCTCGAAACGAATAACTAGAACGGCCTTGGGGAAAACTACACCTACCGTTGTAATCGGGCGATTTTCTACTTTCAGATGCAACAGAAATTTTGCGGATTGGTCAATCCGTTCGCGAGATATGGCAGTTTGGTGGTAAGAAACGCTTGAGAAACTCAAAATTTTCGCAGTTCGGATGCTCGACACGAATAACTAGAACGGCCTAGAGGAAAAGTGCGGATACCGTTGTAATCGGGCGAGTTTCTACTTTCAGATGCAACAGAAATTTTGCGGATTGGTCAATCCGTTCGCGAGATATGGCAGTTTGGAGATAAGAAACGCTTCAGAAACTCAAAATTTTCGCAGTTCTGATGCTCGAAACGAATGACTAGAACGGCCTAGGGGAGAAGTACGCATACCGTTGTAATCGTGCGAGTTTCTACTTTCAGATGGCACAGAAATTTTGCGGATTGATCAATCCGTTCGCGAGATATGGCCGTTTGGAGATAAGAAACGCTTGAGAAACTCAAAATTTTCGCAGTTCTGATGCTCGACGCGAATAACTAGAACGGCCTAGGGGAAAAGTGCGCATACCGTTGTAATCGGGCGAGTTTCTACTTTCAGATGCAACAGAAATTTTGCGGATTGGTCAATCCGTTCGCGAGATATGGCAGTTTGGAGGTAAGAAACGCTTGAGAAACTCAAAATTTTCGCAGTTCTGATGCTCGAAACGAATAACTAGAACGGCCTAGGGGAAAACTACACCTACCGTTGTAATCGGGCGAGTTTCTACTTTCAGATGCAACAGAAATTTTGCGTACTGGTCAATCCGTTCGCGAGATATGGCAGTTTGGAGGTAAGAAACGCTTGAGAAACTCAAAATTTTCGCAGTTCTGATGCTCGAAACGAATAACTAGAACGGCCTAGGGGAAAACTACACCTACCGTTGTAATCGGGCGAGTTTCTACTTTCAGATGCAACAGAAATTTTGCGCATTGGTCAATCCGTTCGCGAGATATGGCAGTTTGGAGGTAAGAAACGCTTGAGAAACTCAAAATTTTCGCAGTTCTGATGCTCCAAACGAATGACTAGAACGGCCTAGGGGAGAAGTACGCATACCGTTGTAATCGGGCGAGTTTCTGCTTTCAGATGGCACAGAAATTTTGCGGATTGGTCAATCCGTTCGCGAGATATGGCAGTTTGGAGGTAAGAAACGCTTGAGAAACTCAAAATTTTCGCAGTTCTGATGCTCGAAACGAATAACTAGAACGGCCTAGGGGAAAACTACACCTACCGTTGTAATCGGGCGAGTTTCTACTTTCAGATGCAACAGAAATTTTGCGGATTGGTCAATCCGTTCGCGAGATATGGCAGTTTGGAGGTAAGAAACGCTTGGGAAACTCAAAATTTTCGCAGTTCGGAGTCTCGACACGAATAACTAGAACGGCCTAGAGGGAAAGTGCGCATACCGTTGTAATCGGGCGAGTTTCTACTTTCAGATGCAACAGAAATTTTGCGGATTGGTCATTCCGTTCGCGAGATATGGCAGTTTGGAGATAAGAAACGCTTGAGAAACTCAAAATTTTCGCAGTTCTGATGCTCGAAACGAATGACTAGAACGGCCTAGGGGAGAAGTACGCATACCGTTGTAATCGGGCGAGTTTCTGCTTTCAGATGGCACAGAAATTTTGCGGATTGGTCAAACCGTTCGCGAGATATGGCAGTTTGGAGGTAAGAAACGCTTGAGAAACTCAAAATTTTCGCAGTTCTGATGCTCGAAACGAATAACTAGAACGGCCTAGGGGAAAACTACACCTACCGTTGTAATCGGGCGAGTTTCTACTTTCAGATGCAACAGAAATTTTGCGGATTGGTCAATCCGTTCGCGAGATATGGCTGTTTGGAGGTAAGAAACGCTTGGGAAACTCAAAATTTTCGCAGTTCGGATGCTCGACACGAATAACTAGAACGGCCTAGAGGGAAAGAGCGCATACCGTTGTAATCGGGCGAGTTTCTACTTTCAGATGCAACAGAAATTTTGCGGATTGGTCATTCCGTTCGCGAGATATGGCAGTTTGGAGATAAGAAACGCTTGAGAAACTCAAAATTTTCGCAGTTCTGATGCTCGAAACGTATGACTAGAACGGCCTAGGGGAGAAGTACGCATACCTTTGTAATCGGGCGAGTTTCTGCTTTCAGATGGCACAGAAATTTTGCGGATTGGTCAATCCGTTCGCGAGATACGGCAGTTTGGAGGTAAGAAACGCTTGAGAAACTCAAAATTTTCGCAGTTCTGATGCTCGAAACAAATAACTAGAACGGCCTAGGGGAAAACTACACCTACCGTTGTAATCGGGCAAGTTTCTACTTTCAGATGCGACAGAAATTTTGCGGATTGTTCAATCCGTTAGCGAGATATGGCAGTTTGGAGGTAAGAAACGCTAGAGAAACTCAAAATTTTCGCAGTTCTGATGCTCGACACGAATAACTAGAACGGCCTAGGGGAAAAGTGCGCATACCGTTGTAATCGGGCGAGTTTCTACTTTCAGATGCAACAGGAATTTTGCGGATTGGTCAATCCGTTCGCGAGATATGGCAGTTTGGAGGTAAGAAACGCTAGAGAAACTCAAAATTTTCGCAGTTCTGATGCTCGACACGAATAACTAGAACGGCCTAGGGGAAAAGTGCGCATACCGTTGTAATCGGGCAAGTTTCTACTTTCAGATGCGACAGAAATTTTGCGGATTGGTCAATCCGTTCGCGAGATATGGCAGTTTGGAGGTAAGAAACGCTAGAGAAACTGAAAATTTTCGCAGTTCTGATGCTCGACACGAATAACTAGAACGGCCTTGGGGAAAACTACACCTACCGTTGTAATCGGGCGATTTTCTACTTTCAGATGCAACAGGAATTTTGCGGATTGGTCAATCCGTTCGCGAGATATGGCAGTTTGGAGGTAAGAAACGCTTGAGAAACTCAAAATTTTCGCAGTTCTGATGCTCGAAACGAATAACTAGAACCGCCTAGGGGAAAAGTGCGCATACCGTTGTAATCGGGCGAGTTTCTACTTTTACATGCGACAGAAATTTTGCGAATTGATCAATCCGTTCGCGAGATATGGCAGTTTGGAGGTAAGAAACGCTTGAGAAACTCAAAATTTTCGCAGTTCTGATGCTCGACACGAATAACTAGAACGGCCTAGGGGAAAAGTGCGCATACCGTTGTAATCGGGCGAGTTTCTACTTTCAGATGCAACAGGAATTTTGCGGATTGGTCAATCCGTTCGCCAGATATGGCCGTTTGGAGATAAGAAACGCTTGAGAAACTCAAAATTTTCGCAGTTCTGATGCTCCAAACGAATGACTAGAACGGCCTAGGGGAGAAGTACGCATACCGTTGTAATCGGGCGAGTTTCTGCTTTCAGATGGCACAGAAATTTTGCGGATTGATCAATCCGTTCGCGAGATATGGCCGTTTGGAGATAAGAAACGCTTGAGAAACTCAAAATTTTCGCAGTTCTGATGCTCGACACGAATAACTAGAACGGCCTAGGGGAAAAGTGCGCATACCGTTGTAATCGGGCGAGTTTCTACTTTCAGATGCAACAGAAATTTTGCGGATTGGTCAATCCGTTCGCGAGATATGGCAGTTTGGAGGTAAGAAACGCTTGAGAAACTCAAAATTATCGCAGTTCTGATGCTCGAAACGAATAACTAGAACGGCCTAGGGGAAAACTACACCTACCGTTGTAATCGGGCGAGTTTCTACTTTCGGATGCAACAGAAATTTTGCGGATTGGTCAATCCGTTCGCGAGATATGGCAGTTTGGAGGTAAGAAACGCTTGAGAAACTCAAAATTTTCGCAGTTCTGATGCTCGACACGAATAACTAGAACGGCCTAGGGGAAAAGTGCGCATACCGTTGTAATCGGGCGAGTTTCTACTTTCAGATGCAACAGGAATTTTGCGGATTGGTCAATCCGTTCGCGAGATATGGCAGTTTGGAGGTAAGAAACGCTTGAGTAACTCAAAATTTTCGCACTTCTGATGCTCGAAACGAATAACTAGAACGGCCTTGGGGAAAACTACACCTACCGTTGTAATCGGGCGATTTTCTACTTTCAGATGCAACAGAAATTTTGCGGATTGGTCAATCCGTTCGCGAGATATGGCAGTTTGGTGGTAAGAAACGCTTGAGAAACTCAAAATTTTCGCAGTTCGGATGCTCGACACGAATAACTAGAACGGCCTAGAGGAAAAGTGCGGATACCGTTGTAATCGGGCGAGTTTCTACTTTCAGATGCAACAGAAATTTTGCGGATTGGTCAATCCGTTCGCGAGATATGGCAGTTTGGAGGTAAGAAACGCTTGAGAAACTCAACATTTTCGCAGTTTTGATGCTCGAAATGAATAACTGGAACGGCCTAGGGAAAAACTACACCTACCGTTGTAATCGGGCGAGTTTCTACTTTCAGATGCAACGGAAATTTTGCGGATTGATCAATCCGTTCGCGAGATATGGCAGTTTGGAGATAAGAAACGCTTGAGAAACTCAAAATTTTCGCAGTTCTGATGCTCGAAACGAATAACTAGAACGGCCTAGGGGAAAACTACACCTACCGTTGTAATCGGGCGAGTTTCTACTTTCAGATGCAACAGAAATTTTGCGGATTGGTCAATCCGTTCGCGAGATATGGCCGTTTGGAGGTTAGAAACGCTTGGGAAACTCAGAATTTTCGCAGTTCGGATGCTCGACACGAATGACTAGAACGGCCTAGGGCAGAAGTACGCATACCGTTGTAATCGGGCGAGTTTCTGCTTTCAGATGGCACAGAAATTTTGCGGATTGATCAATCCGTTCGCGAGATATGGCCGTTTGGAGATAAGAAACGCTTGAGAAACTCAAAATTTTCGCAGTTCTGATGCTCGAAACGAATAACTAGAACGGCCTAGGGGAAAACTACACCTACCGTTGTAATCGGGCGAGTTTCTACTTTCAGATGCAACAGAAATTTTGCGGATTGGTCAATCCGTTCGCGAGATATGGCAGTTTGGAGGTAAGAAACGCTTGGGAAACTCAAAATTTTCGCAGTTCGGATGCTCGACACGAATAACTAGAACGGCCTAGAGGGAAAGTGCGCATACCGTTGTAATCGGGCGAGTTTCTACTTTCAGATGCAACAGAAATTTTGCGGATTGGTCAATCCGTTCGCGAGATATGGCAGTTTGGAGATAAGAAACGCTTGAGAAACTCAAAATTTTCGCAGTTCTGATGCTCGAAACGAATGACTAGAACGGCCTAGGGGAGAAGTACGCATACCGTTGTAATCGGGCGAGTTTCTGCTTTCAGATGGCACAGAAATTTTGCGGATTGGTCAAACCGTTCGCGAGATATGGCAGTTTGGAGGTAAGAAACGCTTGAGAAACTCAAAATTTTCGCAGTTCTGATGCTCGAAACGAATAACTAGAACGGCCTAGGGGAAAACTACACCTACCGTTGTAATCGGGCAAGTTTCTACTTTCAGATGCGACAGAAATTTTGCGGATTGGTCAATCCGTTCGCGAGATATGGCAGTTTGGAGGTAAGAAACGCTAGAGAAACTGAAAATTTTCGCAGTTCTGATGCTCGACACGAATAACTAGAACGGCCTTGGGGAAAACTACACCTACCGTTGTAATCGGGCGATTTTCTACTTTCAGATGCAACAGGAATTTTGCGGATTGGTCAATCCGTTCGCGAGATATGGCAGTTTGGAGGTAAGAAACGCTTGAGAAACTCAAAATTTTCGCAGTTCTGATGCTCGAAACGAATAACTAGAACCGCCTAGGGGAAAAGTGCGCATACCGTTGTAATCGGGCGAGTTTCTACTTTTACATGCGACAGAAATTTTGCGAATTGATCAATCCGTTCGCGAGATATGGCAGTTTGGAGATAAGAAACGCTTGAGAAACTCAAAATTTTCGCAGTTCTCATGCTCGACACGAATAACTAGAACGGCCTAGGGGAGAAGTACGCATACCGTTGTAATCGGGCGAGTTTCTGCTTTCAGATGGCACAGAAATTTTGCGGATTGATCAATCCGTTCGCGAGATATGGCCGTTTGGAGATAAGAAACGCTTGAGAAACTCAAAATTTTCGCAGTTCTGATGCTCGACGCGAATAACTAGAACGGCCTAGGGGAAAAGTGCGCATACCGTTGTAATCGGGCGAGTTTCTACTTTCAGATGCAACAGAAATTTTGCGGATTGGTCGATCCGTTCGCGAGATATGGCAGTTTGG
The DNA here is from genome assembly GCF_051014685.1 of Ptiloglossa arizonensis. Taxonomy (NCBI): domain Eukaryota; kingdom Metazoa; phylum Arthropoda; class Insecta; order Hymenoptera; family Colletidae; genus Ptiloglossa; species Ptiloglossa arizonensis. Next base: position 417,098 of record NW_027478752.1, on the reverse strand, counting down.
AGGTAAGAAACGCTTGAGAAACTCAAAATTTTCGCAGTTCTGATGCTCGAAACGAATAACTAGAACGGCCTAGGGGAAAACTACACCTACCGTTGTAATCGGGCGAGTTTCTACTTTCAGATGCAACAGAAATTTTGCGGACTGGTCAATCCGTTCGCGAGATATGGCAGTTTGGAGGTAAGAAACGCTTGAGAAACTCAAAATTTTCGCAGTTCTGATGCTCGACACGAATAACTAGAACGGCCTAGGGGAAAAGTGCGCATACCGTTGTAATCGGGCGAGTTTCTACTTTCAGATGCAACAGGAATTTTGCGGATTGGTCATTCCGTTCGCGAGATATGGCAGTTTGGAGATAAGAAACGCTTGAGAAACTCAAAATTTTCGCAGTTCTGATGCTCGAAACGAATGACTAGAACGGCCTAGGGGAGAAGTACGCATACCGTTGTAATCGGGCGAGTTTCTGCTTTCAGATGGCACAGAAATTTTGCGGATTGGTCAAACCGTTCGCGAGATATGGCAGTTTGGAGGTAAGAAACGCTTGAGAAACTCAAAATTTTCGCAGTTCTGATGCTCGAAACGAATAACTAGAACGGCCTAGGGGAAAACTACACCTACCGTTGTAATCGGGCAAGTTTCTACTTTCAGATGCGACAGAAATTTTGCGGATTGGTCAATCCGTTCGCGAGATATGGCAGTTTGGAGGTAAGAAACGCTAGAGAAACTGAAAATTTTCGCAGTTCTGATGCTCGACACGAATAACTAGAACGGCCTTGGGGAAAACTACACCTACCGTTGTAATCGGGCGATTTTCTACTTTCAGATGCAACAGGAATTTTGCGGATTGGTCAATCCGTTCGCGAGATATGGCAGTTTGGAGGTAAGAAACGCTTGAGAAACTCAAAATTTTCGCAGTTCTGATGCTCGAAACGAATAACTAGAACCGCCTAGGGGAAAAGTGCGCATACCGTTGTAATCGGGCGAGTTTCTACTTTTACATGCGACAGAAATTTTGCGAATTGATCAATCCGTTCGCGTGATATGGCAATTTGGAGGTAAGAAACGCTTGAGAAACTCAAAATTTTCGCAGTTCTCATGCTCGACACGAATAACTAGAACGGCCTAGGGGAAAAGTGCGCATACCGTTGTAATCGGGCGAGTTTCTACTTTCAGATGCAACAGAAATTTTGCGGATTGGTCAATCCGTTCGCGAGATATGGCTGTTTGGAGGTAAGAAACGCTTGAGAAACTCAAAATTTTCGCAGTTCTGATGCTCGAAACGAATAACTAGAACGGCCTAGGGGAAAACTACACCTACCGTTGTAATCGGGGGAGTTTCTACTTTCAGATGCAACAGAAATTTTGCGGATTGGTCAATCCGTTCGCGAGATATGGCCGTTTGGAGATAAGAAACGCTTGAGAAACTCAAAATTTTCGCAGTTCTGATGCTCGACACGAATAACTAGAACGGCCTAGGGGAAAAGTGCGCATACCGTTGTAATCGGGCGAGTTTCTACTTTCAGATGCAACAGAAATTTTGCGGATTGGTCAATCCGTTCGCGAGATATGGCAGTTTGGAGGTAAGAAACGCTTGAGAAACTCAAAATTATCGCAGTTCTGATGCTCGAAACGAATAACTAGAACGGCCTAGGGGAAAACTACACCTACCGTTGTAATCGGGCGAGTTTCTACTTTCGGATGCAACAGAAATTTTGCGGATTGGTCAATCCGTTCGCGAGATATGGCAGTTTGGAGGTAAGAAACGCTTGAGAAACTCAAAATTTTCGCAGTTCTGATGCTCGACACGAATAACTAGAACGGCCTAGGGGAAAAGTGCGCATACCGTTGTAATCGGGCGAGTTTCTACTTTCAGATGCAACAGGAATTTTGCGGATTGGTCAATCCGTTCGCGAGACATGGCAGTTTGGAGGTAAGAAACGCTTGAGTAACTCAAAATTTTCGCACTTCTGATGCTCGAAACGAATAACTAGAACGGCCTTGGGGAAAACTACACCTACCGTTGTAATCGGGCGATTTTCTACTTTCAGATGGCACAGAAATTTTGCGGATTGATCAATCCGTTCGCGAGATATGGCCGTTTGGAGATAAGAAACGCTTGAGAAACTCAAAATTTTCGCAGTTCTGATGCTCGACACGAATAACTAGAACGGCCTAGGGGAAAAGTGCGCATACCGTTGTAATCGGGCGAGTTTCTACTTTCAGATGCAACAGAAATTTTGCGGATTGGTCAATCCGTTCGCGAGATATGGCTGTTTGGAGGTAAGAAACGCTTGAGAAACTCAAAATTTTCGCAGTTCTGATGCTCGAAACGAATAACTAGAACGGCCTAGGGGAAAACTACACCTACCGTTGTAATCGGGGGAGTTTCTACTTTCAGATGCAACAGAAATTTTGCGGATTGGTCAATCCGTTCGCGAGATATGGCAGTTTGGAGTTAAGAAACGCTTGAGTAACTCAAAATTTTCGCAGTTCTGATGCTCGAAACGAATAACTAGAACGGCCTTGGGGAAAACTACACCTACCGTTGTAATCGGGCGATTTTCTACTTTCAGATGCAACAGAAATTTTGCGGATTGGTCAATCCGTTCGCGAGATATGCCAGTTTGGAGGTAAGAAACGCTTGAGAAACTCAAAATTTTCGCAGTTCTGATGCTCGAAACGAATAACTAGAACCGCCTAGGGGAAAAGTGCGCATACCGTTGTAATCGGGCGAGTTTCTACTTTCAGATGCAACAGCAATTTTGCGGATTGATCAATCCGTTCGCGAGATATGGCAGTTTGGAGATAAGAAACGCTTGAGAAACTCAAAATTTTCGCATTTCTGATGCTCGATACGAATAACTAGAACGGCCTTGGGGAAAACTACACCTACCGTTGTAATCGGGCGATTTTCTACTTTCAGATGCAACAGGAATTTTGCGGATTGGTCAATCCGTTCGCGAGATATGGCAGTTTGGAGGTAAGAAACGCTTGAGAAACTCAAAATTTTCGCAGTTCTGATGCTCGACACGAATAACTAGAACGGCCTAGGGGAAAAGTGCGCATACCGTTGTAATCGGGCGAGTTTCTACTTTCAGATGCAACAGAAATTTTGCGGATTGGTCATTCCGTTCGCGAGATATGGCAGTTTGGAGGTAAGAAACGCTTGAGAAACTCAAAATTTTCCCTGTTCTGATGCTCGACACGAATAACTAGAACGGCCTAGGGGAAAAGTGCGCATGCCGTTGTAATCGGGCGAGTTTCTACTTTCAGATGCAACAGGAATTTTGCGGATTGGTCAATCCGTTCGCGAGATTTGGCAGTTTGGAGGTAAGAAACGCTTGAGAAACTCAAAATTTTCGCAGTTCTGATGCTCGACACGAATAACTAGAACGGCCTAGGGGAAAAGTGCGCATACCGTTGTAATCGGGCGAGTTTCTACTTTCAGATGCAACAGAAATTTTGCGGATTGGTCATTCCGTTCGCGAGATATGGCAGTTTGGAGATAAGAAACGCTTGAGAAACTCAAAATTTTCGCATTTCTGATGCTCGATACGAATAACTAGAACGGCCTTGGGGAAAACTACACCTACCGTTGTAATCGGGCGATTTTCTACTTTCAGATGCAACAGGAATTTTGCGGATTGGTCAATCCGTTCGCGAGATATGGCAGTTTGGAGGTAAGAAACGCTTGAGAAACTCAAAATTTTCGCAGTTCTGATGCTCGACACGAATAACTAGAACGGCCTAGGGGAAAAGTGCGCATACCGTTGTAATCGGGCGAGTTTCTACTTTCAGATGCAACAGAAATTTTGCGGATTGGTCATTCCGTTCGCGAGATATGGCAGTTTGGAGGTAAGAAACGCTTGAGAAACTCAAAATTTTCCCTGTTCTGATGCTCGACACGAATAACTAGAACGGCCTAGGGGAAAAGTGCGCATGCCGTTGTAATCGGGCGAGTTTCTACTTTCAGATGCAACAGGAATTTTGCGGATTGATCAATCCGTTCGCGAGATATGGCAGTTTGGAGATAAGAAACGCTTGAGAAACTCAAAATTTTCGCAGTTCTGATGCTCGAAAGGAGTAACTAGAACGGCCTAGGGGAAAAGTACGCATACCGTTGTAATCGGGCGAGTTTCTACTTTCAGATGGCACAGAAATTTTGCGGATTGATCAATCCGTTCGCGAGATATGGCCGTTTGGAGATAAGAAACGCTTGAGAAACTCTAAATTTTCGCAGTTCTGATGCTCGACACGAATAACTAGAACGGCCTAGGGGAAAAGTGCGCATACCGTTGTAATCGGGCGAGTTTCTACTTTCAGATGCAACAGAAATTTTGCGGATTGGTCAATCCGTTCGCGAGATATGGCAGTTTGGAGGTAAGAAACGCTTGAGAAACTCAAAATTTTCGCAGTTCTGATGCTCGAAACGAATAACTAGAACGGCCTAGGGGAAAACTACACCTACCGTTGTAATCGGGGGAGTTTCTACTTTCAGATGCAACAGAAATTTTGCGGATTGGTCAATCCGTTCGCGAGATATGGCAGTTTGGAGTTAAGAAACGCTTGAGTAACTCAAAATTTTCGCAGTTCTGATGCTCGAAACGAATAACTAGAACGGCCTTGGGGAAAACTACACCTACCGTTGTAATCGGGCGATTTTCTACTTTCAGATGCAACAGAAATTTTGCGGATTGGTCAATCCGTTCGCGAGATATGCCAGTTTGGAGGTAAGAAACGCTTGAGAAACTCAAAATTTTCGCAGTTCTGATGCTCGAAACGAATAACTAGAACGGCCTTGGGGAAAACTACACCTACCGTTGTAATCGGGCGATTTTCTACTTTCAGATGCAACAGGAATTTTGCGGATTGGTCAATCCGTTCGCGAGATATGGCAGTTTGGAGGTAAGAAACGCTTGAGAAACTCAAAATTTTCGCAGTTCTGATGCTCGACACGAATAACTAGAACGGCCAAGGGGAAAAGTGCGCATACCGTTGTAATCGGGCGAGTTTCTACTTTCAGATGCAACAGAAATTTTGCGGATTGGTCATTCCGTTCGCGAGATATGGCAGTTTGGAGGTAAGAAACGCTTGAGAAACTCAAAATTTTCCCAGTTCTGATGCTCGACACGAATAACTAGAACGGCCTTGGGGAAAAGTGCGCATGCCGTTGTAATCGGGCGAGTTTCTACTTTCAGATGCAACAGGAATTTTGCGGATTGGTCAATCCGTTCGCGAGATTTGGCAGTTTGGAGGTAAGAAACGCTTGAGAAACTCAAAATTTTCGCAGTTCTGATGCTCGAAAGGAGTAACTAGAACGGCCTAGGGGAAAAGTACGCATACCGTTGTAATCGGGCGAGTTTCTACTCTTAGATGCAACAGAAATTTTGCGGATTGGTCAATCCGTTCGCGAGATATGGCAGTTTGGAGGTAAGAAACGTTTGAGAAACTCAAAATTTTCGCAGTTCTGATGCTCGAAACGAATAACTAGAACGGCCTAGGGGAAAACTACACCTACCGTTGTAATCGGGCGAGTTTCTACTTTCAGATGCAACAGAAATTTTGCGGATTGGTCAATCCGTTCGCGAGATATGCCAGTTTGGAGGTAAGAAACGCTTGAGAAACTCAAAATTTTCGCAGTTCTGATGCTCGAAACGAATAACTAGAACCGCCTAGGGGAAAAGTGCGCATACCGTTGTAATCGGGCGAGTTTCTACTTTCAGATGCAACAGCAATTTTGCGGATTGATCAATCCGTTCGCGAGATATGGCAGTTTGGAGATAAGAAACGCTTGAGAAACTCAAAATTTTCGCATTTCTGATGCTCGATACGAATAACTAGAACGGCCTTGGGGAAAACTACACCTACCGTTGTAATCGGGCGATTTTCTACTTTCAGATGCAACAGGTATTTTGCGGATTGGTCAATCCGTTCGCGAGATATGGCAGTTTGGAGGTAAGAAACGCTTGAGAAACTCAAAATTTTCGCAGTTCTGATGCTCGACACGAATAACTAGAACGGCCAAGGGGAAAAGTGCGCATACCGTTGTAATCGGGCGAGTTTCTACTTTCAGATGCAACAGAAATTTTGCGGATTGGTCATTCCGTTCGCGAGATATGGCAGTTTGGAGGTAAGAAACGCTTGAGAAACTCAAAATTTTCCCAGTTCTGATGCTCGACACGAATAACTAGAACGGCCTAGGGGAAAAGTGCGCATGCCGTTGTAATCGGGCGAGTTTCTACTTTCAGATGCAACAGGAATTTTGCGGATTGGTCAATCCGTTCGCGAGATTTGGCAGTTTGGAGGTAAGAAACGCTTGAGAAACTCAAAATTTTCGCAGTCCTGATGCTCGACACGAATAACTAGAACGGCCTAGGGGAAAAGTGCGCATACCGTTGTAATCGGGCGAGTTTCTACTTTCAGATGCAACAGAAATTTTGCGGATTGGTCATTCCGTTCGCGAGATATGGCAGTTTGGAGGTAAGAAACGCTTGAGAAACTCAAAATTTTCGCAGTTCTGATGCTCGAAACGAATAACTAGAACGGCCTAGGGGAAAACTACACCTACCGTTGTAGTCGGGCGAGTTTCTACTTTCAGATGCAACAGAAATTTTGCGGATTGATCAATCCGTTCGCGAGATATGGCAGTTTGGATGTAAGAAACGCTTGAGAAACTCAAAATTTTCGCAGTTCTGATGCTCGAAACGAATAACTAGAACCGCCTACGGGAAAAGTGCGCATACCGTTGTAATCGGGCGAGTTTCTACTTTCAGATGCAACAGATATTTTGCGGATTGATCAATCCGTTCGCGAGATATGGCAGTTTGGAAATAAGAAACGCTTGAGAAACTCAAAATTTTCGCAGTTCTGATGCTCGAAATGAGTAACTAGAACGGCCTAGGGGAAAAGTACGCATACCGTTGTAATCGGGCGAGTTTCTACTCTTAGATGCAACAGAAATTTTGCGGATTGGTCAATCCGTTCGCGAGATATGGCAGTTTGGAGGTAAGAAACGTTTGAGAAACTCAAAATTTTCGCAGTACTGATGCTCGAAACGAATAACTAGAACGGCCTAGGGGAAAACTACACCTACCGTTGTAATCGGGCGAGTTTCTACTTTCAGATGCAACAGAAATTTTGCGGATTGATCAATCCGTTCGCGAGATATGGCAGTTTGGAGATAAGAAACGCTTGACAAACTCAATATTTTCGCAGTTCTGATGCTCGACACGAATAACTAGAACGGCCTAGGGGAAAAGTGCGCATACCGTTGTAATCGGGCGAGTTTCTACTTTCAGAAGCAACAGAAGTTTTGCGGATTGGTCAATCCGTTCGCGAGATATGGCAGTTTGGAGGTAAGAAACGCTTGAGAAACTCAAAATTTTCGCAGTTCTGATGCTCGAAATGAATAACTGGAACGGCCTAGGGGAAAACACCACCTACCGTTGTAATCGGGCGAGTTTCTGCTTTCAGATGCAACAGAAATTTTGCGGATTGGTCAATCCCTTCGCGAGATATGGCAGTTTGGAGGTAAGAAACGCTTGAGAAACTCAAAATTTTCACAGTTCTGATGCTCGAAATGAATAACTGGAACGGCCTAGGGGATAACCACACCTCCCGTTGTAATCGGGCGAGTTTCTACTTTCAGATGCAACAGAAATTTTGCGGATTGATCAATCCGTTCGCGAGATATGGCAGTTTGGAGATAAGAAACGCTTGAGAAACTCAAAATTTTCGCAGTTCTGATGCTCGAAACGAATAACAAGAACAGCCTAGTGGAAAAGTGCGCATACCGTTGTAATCGGGCGAGTTTCTACTTTCAGATGCAACAGAAATTTTGCGGATTGATCAATCCGTTCGCGAGATATGGCCGTTTGGAGATAAGAAACGCTTGAGAAACTCAAAATTTTCGCAGTTCTGATGCTCGAAACGAATAACTAGAACGGCCTAGGGGAAAACTACACCTACCGTTGTAATCGGGCTAGTTTCTACTTTCAGATGCAACAGAAATTTTGCGGATTGGTCAATCCGTTCGCGAGATATGGCAGTTTGGAGGCAAGAAACGCTTGAGAAACTCAAAATTTTCGCAGTTCTGATGCTGGACACGAATAACTAGAACGGCCTAGGGGAAAAGTGCGCATACCGTTGTAATCGGGCGAGTTTCTACTTTCAGATGCAACAGAAATTTTGCGGATTGGTCAATCCGTTCGCGAGATATGGCAGTTTGGGGGTAAGAAACGCTTGAGAAACTCAAAATTTTCGCAGTTCTGATGCTCGAAATGAATAACTGGAACGGCCTAGGGGAAAACTACACCTCCCGTTGTAATCGGGCGAGTTTCTACTTTCAGATGCAACAGAAATTTTGCGGATTGATCAATCCGTTCGCGAGATATGGCAGTTTGGATATAAGAAACGCTTGAGAAACTCAAAATTTTCGCAGTTCTGATGCTCGAAACGAATAACAAGAACAGCCTAGGGGAAAATTGCGCATACCGTTGTAATCGGGCGAGTTTCTACTTTCAGATGCAACAGAAATTTTGCGGATTGATCAATCCGTTCGCGAGATATGGCCGTTTGGAAATAAGAAACGCTTGAGAAACTCAAAATTTTCGCAGTTCTGATGCTCGAAACGAATAACTAGAACGGCCTAGGGGAAAACTACACCTACCGTTGTAATCGGGCTAGTTTCTACTTTCAGATGCAACAGAAATTTTTCGGATTGGTCAATCCGTTCGCGAGATATGGCAGTTTGGAGGTAAGAAACGCTTGGGAAACTCAAAATTTTCTCAGTTCGGATGCTCGACACGAATAACTAGAACGGCCTAGAGGAAAAGTGCGCATACCGTTGTAATCGGGCGAGTTTCTACTTTCAGATGCAACAGAAATTTTGCGGATTGATCAATCCGTTCGCGAGATATGGCAGTTTGGAGATAAGAAACGCTTGACAAACTCAATATTTTCGCAGTTCTGATGCTCGACACGAATAACTAGAACGGCCTAGGGGAAAAGTGCGCATACCGTTGTAATCGGGCGAGTTTCTACTTTCAGAAGCAACAGAAATTTTGCGGATTGGTCAATCCGTTCGCGAGATATGGCAGTTTGGAGGTAAGAAACGCTTGAGAAACTCAAAATTTTCGCAGTTCTGATGCTCGAAATGAATAACTGGAACGGCCTAGGGGAAAACACCACCTACCGTTGTAATCGGGCGAGTTTCTGCTTTCAGATGCAACAGAAATTTTGCGGATTGGTCAATCCCTTCGCGAGATGTGGCAGTTTGGAGGTAAGAAACGCTTGAGAAACTCAAAATTTTCACAGTTCTGATGCTCGAAATGAATAACTGGAACGGCCTAGGGGATAACCACACCTCCCGTTGTAATCGGGCGAGTTTCTACTTTCAGATGCAACAGAAATTTTGCGGATTGGTCAATCCGTTCGCGAGATATGGCAGTTTGGAGGTAAGAAACGCTTGGGAAACTCAAAATTTTCTCAGTTCGGATGCTCGACACGAATAACTAGAACGGCCTAGAGGAAAAGTGCGCATACCGTTGTAATCGGGCGAGTTTCTACTTTCAGATGCCACAGAAATTTTGCGGATTGGTCAATCCGTTCGCGAGATATGGCAGTTTGGAGGCAAGAAACGCTTGAGAAACTCAAAATTTTCGCATTTTTGATGCTCGAAACGAATAACTAGAACGGCCTAGGGGAAAAGTGCGCATACCGTTGTAATCGGGCGAGTTTCTACTTTCAGATGCAACAGAAATTTTGCGGATTGGTCAATCCGTTCGCGAGATATGGCAGTTTGGAAGTAAGAAACGTTTGAGAAACTCAAAATTTTCGCAGTTCTGATGCTCGACACGAATAACTAGAACGGCCTAGGGGAAAACTACACCTACCGTTGTAATCGGGCGAGTTTCTACTTTCAGATGCAACAGAAATTTTGCGGATTGATCAATCCGTTCGCGAGATATGGCAGTTTGGAGATAAGAAACGCTTGACAAACTCAATATTTTCGCAGTTCTGATGCTCGACACGAATAACTAGAACGGCCTAGGGGAAAAGTGCGCATACCGTTGTAATCGGGCGAGTTTCTACTTTCAGAAGCAACAGAAGTTTTGCGGATTGGTCAATCCGTTCGCGAGATATGGCAGTTTGGAGGTAAGAAACGCTTGAGAAACTCAAAATTTTCGCAGTTCTGATGCTCGAAATGAATAACTGGAACGGCCTAGGGGAAAACCACACCTCCCGTTGTAATCGGGCGAGTTTCTACTTTCAGATGCAACAGAAATTTTGCGGATTGATCAATCCGTTCGCGAGATATGGCAGTTTGGAGATAAGAAACGCTTGAGAAACTCAAAATTTTCGCAGTTCTGATGCTCGAAACGAATAACAAGAACAGCCTAGTGGAAAAGTGCGCATACCGTTGTAATCGGGCGAGTTTCTACTTTCAGATGCAACAGAAATTTTGCGGATTGATCAATCCGTTCGCGAGATATGGCCGTTTGGAGATAAGAAACGCTTGAGAAACTCAAAATTTTCTCAGTTCGGATGCTCGACACGAATAACTAGAACGGCCTAGAGGAAAAGTGCGCATACCGTTGTAATCGGGCGAGTTTCTACTTTCAGATGCAACAGAAATTTTGCGGATTGATCAATCCGTTCGCGAGATATGGCAGTTTGGAGATAAGAAACGCTTGACAAACTCAATATTTTCGCAGTTCTGATGCTCGACACGAATAACTAGAACGGCCTAGGGGAAAAGTGCGCATACCGTTGTAATCGGGCGAGTTTCTACTTTCAGAAGCAACAGAAATTTTGCGGATTGGTCAATCCGTTCGCGAGATATGGCAGTTTGGAGGTAAGAAACGCTTGAGAAACTCAAAATTTTCGCAGTTCTGATGCTCGAAATGAATAACTGGAACGGCCTAGGGGAAAACACCACCTACCGTTGTAATCGGGCGAGTTTCTGCTTTCAGATGCAACAGAAATTTTGCGGATTGGTCAATCCCTTCGCGAGATATGGCAGTTTGGAGGTAAGAAACGCTTGAGAAACTCAAAATTTTCACTGTTCTGATGCTCGAAATGAATAACTGGAACGGCCTAGGGGATAACCACACCTCCCGTTGTAATCGGGCGAGTTTCTCCTTTCAGATGCAACAGAAATTTTGCGGATTGGTCAATCCGTTCGCGAGATATGGCAGTTTGGAGGTAAGAAACGCTTGGGAAACTCAAAATTTTCTCAGTTTGGATGCTCGACACGAATAACTAGAACGGCCTAGAGGAAAAGTGCGCATACCGTTGTAATCGGGCGAGTTTCTACTTTCAGATGCCACAGAAATTTTGCGGATTGGTCAATCCGTTCGCGAGATATGGCAGTTTGGAGGCAAGAAACGCTTGAGAAACTCAAAATTTTCGCATTTTTGATGCTCGAAACGAATAACTAGAACGGCCTAGGGGAAAAGTGCGCATACCGTTGTAATCGGGCGAGTTTCTACTTTCAGATGCAACAGAAATTTTGCGGATTGATCAATCCGTTCGCGAGATATGGCCGTTTGGAAATAAGAAACGCTTGAGAAACTCAAAATTTTCGCAGTTCTGATGCTCGAAACGAATAACTAGAACGGCCTAGGGGAAAACTACACCTACCGTTGTAATCGGGCGAGTTTCTACTTTCAGATGCAACAGAAATTTTGCGGATTGGTCAATCCGTTCGCGAGATATGCCAGTTTGGAGGTAAGAAACGCTTGAGAAACTCAAAATTTTCGCAGTTCTGATGCTCGAAACGAATAACTAGAACCGCCTAGGGGAAAAGTGCGCATACCGTTGTAATCGGGCGAGTTTCTACTTTCAGATGCAACAGCAATTTTGCGGATTGATCAATCCGTTCGCGAGATATGGCAGTTTGGAGATAAGAAACGCTTGAGAAACTCAAAATTTTCGCATTTCTGATGCTCGATACGAATAACTAGAACGGCCTTGGGGAAAACTACACCTACCGTTGTAATCGGGCGATTTTCTACTTTCAGATGCAACAGGTATTTTGCGGATTGGTCAATCCGTTCGCGAGATATGGCAGTTTGGAGGTAAGAAACGCTTAAGAAACTCAAAATTTTCGCAGTTCTGATGCTCGACACGAATAACTAGAACGGCCTAGGGGAAAAGTGCGCATACCGTTGTAATCGGGCGAGTTTCTACTTTCAGATGCAACAGAAATTTTGCGGATTGGTCATTCCGTTCGCGAGATATGGCAGTTTGGAGGTAAGAAACGCTTGAGAAACTCAAAATTTTCCCAGTTCTGATGCTCGACACGAATAACTAGAACGGCCTAGGGGAAAAGTGCGCATGCCGTTGTAATCGGGCGAGTTTCTACTTTCAGATGCAACAGGAATTTTGCGGATTGGTCAATCCGTTCGCGAGATATGGCAGTTTGGAGATAAGAAACGCTTGAGAAACTCAAAATTTTCGCAGTTCTGATGCTCGAAATAAATAACTGGAACGGCCTAGGGGAAAACTACACATACCGTTGTAATCGGGCGAGTTTCTACTTTCAGATGCAACAGAAATTTTGCGGATTGATCAATCCGTTCGCGAGATATGGCAGTTTGGAGATAAGAAACGCTTGACAAACTCAATATTTTCGCAGTTCTGATGCTCGACACGAATAACTAGAACGGCCTAGGGGAAAAGTGCGCATACCGTTGTAATCGGGCGAGTTTCTACTTTCAGAAGCAACAGAAATTTTGCGGATTGGTCAATCCGTTCGCGAGATATGGCAGTTTGGAGGTAAGAAACGCTTGAGAAACTCAAAATTTTCGCAGTTCTGATGCTCGAAATGAATAACTGGAACGGCCTAGGGGAAAACACCACCTACCGTTGTAATCGGGCGAGTTTCTGCTTTCAGATGCAACAGAAATTTTGCGGATTGGTCAATCCCTTCGCGAGATATGGCAGTTTGGAGGTAAGAAACGCTTGAGAAACTCAAAATTTTCACAGTTCTGATGCTCGAAATGAATAACTGGAACGGCCTAGGGGATAACCACACCTCCCGTTGTAATCGGGCGAGTTTCTCCTTTCAGATGCAACAGAAATTTTGCGGATTGGTCAATCCGTTCGCGAGATATGGCAGTTTGGAGGTAAGAAACGCTTGGGAAACTCAAAATTTTCTCAGTTTGGATGCTCGACACGAATAACTAGAACGGCCTAGAGGAAAAGTGCGCATACCGTTGTAATCGGGCGAGTTTCTACTTTCAGATGCCACAGAAATTTTGCGGATTGGTCAATCCGTTCGCGAGATATGGCAGTTTGGAGGCAAGAAACGCTTGAGAAACTCAAAATTTTCGCATTTTTGATGCTCGAAACGAATAACTAGAACGGCCTAGGGGAAAAGTGCGCATACCGTTGTAATCGGGCGAGTTTCTACTTTCAGATGCAACAGAAATTTTGCGGATTGATCAATCCGTTCGCGAGATATGGCCGTTTGGAAATAAGAAACGCTTGAGAAACTCAAAATTTTCGCAGTTCTGATGCTCGAAACGAATAACTAGAACGGCCTAGGGGAAAACTACACCTACCGTTGTAATCGGGCGAGTTTCTACTTTCAGATGCAACAGAAATTTTGCGGATTGGTCAATCCGTTCGCGAGATATGCCAGTTTGGAGGTAAGAAACGCTTGAGAAACTCAAAATTTTCGCAGTTCTGATGCTCGAAACGAATAACTAGAACCGCCTAGGGGAAAAGTGCGCATACCGTTGTAATCGGGCGAGTTTCTACTTTCAGATGCAACAGCAATTTTGCGGATTGATCAATCCGTTCGCGAGATATGGCAGTTTGGAGATAAGAAACGCTTGAGAAACTCAAAATTTTCGCATTTCTGATGCTCGATACGAATAACTAGAACGGCCTTGGGGAAAACTACACCTACCGTTGTAATCGGGCGATTTTCTACTTTCAGATGCAACAGGTATTTTGCGGATTGGTCAATCCGTTCGCGAGATATGGCAGTTTGGAGGTAAGAAACGCTTAAGAAACTCAAAATTTTCGCAGTTCTGATGCTCGACACGAATAACTAGAACGGCCTAGGGGAAAAGTGCGCATACCGTTGTAATCGGGCGAGTTTCTACTTTCAGATGCAACAGAAATTTTGCGGATTGGTCATTCCGTTCGCGAGATATGGCAGTTTGGAGGTAAGAAACGCTTGAGAAACTCAAAATTTTCCCAGTTCTGATGCTCGACACGAATAACTAGAACGGCCTAGGGGAAAAGTGCGCATGCCGTTGTAATCGGGCGAGTTTCTACTTTCAGATGCAACAGGAATTTTGCGGATTGGTCAATCCGTTCGCGAGATTTGGCAGTTTGGAGGTAAGAAACGCTTGAGAAACTCAAAATTTTCGCAGTCCTGATGCTCGACACGAATAACTAGAACGGCCTAGGGGAAAAGTGCGCATACCGTTGTAATCGGGCGAGTTTTTACTTTCAGATGCAACAGAAATTTTGCGGATTGGTCATTCCGTTCGCGAGATATGGCAGTTTGGATGTAAGAAACGCTTGAGAAACTCAAAATTTTCGCAGTTCTGATGCTCGAAACGAATAACTAGAACGGCCTAGGGGAAAACTACACCTACCGTTGTAGTCGGGCGAGTTTCTACTTTCAGATGCAACAGAAATTTTGCGGATTGATCAATCCGTTCGCGAGATATGGCAGTTTGGATGTAAGAAACGCTTGAGAAACTCAAAATTTTCGCAGTTCTGATGCTCGAAACGAATAACTAGAACCGCCTACGGGAAAACTACACATACCGTTGTAATCGGGCGAGTTTCTACTTTCAGATGCAACAGAAATTTTGCGGATTGATCAATCCGTTCGCGAGATATGGCAGTTTGGAGATAAGAAACGCTTGACAAACTCAATATTTTCGCAGTTCTGATGCTCGACACGAATAACTAGAACGGCCTAGGGGAAAAGTGCGCATACCGTTGTAATCGGGCGAGTTTCTACTTTCAGAAGCAACAGAAATTTTGCGGATTGGTCAATCCGTTCGCGAGATATGGCAGTTTGGAGGTAAGAAACGCTTGAGAAACTCAAAATTTTCGCAGTTCTGATGCTCGAAATGAATAACTGGAACGGCCTAGGGGAAAACACCACCTACCGTTGTAATCGGGCGAGTTTCTGCTTTCAGATGCAACAGAAATTTTGCGGATTGGTCAATCCCTTCGCGAGATATGGCAGTTTGGAGGTAAGAAACGCTTGAGAAACTCAAAATTTTCACAGTTCTGATGCTCGAAATGAATAACTGGAACGGCCTAGGGGATAACCACACCTCCCATTGTAATCGGGCGAGTTTCTCCTTTCAGATGCAACAGAAATTTTGCGGATTGGTCAATCCGTTCGCGAGATATGGCAGTTTGGAGGTAAGAAACGCTTGGGAAACTCAAAATTTTCTCAGTTTGGATGCTCGACACGAATAACTAGAACGGCCTAGAGGAAAAGTGCGCATACCGTTGTAATCGGGCGAGTTTCTACTTTCAGATGCCACAGAAATTTTGCGGATTGGTCAATCCGTTCGCGAGATATGGCAGTTTGGAGGCAAGAAACGCTTGAGAAACTCAAAATTTTCGCATTTTTGATGCTCGAAACGAATAACTAGAACGGCCTAGGGGAAAAGTGCGCATACCGTTGTAATCGGGCGAGTTTCTACTTTCAGATGCAACAGAAATTTTGCGGATTGATCAATCCGTTCGCGAGATATGGCCGTTTGGAAATAAGAAACGCTTGAGAAACTCAAAATTTTCGCAGTTCTGATGCTCGAAACGAATAACTAGAACGGCCTAGGGGAAAACTACACCTACCGTTGTAATCGGGCGAGTTTCTACTTTCAGATGCAACAGAAATTTTGCGGATTGGTCAATCCGTTCGCGAGATATGCCAGTTTGGAGGTAAGAAACGCTTGAGAAACTCAAAATTTTCGCAGTTCTGATGCTCGAAACGAATAACTAGAACCGCCTAGGGGAAAAGTGCGCATACCGTTGTAATCGGGCGAGTTTCTACTTTCAGATGCAACAGCAATTTTGCGGATTGATCAATCCGTTCGCGAGATATGGCAGTTTGGAGATAAGAAACGCTTGAGAAACTCAAAATTTTCGCATTTCTGATGCTCGATACGAATAACTAGAACGGCCTTGGGGAAAACTACACCTACCGTTGTAATCGGGCGATTTTCTACTTTCAGATGCAACAGGTATTTTGCGGATTGGTCAATCCGTTCGCGAGATATGGCAGTTTGGAGGTAAGAAACGCTTAAGAAACTCAAAATTTTCGCAGTTCTGATGCTCGACACGAATAACTAGAACGGCCTAGGGGAAAAGTGCGCATACCGTTGTAATCGGGCGAGTTTCTACTTTCAGATGCAACAGAAATTTTGCGGATTGGTCATTCCGTTCGCGAGATATGGCAGTTTGGAGGTAAGAAACGCTTGAGAAACTCAAAATTTTCCCAGTTCTGATGCTCGACACGAATAACTAGAACGGCCTAGGGGAAAAGTGCGCATGCCGTTGTAATCGGGCGAGTTTCTACTTTCAGATGCAACAGGAATTTTGCGGATTGGTCAATCCGTTCGCGAGATTTGGCAGTTTGGAGGTAAGAAACGCTTGAGAAACTCAAAATTTTCGCAGTCCTGATGCTCGACACGAATAACTAGAACGGCCTAGGGGAAAAGTGCGCATACCGTTGTAATCGGGCGAGTTTCTACTTTCAGATGCAACAGAAATTTTGCGGATTGGTCATTCCGTTCGCGAGATATGGCAGTTTGGAGGTAAGAAACGCTTGAGAAACTCAAAATTTTCGCAGTTCTGATGCTCGAAACGAATAACTAGAACGGCCTAGGGGAAAACTACACCTACCGTTGTAGTCGGGCGAGTTTCTACTATCAGATGCAACAGAAATTTTGCGGATTGATCAATCCGTTCGCGAGATATGGCAGTTTGGATGTAAGAAACGCTTGAGAAACTCAAAATTTTCGCAGTTCTGATGCTCGAAACGAATAACTAGAACCGCCTACGGGAAAAGTGCGCATACCGTTGTAATCGGGCGAGTTTCTACTTTCAGATGCAACAGATATTTTGCGGATTGATCAATCCGTTCGCGAGATATGGCAGTTTGGAAATAAGAAACGCTTGAGAAACTCAAAAATTTCGCAGTTCTGATGCTCGAAAGGAGTAACTAGAACGGCCTAGGGGAAAAGTGCGCATACCGTTGTAATCGGGCGAGTTTCTACTTTCAGAAGCAACAGAAGTTTTGCGGATTGGTCAATCCGTTCGCGAGATATGGCAGTTTGGAGGTAAGAAACGCTTGAGAAACTCAAAATTTTCGCAGTTCTGATGCTCGAAAGGAGTAACTAGAACGGCCTAGGGGAAAAGTACGCATACCGTTGTAATCGGGCGAGTTTCTACTCTTAGATGCAACAGAAATTTTGCGGATTGGTCAATCCGTTCGCGAGATATGGCAGTTTGGAGGTAAGAAACGTTTGAGAAACTCAAAATTTTCGCAGTTCTGATGCTCGACACGAATAACTAGAACGGCCTAGGGGAAAACTACACCTACCGTTGTAATCGGGCGAGTTTCTACTTTCAGATGCAACAGAAATTTTGCGGATTGATCAATCCGTTCGCGAGATATGGCAGTTTGGAGATAAGAAACGCTTGACAAACTCAATATTTTCGCAGTTCTGATGCTCGACACGAATAACTAGTACGGCCTAGGGGAAAAGTGCGCATACCGTTGTAATCGGGCGAGTTTCTACTTTCAGATGCAACAGAAATTTTGCGGATTGGTCAATCCGTTCGCGAGATATGGCAGTTTGGGGGTAAGAAACGCTTGAGAAACTCAAAATTTTCGCAGTTCTGATGCTCGAAATGAATAACTGGAACGGCCTAGGGGAAAACCACACCTCCCGTTGTAATCGGGCGAGTTTCTACTTTCAGATGCAACAGAAATTTTGCGGATTGATCAATCCGTTCGCGAGATATGGCAGTTTGGAGATAAGAAACGCTTGAGAAACTCAAAATTTTCGCAGTTCTGATGCTCGAAACGAATAACAAGAACAGCCTAGTGGAAAAGTGCGCATACCGTTGTAATCGGGCGAGTTTCTACTTTCAGATGCAACAGAAATTTTGCGGATTGATCAATCCGTTCGCGAGATATGGCCGTTTGGAGATAAGAAACGCTTGAGAAACTCAAAATTTTCGCAGTTCTGATGCTCGAAACGAATAACTAGAACGGCCTAGGGGAAAACTACACCTACCGTTGTAATCGGGCTAGTTTCTACTTTCAGATGCAACAGAAATTTTGCGGATTGGTCAATCCGTTCGCGAGATATGGCAGTTTGGAGGTAAGAAACGCTTGGGAAACTCAAAATTTTCTCAGTTCGGATGCTCGACACGAATAACTAGAACGGCCTAGAGGAAAAGTGCGCATACCGTTGTAATCGGGCGAGTTTCTACTTTCAGATGCCACAGAAATTTTGCGGATTGGTCAATCCGTTCGCGAGATATGGCAGTTTGGAGGCAAGAAACGCTTGAGAAACTCAAAATTTTCGCAGTTCTGATGCTCGACACGAATAACTAGAACGGCCTAGGGGAAAAGTGCGCATACCGTTGTAATCGGGCGAGTTTCTACTTTCAGATGCAACAGAAATTTTGCGGATTGGTCAATCCGTTCGCGAGATATGGCAGTTTGGGGGTAAGAAACGCTTGAGAAACTCAAAATTTTCGCAGTTCTGATGCTCGAAATGAATAACTGGAACGGCCTAGGGGAAAACTACACCTCCCGTTGTAATCGGGCGAGTTTCTACTTTCAGATGCAACAGAAATTTTGCGGATTGATCAATCCGTTCGCGAGATATGGCAGTTTGGATATAAGAAACGCTTGAGAAACTCAAAATTTTCGCAGTTCTGATGCTCGAAACGAATAACAAGAACAGCCTAGGGGAAAATTGCGCATACCGTTGTAATCGGGAGAGTTTCTACTTTCAGATGCAACAGAAATTTTGCGGATTGATCAATCCGTTCGCGAGATATGGCCGTTTGGAAATAAGAAACGCTTGAGAAACTCAAAATTTTCGCAGTTCTGATGCTCGAAACGAATAACTAGAACGGCCTAGGGGAAAACTACACCTACCGTTGTAATCGGGCTAGTTTCTACTTTCAGATGCAACAGAAATTTTTCGGATTGGTCAATCCGTTCGCGAGATATGGCAGTTTGGAGGTAAGAAACGCTTGGGAAACTCAAAATTTTCTCAGTTCGGATGCTCGACACGAATAACTAGAACGGCCTAGAGGAAAAGTGCGCATACCGTTGTAATCGGGCGAGTTTCTACTTTCAGATGCAACAGAAATTTTGCGGATTGATCAATCCGTTCGCGAGATATGGCAGTTTGGAGATAAGAAACGCTTGACAAACTCAATATTTTCGCAGTTCTGATGCTCGATACGAATAACTAGAACAGCCTAGGGGAAAAGTGCGCATACCGTTGTAATCGGGCGAGTTTCTACTTTCAGAAGCAACAGAAATTTTGCGGATTGGTCAATCCCTTCGCGAGATATGGCAGTTTGGAGGTAAGAAACGCTTGAGAAACTCAAAATTTTCACAGTTCTGATGCTCGAAATGAATAACTGGAACGGCCTAGGGGAAAACTACACCTCCCGTTGTAATCGGGCTAGTTTCTACTTTCAGATGCAACAGAAATTTTGCGGATTGGTCAATCCGTTCGCGAGATATGGCAGTTTGGAGGTAAGAAACGCTTGGGAAACTCAAAATTTTCTCAGTTCGGATGCTCGACACGAATAACTAGAACGGCCTAGAGGAAAAGTGCGCATACCGTTGTAATCGGCCGAGTTTCTACTTTCAGATGCAACAGAAATTTTGCGGATTGGTCAATCCCTTCGCGAGATATGGCAGTTTGGAGGTAAGAAATGCTTGAGAAACTCAAAATTTTCACAGTTCTGATGCTCGAAATGAATAACTGGAACGGCCTAGGGGAAAACTACACCTCCCGTTGTAATCGGGCTAGTTTCTACTTTCAGATGCAACAGAAATTTTGCGGATTGGTCAATCCGTTCGCGAGATATGGCAGTTTGGAGGCAAGAAACGCTTGAGAAACTCAAAATTTTCGCATTTTTGATGCTCGAAACGAATAACTAGAACGGCCTAGGGGAAAAGTGCGCATACCGTTGTAATCGGGCGAGTTTCTACTTTCAGAAGCAACAGAAATTTTGCGGATTGGTCAATCCGTTCGCGAGATATGGCAGTTCGGAGGTAAGAAACGCTTCAGAAACTCAAAATTTTCGCAGTTCTGATGCTCGAAATGAATAACTGGAACGGCCTAGGGGAAAACTACACATACCGTTGTAATCGGGCGAGTTTCTACTTTCAGATGCAACAGAAATTTTGCGGATTGGACAATCCGTTCGCGAGATATGGCAGTTTGGAGGTAAGAAACGCTTGAGAAACTCAAAATTTTCGCAGTTCTGATGCTCGAAACCAATAACTAGAACGGCCTAGGGGAAAACTACACCAACCGTTGTAATCGGGCGAGTTTCTACTTTCAGAAGCAACAGAAATTTTGCGGATTGGTCAATCCGTTCGCGAGATATGGCAGTTTGGAGGTAAGAAACGCATCAGAAACTCAAAATTTTCGCAGTTCTGATGCTCGAAATGAATAACTGGAACGGCCTAGGGGAAAACTACACCTACCGTTGTAATCGGGCGAGTTTCTACTTTCAGATGCAACAGAAATTTTGCGGATTGGACAATCCGTTCGCGAGATATGGCAGTTTGGAGGTAAGAAACGCTTGAGAAACTGAAAATTTTCGCATTTCTGATGCTCGATACGAATAACTAGAACAGCCTAGGGGAAAAGTGCGCATACCGTTGTAATCGGGCGAGTTTCTACTTTCAGAAGCAACAGAAATTTTGCGGATTGGTCAATCCCTTCGCGAGATATGGCAGTTTGGAGGTAAGAAACGCTTGAGAAACTCAAAATTTTCGCAGTTCTGATGCTCGAAATGAATAACTGGAACGGCCTAGGGGAAAACTACACCTCCCGTTGTAATCGGGCGAGTTTCTACTTTCAGATGCAACAGAAATTTTGCGGATTGATCAATCCGTTCGCGAGATATGGCAGTTTGGAGATAAGAAACGCTTGAGAAACTCAAAATTTTCGCAGTTCTGATGCTCGAAATGAATAACTGGAACGGCCTAGGGGAAAACTACACCTACCGTTGTAATCGGGCGAGTTTCTACTTTCAGATGCAACAGAAATTTTGCGGATTGGACAATCCGTTCGCGAGATATGGCAGTTTGGAGGTAAGAAACGCTTGAGAAACTGAAAATTTTCGCATTTCTGATGCTCGATACGAATAACTAGAACAGCCTAGGGGAAAAGTGCGCATACCGTTGTAATCGGGCGAGTTTCTACTTTCAGAAGCAACAGAAATTTTGCGGATTGGTCAATCCCTTCGCGAGATATGGCAGTTTGGAGGTAAGAAACGCTTGAGAAACTCAAAATTTTCGCAGTTCTGATGCTCGAAATGAATAACTGGAACGGCCTAGGGGAAAACTACACCTCCCGTTGTAATCGGGCGAGTTTCTACTTTCAGATGCAACAGAAATTTTGCGGATTGATCAATCCGTTCGCGAGATATGGCAGTTTGGAGATAAGAAACGCTTGAGAAACTCAAAATTTTCGCAGTTCTGATGCTCGAAATGAATAACTGGAACGGCCTAGGGGAAAACTACACCTACCGTTGTAATCGGGCGAGTTTCTACTTTCAGATGCAACAGAAATTTTGCGGATTGGACAATCCGTTCGCGAGATATGGCAGTTTGGAGGTAAGAAACGCTTGAGAAACTGAAAATTTTCGCATTTCTGATGCTCGATACGAATAACTAGAACAGCCTAGGGGAAAAGTGCGCATACCGTTGTAATCGGGCGAGTTTCTACTTTCAGAAGCAACAGAAATTTTGCGGATTGGTCAATCCCTTCGCGAGATATGGCAGTTTGGAGGTAAGAAACGCTTGAGAAACTCAAAATTTTCGCAGTTCTGATGCTCGAAATGAATAACTGGAACGGCCTAGGGGAAAACTACACCTCCCGTTGTAATCGGGCGAGTTTCTACTTTCAGATGCAACAGAAATTTTGCGGATTGATCAATCCGTTCGCGAGATATGGCAGTTTGGAGATAAGAAACGCTTGAGAAACTCAAAATTTTCGCAGTTCTGATGCTCGAAATGAATAACTGGAGCGGCCTAGGGGAAAACTACACCTACCGTTGTAATCGGGCGAGTTTCTACTTTCAGATGCAACAGAAATTTTGCGGATTGGACAATCCGTTCGCGAGATATGGCAGTTTGGAGGTAAGAAACGCTTGAGAAACTGAAAATTTTCGCATTTCTGATGCTCGATACGAATAACTAGAACAGCCTAGGGGAAAAGTGCGCATACCGTTGTAATCGGGCGAGTTTCTACTTTCAGAAGCAACAGAAATTTTGCGGATTGGTCAATCCCTTCGCGAGATATGGCAGTTTGGAGGTAAGAAACGCTTGAGAAACTCAAAATTTTCACAGTTCTGATGCTCGAAATGAATAACTGGAACGGCCTAGGGGAAAACTACACCTCCCGTTGTAATCGGGCTAGTTTCTACTTTCAGATGCAACAGAAATTTTGCGGATTGGTCAATCCGTTCGCGAGATATGGCAGTTTGGAGGTAAGAAACGCTTGGGAAACTCAAAATTTTCTCAGTTCGGATGCTCGACACGAATAACTAGAACGGCCTAGAGGAAAAGTGCGCATACCGTTGTAATCGGCCGAGTTTCTACTTTCAGATGCAACAGAAATTTTTCGGATTGGTCAATCCGTTCGCGAGATATGGCAGTTTGGAGGCAAGAAACGCTTGAGAAACTCAAAATTTTCGCATTTTTGATGCTCGAAACGAATAACTAGAACGGCCTAGGGGAAAAGTGCGCATACCGTTGTAATCGGGCGAGTTTCTACTTTCAGAAGCAACAGAAATTTTGCGGATTGGTCAATCCGTTCGCGAGATATGGCAGTTCGGAGGTAAGAAACGCTTCAGAAACTCAAAATTTTCGCAGTTCTGATGCTCGAAATGAATAACTGGAACGGCCTAGGGGAAAACTACACATACCGTTGTAATCGGGCGAGTTTCTACTTTCAGATGCAACAGAAATTTTGCGGATTGGACAATCCGTTCGCGAGATATGGCAGTTTGGAGGTAAGAAACGCTTGAGAAACTCAAAATTTTCGCAGTTCTGATGCTCGAAACCAATAACTAGAACGGCCTAGGGGAAAACTACACCAACCGTTGTAATCGGGCGAGTTTCTACTTTCAGAAGCAACAGAAATTTTGCGGATTGGTCAATCCGTTCGCGAGATATGGCAGTTTGGAGGTAAGAAACGCATCAGAAACTCAAAATTTTCGCAGTTCTGATGCTCGAAATGAATGACTGGAACGGCCTAGGGGAAAACTACACCTACCGTTGTAATCGGGCGAGTTTCTACTTTCAGATGCAACAGAAATTTTGCGGATTGTACAATCCGTTCGCGAGATATGGCAGTTTGGAGGTAAGAAACGCTTGAGAAACTGAAAATTTTCGCATTTCTGATGCTCGATACGAATAACTAGAACAGCCTAGGGGAAAAGAGCGCATACCGTTGTAATCGGGCGAGTTTCTACTTTCAGAAGCAACAGAAATTTTGCGGATTGGTCAATCCCTTCGCGAGATATGGCAGTTTGGAGGTAAGAAACGCTTGAGAAACTCAAAATTTTCGCAGTTCTGGTGCTCGAAATGAATAACTGGAACGGCCTAGGGGAAAACTACACCTCCCGTTGTAATCGGGCGAGTTTCTACTTTCAGATGCAACAGAAATTTTGCGGATTGATCAATCCGTTCGCGAGATATGGCAGTTTGGAGGTAAGAAACGCATCAGAAACTCAAAATTTTCGCAGTTCTGATGCTCGAAATGAATAACTGGAACGGCCTAGGGGAAAACTACACCTACCGTTGTAATCGGGCGAGTTTCTACTTTCAGATGCAACAGAAATTTTGCGGATTGGACAATCCGTTCGCGAGATATGGCAGTTTGGAGGTAAGAAACGCTTGAGAAACTCAAAATTTTCGCATTTCTGATGCTCGATACGAATAACTAGAAACGCCTAGGGGAAAAGTGCGCATACCGTTGTATTCGGGCGAGTTTCTACTTTCAGAAGCAACAGAAATTTTGCGGATTGGTCTATCCCTTCGCGAGATATGGCAGTTTGGAGGTAAGAAACGCTTGAGAAACTCAAAATTTTCACAGTTCTGATGCTCGAAATGAATAACTGGAACGGCCTAGGGGAAAACTACACCTACCGTTGTAATCGGGCTAGTTTCTACTTTCAGATGCAACAGAAATTTTGCGGATTGGTCAATCCGTTCGCGAGATATGGCAGTTTGGAGGTAAGAAACGCTTGGGAAACTCAAAATTTTCTCAGTTCGGATGCTCGACACGAATAACTAGAACGGCCTAGAGGAAAAGTGCGCATACCGTTGTAATCGGGCGAGTTTCTACTTTCAGATGCAACAGAAATTTTGCGGATTGGTCAATCCGTTCGCGAGATATGGCAGTTTGGAGGCAAGAAACGCTTGAGAAACTCAAAATTTTCGCATTTTTGATGCTCGAAACGAATAACTAGAACGGCCTAGGGGAAAAGTGCGCATACCGTTGTAATCGGGCGAGTTTCTACTTTCAGAAGCAACAGAAATTTTGCGGATTGGTCAATCCGTTCGCGAGATATGGCAGTTTGGAGGTAAGAAACGCTTCAGAAACTCAAAATTTTCGCAGTTCTGATGCTCGAAATGAATAACTGGAACGGCCTAGGGGAAAACTACACCTACCGTTGTAATCGGGCGAGTTTCTACTTTCAGATGCAACAGAAATTTTGCGGATTGGACAATCCGTTCGCGAGATATGGCAGTTTGGAGGTAAGAAACGCTTGAGAAACTCAAAATTTTCGCAGTTCTGATGCTCGAAACGAATAACTAGAACGGCCTAGGGGAAAACTACACCTACCGTTGTAATCGGGCGAGTTTCTACTTTCAGATGCAACAGAAATTTTGCGGATTGGACAATCCGTTCGCGAGATATGGCAGTTTGGAGGTAAGAAACGCTTGAGAAACTGAAAATTTTCGCATTTCTCATGCTCGATACGAATAACTAGAACAGCCTAGGGGAAAAGTGCGCATACCGTTGTAATCGGGCGAGTTTCTACTTTCAGAAGCAACAGAAATTTTGCGGATTGGTCAATCCCTTCGCGAGATATGGCAGTTTGGAGGTAAGAAACGCTTGAGAAACTCAAAATTTTCGCAGTTCTGATTCTCGAAATGAATAACTGGAACGGCCTAGGGGAAAACTACACCTCCCGTTGTAATCGGGCGAGTTTCTACTTTCAGATGCAACAGAAATTTTGCGGATTGATCAATCCGTTCGCGAGATATGGCAGTTTGGAGATAAGAAACGCTTGAGAAACTCAAAATTTTCGCAGTTCTGATGCTCGAAATGAATAACTGGAACGGCCTAGGGGAAAACTACACCTACCGTTGTAATCGGGCGAGTTTCTACTTTCAGATGCAACAGAAATTTTGCGGATTGGACAATCCGTTCGCGAGATATGGCAGTTTGGAGGTAAGAAACGCTTGAGAAACTGAAAATTTTCGCATTTCTGATGCTCGATACGAATAACTAGAACAGCCTAGGGGAAAAGTGCGCATACCGTTGTAATCGGGCGAGTTTCTACTTTCAGAAGCAACAGAAATTTTGCGGATTGGTCAATCCCTTCGCGAGATATGGCAGTTTGGAGGTAAGAAACGCTTGAGAAACTCAAAATTTTCACAGTTCTGATGCTCGAAATGAATAACTGGAACGGCCTAGGGGAAAACTACACCTCCCGTTGTAATCGGGCGAGTTTCTACTTTCAGATGCAACAGAAATTTTGCGGATTGATCAATCCGTTCGCGAGATATGGCAGTTTGGAGATAAGAAACGCTTGAGAAACTCAAAATTTTCGCAGTTCTGATGCTCGAAACGAATAACAAGAACAGCCTAGGGGAAAAGTGCGCATACCGTTGTAATCGGGCGAGTTTCTACTTTCAGATGCAACAGAAATTTTGCGGATTGATCAATCCGTTCGCGAGATATGGCCGTTTGGAGATAAGAAACGCTTGAGAAACTCAAAATTTTCGCAGTTCTGATGCTCGAAACGAATAACTAGAACGGCCTAGGGGAAAACTACACCTACCGTTGTAATCGGGCTAGTTTCTACTTTCAGATGCAACAGAAATTTTGCGGATTGATCAATCCGTTCGCGAGATATGGCAGTTTGGAGATAAGAAACGCTTGAGAAACTCAAAATTTTCGCAGTTCTGATGCTCGAAACGAATAACAAGAACAGCCTAGGGGAAAAGTGCGCATACCGTTGTAATCGGGCGAGTTTCTACTTTCAGATGCAACAGAAATTTTGCGGATTGATCAATCCGTTCGCGAGATATGGCCGTTTGGAGATAAGAAACGCTTGAGAAACTCAAAATTTTCGCAGTTCTGATGCTCGAAACGAATAACTAGAACGGCCTAGGGGAAAACTACACCTACCGTTGTAATCGGGCTAGTTTCTACTTTCAGATGCAACAGAAATTTTGCGGATTGGTCAATCCGTTCGCGAGATATGGCAGTTTGGAGGTAAGAAACGCTTGGGAAACTCAAAATTTTCTCAGTTCGGATGCTCGACACGAATAACTAGAACGGCCTAGAGGAAAAGTGCGCATACCGTTGTAATCGGCCGTGTTTCTACTTTCAGATGCAACAGAAATTTTTCGGATTGGTCAATCCGTTCGCGAGATATGGCAGTTTGGAGGCAAGAAACGCTTGAGAAACTCAAAATTTTCGCATTTTTGATGCTCGAAACGAATAACTAGAACGGCCTAGGGGAAAAGTGCGCATACCGTTGTAATCGGGCGAGTTTCTACTTTCAGAAGCAACAGAAATTTTGCGGATTGGTCAATCCGTTCGCGAGATATGGCAGTTTGGAGGTAAGAAACGCTTGAGAAACTGAAAATTTTCGCATTTCTGATGCTCGATACGAATAACTAGAACAGCCTAGGGGAAAAGTGCGCATACCGTTGTAATCGGGCGAGTTTCTACTTTCAGAAGCAACAGAAATTTTGCGGATTGGTCAATCCCTTCGCGAGATATGGCAGTTTGGAGGTAAGAAACGCTTGAGAAACTCAAAATTTTCGCAGTTCTGATGCTCGAAATGAATAACTGGAACGGCCTAGGGGAAAACTACACCTCCCGTTGTAATCGGGCGAGTTTCTACTTTCAGATGCAACAGAAATTTTGCGGATTGATCAATCCGTTCGCGAGATATGGCAGTTTGGAGATAAGAAACGCTTGAGAAACTCAAAATTTTCGCAGTTCTGATGCTCGAAATGAATAACTGGAACGGCCTAGGGGAAAACTACACCTACCGTTGTAATCGGGCGAGTTTCTACTTTCAGATGCAACAGAAATTTTGCGGATTGGACAATCCGTTCGCGAGATATGGCAGTTTGGAGGTAAGAAACGCATCAGAAACTCAAAATTTTCGCAGCTCTGATGCTCGAAATGAATAACTGGAACGGCCTAGGGGAAAACTACACCTACCGTTGTAATCGGGCGAGTTTCTACTTTCAGATGCAACAGAAATTTTGCGGATTGGACAATCCGTTCGCGAGATATGGCAGTTTGGAGGTAAGAAACGCTTGAGAAACTGAAAATTTTCGCATTTCTGATGCTCGATACGAATAACTAGAACAGCCTAGGGGAAAAGTGCGCATACCGTTGTAATCGGGCGAGTTTCTACTTTCAGAAGCAACAGAAATTTTGCGGATTGGTCAATCCCTTCGCGAGATATGGCAGTTTGGAGGTAAGAAACGCTTGAGAAACTCAAAATTTTCGCAGTTCTGATGCTCGAAATGAATAACTGAAACGGCCTAGGGGAAAACTACACCTCCCGTTGTAATCGGGCGAGTTTCTACTTTCAGATGCAACAGAAATTTTGCGGATTGATCAATCCGTTCGCGAGATATGGCAGTTTGGAGATAAGAAACGCTTGAGAAACTCAAAATTTTCGCAGTTCTGATGCTCGAAATGAATAACTGGAACGGCCTAGGCGAAAACTACACATACCGTTGTAATCGGGCGAGTTTCTACTTTCAGATGCAACAGAAATTTTGCGGATTGGACAATCCGTTCGCGAGATATGGCAGTTTGGAGGTAAGAAACGCATCAGAAACTCAAAATTTTCGCAGTTCTGATGCTCGAAATGAATAACTGGAACGGCCTAGGGGAAAACTACACCTACCGTTGTAATCGGGCGAGTTTCTACTTTCAGATGCAACAGAAGTTTTGCGGATTGGACAATCCGTTCGCGAGATATGGCAGTTTGGAGGAAAGAAACGCTTGAGAAACTCAAAATTTTCGCAGTTCTGATGCTCGAAACGAATAACTAGAACGGCCTAGGGGAAAACTACACCTACCGTTGTAATCGGGCTAGTTTCTACTTTCAGATGCAACAGAAATTTTGCGGATTGGTCAATCCGTTCGCGAGATATGGCAGTTTGGAGGTAAGAAACGCTTGGGAAACTCAAAATTTTCTCAGTTCGGATGCTCGACACGAATAACTAGAACGGCCTAGAGGAAAAGTGCGCATACCGTTGTAATCGGCCGAGTTTCTACTTTCAGATGCAACAGAAATTTTGCGGATTGGTCAATCCGTTCGCGAGATATGGCAGTTTGGAGGCAAGAAACGCTTGAGAAACTCAAAATTTTCGCATTTTTGATGCTCGAAACGAATAACTAGAACGGCCTAGGGGAAAAGTGCGCATACCGTTGTAATCGGGCGAGTTTCTACTTTCAGAAGCAACAGAAATTTTGCGGATTGGTCAATCCGTTCGCGAGATATGGCAGTTCGGAGGTAAGAAACGCTTCAGAAACTCAAAATTTTCGCAGTTCTGATGCTCGAAATGAATAACTGGAACGGCCTAGGGGAAAACTACACATACCGTTGTAATCGGGCGAGTTTCTACTTTCAGATGCAACAGAAATTTTGCGGATTGGACAATCCGTTCGCGAGATATGGCAGTTTGGAGGTAAGAAACGCTTGAGAAACTCAAAATTTTCGCAGTTCTGATGCTCGAAACGAATAACTAGAACGGCCTAGGGGAAAACTACACCTACCGTTGTAATCGGGCGAGTTTCTACTTTCAGAAGCAACAGAAATTTTGCGGATTGGTCAATCCGTTCGCGAGATATGGCAGTTTGGAGGTAAGAAACGCATCAGAAACTCAAAATTTTCGCAGTTCTGATGCTCGAAATGAATAACTGGAACGGCCTAGGGGAAAACTACACCTACCGTTGTAATCGGGCGAGTTTCTACTTTCAGATGCAACAGAAATTTTGCGGATTGGACAATCCGTTCGCGAGATATGGCAGTTTGGAGGTAAGAAACGCTTGAGAAACTGAAAATTTTCGCATTTCTGATGCTCGATACGAATAACTAGAACAGCCTAGGGGAAAAGTGCGCATAGCGTTGTAATCGGGCGAGTTTCTACTTTCAGAAGCAACAGAAATTTTGCGGATTGGTCAATCCCTTCGCGAGATATGGCAGTTTGGAGGTAAGAAACGCTTGAGAAACTCAAAATTTTCGCAGTTCTGATGCTCGAAATGAATAACTGGAACGGCCTAGGGGAAAACTACACCACCCGTTGTAATCGGGCGAGTTTCTACTTTCAGATGCAACAGAAATTTTGCGGATTGATCAATCCGTTCGCGAGATATGGCAGTTTGGAGATAAGAAACGCTTGAGAAACTCAAAATTTTCGCAGTTCTGATGCTCGAAATGAATAACTGGAACGGCCTGGGGGAAAACTACACCTACCGTTGTAATCGGGCGAGTTTCTACTTTCAGATGCAACAGAAATTTTGCGGATTGGACAATCCGTTCGCGAGATATGGCAGTTTGGAGGTAAGAAACGCATCAGAAACTCAAAATTTTGGCAGTTCTGATGCTCGAAATGAATAACTGGAACGGCCTAGGGGAAAACTACACCTACCGTTGTAATCGGGCGAGTTTCTACTTTCAGATGCAACAGAAATTTTGCGGATTGGACAATCCGTTCGCGAGATATGGCAGTTTGGAGGTAAGAAACGCTTGAGAAACTCAAAATTTTCGCATTTCTGATGCTCGATACGAATAACTAGAACAGCCTAGGGGAAAAGTGCGCATACCGTTGTAATCGGGCGAGTTTCTACTTTCAGATGCAACAGAAATTTTGCGGATTGATCAATCCGTTCGCGAGATATGGCCGTTTGGAGATAAGAAACGCTTGAGAAACTCAAAATTTTCGCAGTTCTGATGCTCGAAACGAATAACTAGAACGGCCTAGGGGAAAACTACACCTACCGTTGTAATCGGGCTAGTTTCTACTTTCAGATGCAACAGAAATTTTGCGGATTGGTCAATCCGTTCGCGAGATATGGCAGTTTGGAGGTAAGAAACGCTTGGGAAACTCAAAATTTTCTCAGTTCGGATGCTCGACACGAATAACTAGAACGGCCTAGAGGAAAAGTGCGCATACCGTTGTAATCGGGCGAGTTTCTACTTTCAGAAGCAACAGAAATTTTGCGGATTGGTCAATCCGTTCGCGAGATATGGCAGTTTGGAGGTAAGAAACGCATCAGAAACTCAAAATTTTCGCAGTTCTGATGCTCGAAATGAATAACTGGAACGGCCTAGGGGAAAACTACACCTACCGTTGTAATCGGGCGAGTTTCTACTTTCAGATGCAACAGAAATTTTGCGGATTGGACAATCCGTTCGCGAGATATGGCAGTTTGGAGGTAAGAAACGCTTGAGAAACTGAAAATTTTCGCATTTCTGATGCTCGATACGAATAACTAGAACAGCCTAGGGGAAAAGTGCGCATACCGTTGTAATCGGGCGAGTTTCTACTTTCAGAAGCAACAGAAATTTTGCGGATTGGTCAATCCCTTCGCGAGATATGGCAGTTTGGAGGTAAGAAACGCTTGAGAAACTCAAAATTTTCGCAGTTCTGATGCTCGAAATGAATAACTGGAACGGCCTAGGGGAAAACTACACCTCCCGTTGTAATCGGGCGAGTTTCTACTTTCAGATGCAACAGAAATTTGGCGGATTCATCAATCCGTTCGCGAGATATGGCAGTTTGGAGATAAGAAACGCTTGAGAAACTCAAAATTTTCGCAGTTCTGATGCTCGAAATGAATAACTGGAACGGCCTAGGGGAAAACTACACCTACCGTTGTAATCGGGCGAGTTTCTACTTTCAGATGCAACAGAAATTTTGCGGATTGGACAATCCGTTCGCGAGATATGGCAGTTTGGAGGTAAGAAACGCATCAGAAACTCAAAATTTTCGCAGTTCTGATGCTCGAAATGAATAACTGGAACGGCCTAGGGGAAAACTACACCTACCGTTGTAATCGGGCGAGTTTCTACTTTCAGATGCAACAGAAATTTTGCGGATTGGACAATCCGTTCGCGAGATATGGCAGTTTGGAGGTAAGAAACGCTTGAGAAACTGAAAATTTTCGCATTTCTGATGCTCGATACGAATAACTAGAACAGCCTAGGGGAAAAGTGCGCATACCGTTGTAATCGGGCGAGTTTCTACTTTCAGAAGCAACAGAAATTTTGCGGATTGGTCAATCCCTTCGCGAGATATGGCAGTTTGGAGGTAAGAAACTCTTGAGAAACTCAAAATTTTCGCAGTTCTGATGCTCGAAATGAATAACTGGAACGGCCTAGGGGAGAACTACACCTCCCGTTGTAATCGGGCGAGTTTCTACTTTCAGATGCAACAGAAATTTTGCGGATTGATCAATCCGTTCGCGAGATATGGCAGTTTGGAGATAAGAAACGCTTGAGAAACTCAAAATTTTCGCAGTTCTGATGCTCGAAATGAATAACTGGAACGGCCTAGGGGAAAACTACACCTACCGTTGTAATCGGGCGAGTTTCTACTTTCAGATGCAACAGAAATTTTGCGGATTGGACAATCCGTTCGCGAGATATGGCAGTTTGGAGGTAAGAAACGCATCAGAAACTCAAAATTTTCGCGGTTCTGATGCTCGAAATGAATAACTGGAACGGCCTAGGGGAAAACTACACCTACCGTTGTAATCGGGCGAGTTTCTACTTTCAGATGCAACAGAAATTTTGCGGATTGGACAATCCGTTCGCGAGATATGGCAGTTTGGAGGTAAGAAACGCTTGAGAAACTCAAAATTTTCGCATTTCTGATGCTCGATACGAATAACTAGAACCGCCTAGGGGAAAAGTGCGCATACCGTTGTAATCGGGCGAGTTTCTACTTTCAGAAGCAACAGAAATTTTGCGGATTGATCAATCCCTTCGCGAGATATGGCAGTTTGGAGGTAAGAAACGCTTGAGAAACTCAAAATTTTCACAGTTCTGATGCTCGAAATGAATAACTGGAACGGCCTAGGGGAAAACTACACCGCCCATTGTAATCGGGCGAGTTTCTACTTTCAGATGCAACAGAAATTTTATGGATTGGACAATCCGTTCGCGAGATATGGCAGTTTGGAGGTAAGAAACGCTTGAGAAACTCAAAATTTTCGCAGTTCTGATGCTCGAAACGAATAACTAGAACGGCCTAGGGGAAAACTACACCTACCGTTGTAATCGGGCGAGTTTCTACTTTCAGAAGCAACAGAAATTTTGCGGATTGGACAATCCGTTCGCGAGATATGGCAGTTTGGAGGTAAGAAACGCTTGAGAAACTCAAAATTTTCGCATTTCTGATGCTCGATACGAATAACTAGAACAGCCTAGGGGAAAAGTGCGCATACCGTTGTAATCGGGCGAGTTTCTACTTTCAGATGCAACAGAAATTTTGCGGATTGATCAATCCGTTCGCGAGATATGGCAGTTTGGAGATAAGAAACGCTTGAGAAACTCAAAATTTTCGCAGTTCTGATGCTCGAAATGAATAACTGGAACGGCCTAGGGGAAAACTACACCTACCGTTGTAATCGGGCGAGTTTCTACTTTCAGATGCAACAGAAATTTTGCGGATTGGACAATCCGTTCGCGAGATATGGCAGTTTGGAGGTAAGAAACGCATCAGAAACTCAAAATTTTCGCAGTTCTGATGCTCGAAATGAATAACTGGAACGGCCTAGGGGAAAACTACACCTACCGTTGTAATCGGGCGTGTTTCTACTTTCAGATGCAACAGAAATTTTGCGGATTGGACAATCCGTTCGCGAGATATGGCAGTTTGGAGGTAAGAAACGCTTGAGAAACTCAAAATTTTCGCATTTCTGATGCTCGATACGAATAACTAGAACCGCCTAGGAGAAAAGTGCGCATACCGTTGTAATCGGGCGAGTTTCTACTTTCAGAAGCAACAGAAATTTTGCGGATTGGTCAATCCCTTCGCGAGATATGGCAGTTTGGAGGTAAGAAACGCTTGAGAAACTCAAAATTTTCACAGTTCTGATGCTCGAAATGAATACCTGGAACGGCCTAGGGGAAAACTACACCTCCCGTTGTAATCGGGCGAGTTTCTACTTTCAGAAGCAACAGAAATTTTGCGGATTGGTCAATCCGTTCGCGAGATATGGCCGTTTGGAGATAAGAAACGCTTGAGAAACTCAAAATTTTCGCAGTTCGGATGCTCGACACGAATAACTAGAACGGCCTAGAGGAAAAGTGCGCATACCGTTGTAATCGGGCGAGTTTCTACTTTCAGATGAAACAAAATTTTGCGGATTGGTCAATCCGTTCGCGAGATATGGCAGTTTGGAGGCAAGAAACGCTTGAGAAACTCAAAATTTTCGCATTTTTGATGCTCGAAACGAATAACTAGAACGGCCTAGGGGAAAAGTGCGCATACCGTTGTATTCGGGCGAGTTTCTACTTTCAGAAGCAACAGAAATTTTGCGGATTGGTCAATCCCTTCGCGAGATATGGCAGTTTGGAGGTAAGAAACGCTTGAGAAACTCAAAATTTTCACAGTTCTGATGCTCGAAATGAATACCTGGAACGGCCTAGGGGAAAACTACACCTCCCGTTGTAATCGGGCGAGTTTCTACTTTCAGAAGCAATAGAAATTTTGCGGATTGGTCAATCCGTTCGCGAGATATGGCCGTTTGGAGATAAGAAACGCTTGAGAAACTCAAAATTTTCGCAGTTCGGATGCTCGACACGAATAACTAGAACGGCCTAGAGGAAAAGTGCGCATACCGTTGTAATCGGGCGAGTTTCTACTTTCAGATGAAACAAAATTTTGCGGATTGGTCAATCCGTTCGCGAGATATGGCAGTTTGGAGGTAAGAAACGCTTGGGAAACTCAAAATTTTCTCAGTTCGGATGCTCGACACGAATAACTAGAACGGCCTAGAGGAAAAGTGCGCATACCGTTGTAATCGGGCGAGTTTCTACTTTCAGATGCAACAGAAATTTTGCGGATTGGTCAATCCGTTCGCGAGATATGGCAGTTTGGAGGCAAGAAACGCTTGAGAAACTCAAAATTTTCGCATTTTTGATGGTCGAAACGAATAACTAGAACGGCCTAGGGGAAAAGTGCGCATACCGTTGTAATCGGGCGAGTTTCTACTTTCAGATGCAACAGAAATTTTGCGGATTGGTCAATCCGTTCGCGAGATATGGCAGTTTGGAGGTAAGAAACGCTTCAGAAACTCAAAATTTTCGCAGTTCTGATGCTCGAAATGAATAACTGGAACGGCCTAGGGGAAAACTACACATACCGTTGTAATCGGGCGAGTTTCTACTTTCAGATGCAACAGAAACTTTGCGGATTGGACAATCCGTTCGCGAGATATGGCAGTTTGGAGGTAAGAAACGCTTGAGAAACTCAAAATTTTCGCATTTCTGATGCTCGATACGAATAACTAGAACAGCCTAGGGGAAAAGTGCGCATACCGTTGTAATCGGGCGAGTTTCTACTTTCAGAAGCAACAGAAATTTTGCGGATTGGTCAATCCCTTCGCGAGATATGGCAGTTTGGAGGTAAGAAACGCTTGAGAAACTCAAATTTTTCACAGTTCTGATGCTCGAAATGAATACCTGGAACGGCCTAGGGGAAAACTACACCTCCCGTTGTAATCGGGCGAGTTTCTACTTTCAGAAGCAACAGAAATTTTGCGGATTGGTCAATCCGTTCGCGAGATATGGCCGTTTGGAGATAAGAAACGCTTGAGAAACTCAAAATTTTCGCAGTTCGGATGCTCGACACGAATAACTAGAACGGCCTAGAGGAAAAGTGCGCATACCGTTGTAATCGGGCGAGTTTCTACTTTCAGATGCAACAAAATTTTGCGGATTGGTCAATCCGTTCGCGAGATATGGCAGTTTGGAGGCAAGAAACGCTTGAGAAACTCAAAATTTTCGCATTTTTGATGCTCGAAACGAATAACTAGAACGGCCTAGGGGAAAAGTGCGCATACCGTTGTAATCGGGCGAGTTTCTACTTTCAGAAGCAACAGAAATTTTGCGGATTGGTCAATCCCTTCGCGAGATATGGCAGTTTGGAGGTAAGAAACGCTTGAGAAACTCAAAATTTTCACAGTTCTGATGCTCGAAATGAATAACTGGAACGGCCTAGGGGAAAACTACACCTCCCGTTGTAATCGGGCGAGTTTCTACTTTCAGAAGCAACAGAAATTTTGCGGATTGGTCAATCCGTTCGCGAGATATGGCAGTTTGGAGGTAAGAAACGCATCAGAAACTCAAAATTTTCGCAGTTCTGATGCTCGAAATGAATAACTGGAACGGCCTAGGGGAAAACTACACCTACCGTTGTAATCGGGCGAGTTTCTACTTTCAGATGCAACAGAAATTTTGCGGATTGGTCAATCCGTTCGCGAGATATGGCAGTTTGGAGGTAAGAAACGCTTGGGAAACTCAAAATTTTCTCAGTTCGGATGCTCGACACGAATAACTAGAACGGCCTAGAGGAAAAGTGCGCATACCGTTGTAATCGGGCGAGTTTCTACTTTCAGATGCAATAGAAATTTTGCGGATTGGTCAATCCGTTCGCGAGATATGGCAGTTTGGAGGCAAGAAACGCTTGAGAAACTCAAAATTTTCGCATTTTTGATGCTCGAAACGAATAACTAGAACGGCCTAGGGGAAAAGTGCGCATACCGTTGTAATCGGGCGAGTTTCTACTTTCAGAAGCAACAGAAATTTTGCGGATTGGTCAATCCGTTCGCGAGATATGGCAGTTTGGAGGTAAGAAACGCTTCAGAAACTCAAAATTTTCGCAGTTCTGATGCTCGAAACGAATAACTAGAACGGCCTAGGGGAAAACTACACCTACCGTTGTTATCGGGCTAGTTTCTACTTTCAGATGCAACAGAAATTTTGCGGATTGGTCAATCCGTTCGCGAGATATGGCAGTTTGGAGGTAAGAAACGCATCAGAAACTCAAAATTTTCGCAGTTCTGATGCTCGAAATGAATAACTGGAACGGCCTAGGGGAAAACTACACCTACCGTTGTAATCGGGCGAGTTTCTACTTTCAGATGCAACAGAAATTTTGCGGATTGGTCAATCCGTTCGCGAGATATGGCAGTTTGGAGGTAAGAAACGCTTGGGAAACTCAAAATTTTCTCAGTTCGGATGCTCGACACGAATAACTAGAACGGCCTAGAGGAAAAGTGCGCATACCGTTGTAATCGGGCGAGTTTCTACTTTCAGATGCAATAGAAATTTTGCGGATTGGTCAATCCGTTCGCGAGATATGGCAGTTTGGAGGCAAGAAACGCTTGAGAAACTCAAAATTTTCGCATTTTTGATGCTCGAAACGAATAACTAGAACGGCCTAGGGGAAAAGTGCGCATACCGTTGTAATCGGGCGAGTTTCTACTTTCAGAAGCAACAGAAATTTTGCGGATTGGTCAATCCGTTCGCGAGATATGGCAGTTTGGAGGTAAGAAACGCTTCAGAAACTCAAAATTTTCGCAGTTCTGATGCTCGAAATGAATAACTGGAACGGCCTAGGGGAAAACTACACATACCGTTGTAATCGGGCGAGTTTCTACTTTCAGATGCAACAGAAATTTTGCGGATTGGACAATCCGTTCGCGAGATATGGCAGTTTGGAGGTAAGAAACGCTTGAGAAACTCAAAATTTTCGCAGTTCTGATGCTCGGAACGAATAACTAGAACGGCCTAGGGGAAAACTACACAGCCCGTTGTAATCGGGCGAGTTTCTACTTTCAGATGCAACAGAAATTTTGCGGATTGATCAATCCGTTCGCGAGATATGGCAGTTTGGAGATAAGAAACGCTTGAGAAACTCAAAATTTTCGCAGTTCTGATGCTCGAAACGAATAACAAGAACAGCCTAGGGGAAAAGTGCGCATACCGTTGTAATCGGGCGAGTTTCTACTTTCAGAAGCAACAGAAATTTTGCGGATTGGTCAATCCCTTCGCGAGATATAGCAGTTTGGAGGTAAGAAACGCTTGAGAAACTCAAAATTTTCACAGTTATGATGCTCGAAATGAATAACTGGAACGGCCTAGGGGAAAACTACACAGCCCGTTGTAATCGGGCGAGTTTCTACTTTCAGATGCAACAGAAATTTTGCGGATTGATCAATCCGTTCGCGAGATATGGCAGTTTGGAGATAAGAAACGCTTGAGAAACTCAAAATTTTCGCAGTTCTGGTGCTCGAAACGAATAACAAGAACAGCCTAGGGGAAAAGTGCGCATACCGTTGTAATCGGGCGAGTTTCTACTTTCAGATGCAACAGAAATTTTGCGGATTGATCAATCCGTTCGCGAGATATGGCCGTTTGGAGATAAGAAACGCTTGAGAAACTCAAAATTTTCGCAGTTCTGATGCTCGAAACGAATAACTAGAACGGCCTAGGGGAAAACTACACCTACCGTTGTAATCGGGCTAGTTTCTACTTTCAGATGCAACAGAAATTTTGCGGATTGGTCAATCCGTTCGCGAGATATGGCAGTTTGGAGGTAAGAAACGCTTGGGAAACTCAAAATTTTCTCAGTTCGGATGCTCGACACGAATAACTAGAACGGCCTAGAGGAAAAGTGCGCATACCGTTGTGATCGGGCGAGTTTCTACTTTCAGAAGCAACAGAAATTTTGCGGATTGGTCAATCCGTTCGCGAGATATGGCAGTTTGGAGGTAAGAAACGCTTCAGAAACTCAAAATTTTCGCAGTTCTGATGCTCGAAATGAATAACTGGAACGGCCTAGGGGAAAACTACACCTACCGTTGTAATCGGGCGAGTTTCTACTTTCAGATGCAACAGAAATTTTGCGGATTGGACAATCCGTTCGCGAGATATGGCAGTTTGGAAGTAAGAAACGCTTGAGAAACTCAAAATTTTCGCAGTTCTGATGCTCGAAACGAATAACTAGAACGGCCTAGGGGAAAACTACACCTACCGTTGTAATCGGGCGAGTTTCTACTTTCAGAAGCAACAGAAATTTTGCGGATTGGTCAATCCGTTCGCGAGATATGGCAGTTTGGATGTAAGAAACGCATCAGAAACTCAAAATTTTCGCAGTTCTGATGCTCGAAATGAATAACTGGAACGGCCTAGGGGAAAACTACACCTACCGTTGTAATCGGGCGAGCTTCTACTTTCAGATGCAACAGAAATTTTGCGGATTGGACAATCCGTTCGCGAGATATGGCAGTTTGGAGGTAAGAAACGCTTGAGAAACTCAAAATTTTCGCATTTCTGATGCTCGATACGAATAACTAGAACAGCCTAGGGGAAAAGTGCGCATACCGTTGTAATCGGGCGAGTTTCTACTTTCAGAAGCAACAAAAATTTTGCGGATTGGTCAATCCCTTCGCGAGATATGGCAGTTTGGAGGTAAGAAACGCTTGAGAAACTCAAAATTTTCGCAGTTCTGATGCTCGAAATGAATAACTGGAACGGCCTAGGGGAAAACTACACCTCCCGTTGTAATCGGGCGAGTTTCTACTTTCAGATGCAACAGAAATTTTGCGGATTGATCAATCCGTTCGCGAGATATGGCAGTTTGGAGATAAGAAACGCTTGAGAAACTCAAAATTTTCGCAGTACTGATGCTCGAAACGAATAACAAAAACAGCCTAGGGGAAAAGTGCGCATACCGTTGTAATCGGGCGAGTTTCTACTTTCAGATGCAACAGAAATTTTGCGGATTGATCAATCCGTTCGCGAGATATGGCCGTTTGGAGATAAGAAACGCTTGAGAAACTCAAAATTTTCGCAGTTCGGATGCTCGACACGAATAACTAGAACGGCCTAGAGGAAAAGTGCGCATACCGTTGTAATCGGGCGAGTTTCTACTTTCAGATGCAACAGAAATTTTGCGGATTGGTCAATCCGTTCGCGAGATATGGCAGTTTGGAGGCAAGAAACGCTTGAGAAACTCAAAATTTTCGCATTTTTGATGCTCGAAACGAATAACTAGAACGGCCTAGGGGAAAAGTGCGCATACCGTTGTGATCGGGCGAGTTTCTACTTTCAGAAGCAACAGAAATTTTGCGGATTGGTCAATCCGTTCGCGAGATATGGCAGTTTGGAAGTAAGAAACGCTTCAGAAACTCAAAATTTTCGCAGTTCTGATGCTCGAAATGAATAACTGGAACGGCCTAGGGGAAAACTACACCTACCGTTGTAATCGGGCGGGTTTCTACTTTCAGATGCAACAGAAATTTTGCAGATTGGACAATCCGTTCGCGAGATATGGCAGTTTGGAGGTAAGAAACGCTTGAGAAACTCAAAATTTTCGCAGTTCTGATGCTCGAAACGAATAACTAGAACGGCCTAGGGGAATACTACACCTACCGTTGTAATCGGGCGAGTTTCTACTTTCAGATGCAACAGAAATTTTGCGGATTGGACCATCCGTTCGCGAGATATGGCAGTTTGGAGGTAAGAAACGCTTGTGAAACTCAAAATTTTCGCATTTCTGATGCTCGATACGAATAACTAGAACAGCCTAGGGGAAAAGTGCGCATACCGTTGTAATCGGGCGAGTTTCTACTTTCAGAAGCAACAGAAATTTTGCGGATTGGTCAATCCGTTCGCGAGATATGGCAGTTTGGAGGTAAGAAACGCTTGAGAAACTCAAAATTTTCGCATTTCTGATGCTCGATACGAATAACTAGAACAGCCTAGGGGAAAAGTGCGCATACCGTTGTCATCGGGCGAGTTTCTACTTTCAGAAGCGACAGAAATTTTGCGGATTGGTCAATCCGTTCGCGAGATATGGCAGTTTGGAGGTAAGAAACGCTTGAGAAACTCAAAATTTTCGCAGTTCTGATGCTCGAAATGAATAACTGGAACGGCCTAGGGGAAAACTACACCTCCCGTTGTAATCGGGCGAGTTTCTACTTTCAGATGCAACAGAAATTTGGCGGATTCATCAATCCGTTCGCGAGATATGGCAGTTTGGAGATAAGAAACGCTTGAGAAACTCAAAATTTTCGCAGTTCTGATGCTCGAAATGAATAACTGGAACGGCCTAGGGGAAAACTACACCTACCGTTGTAATCGGGCGAGTTTCTACTTTCAGATGCAACAGAAATTTTGCGGATTGGACAATCCATTCGCGAGATATGGCCGTTTGGAGGTAAGAAACGCTTGTGAAACTCAAAATTTTCGCATTTCTGATGCTCGACACGAATAACTAGAACGGCCTAGGGGAAAACTACACCTACCGTTGTTATCGGGCTAGTTTCTACTTTCAGATGCAACAGAAATTTTGCGGATTGGTCAATCCGTTCGCGAGATATGCCAGTTTGGAGGTAAGAAACGCTTGAGAAACTCAAAATTTTCGCATTTCTGATGCTCGATACGAATAACTAGAACAGCCTAGGGGAAAAGTGCGCATACCGTTGTAATCGGGCGAGTTTCTACTTTCAGAAGCAACAGAAATTTTGCGGATTGGTCAATCCCTTCGCGAGATATAGCAGTTTGGAGGTAAGAAACGCTTGAGAAACTCAAAATTTTCACAGTTCTGATGCTCGAAATGAATAACTGGAACGGCCTAGGGGAAAACTACACAGCCCGTTGTAATCGGGCGAGTTTCTACTTTCAGATGCAACAGAAATTTTGCGGATTGATCAATCCGTTCGCGAGATATGGCAGTTTGGAGATAAGAAACGCTTGAGAAACTCAAAATTTTCGCAGGCCTGATGCTCGAAACGAATAACAAGAACAGCCTAGGGGAAAAGTGCGCATACCGTTGTAATCGGGCGAGTTTCTACTTTCAGATGCAACAGAAATTTTGCGGATTGATCAATCCGTTCGCGAGATATGGCCGTTTGGAGATAAGAAACGCTTGAGAAACTCAAAATTTTCGCAGTTCTGATGCTCGAAACGAATAACTAGAACGGCCTAGGGGAAAACTACACCTACCGTTGT
The DNA here is from genome assembly GCF_051014685.1 of Ptiloglossa arizonensis. Classification (NCBI taxonomy): domain Eukaryota; kingdom Metazoa; phylum Arthropoda; class Insecta; order Hymenoptera; family Colletidae; genus Ptiloglossa; species Ptiloglossa arizonensis. The sequence goes on along the minus strand of NW_027478752.1, from coordinate 375,530 downwards.
TATCGGGCTAGTTTCTACTTTCAGATGCAACAGAAATTTTGCGGATTGGTCAATCCGTTCGCGAGATATGCCAGTTTGGAGGTAAGAAACGCTTGGGAAACTCAAAATTTTCTCAGTTCAGATGCTCGACACGAATAACTAGAACGGCCTAGAGGAAAAGTGCGCATACCGTTGTAATCGGGCGAGTTTCTACTTTCAGATGCAACAGAAATTTTGCGGATTGGTCAATCCGTTCGCGAGATATGGCAGTTTGGAGGTAAGAAACGCTTCAGAAACTCAAAATTTTCGCAGTTCTGATGCTCGAAATGAATAACTGGAACGGCCTAGGGGAAAACTACACCTACCGTTGTAATCGGGCGAGTTTCTACTTTCAGATGCAACAGAAATTTTGCGGATTGGACAATCCGTTCGCGAGATATGGCAGTTTGGAGGTAAGAAACGCTTGAGAAACTCAAAATTTTCGCAGTTCTGATGCTCGGAACGAATAACTAGAACGGCCTAGGGGAAAACTACACCTACCGTTGTAATCGTGCGAGTTTCTACTTTCAGAAGCAACAGAAATTTTGCGTGATTGGTCAATCCGTTCGCGAGATATGGCAGTTTGGAGGTAAGAAACGCATCAGAAACTCAAAATTTTCGCAGTTCTGATGCTCGAAATGAATAACTGGAACGGCCTAGGGGAAAACTACACCTACCATTGTAATCGGGCGAGTTTCTACTTTCAGATGCAACAGAAATTTTGCGGATTGGACAATCCGTTCGCGAGATATGGCAGTTTGGAGGTAAGAAACGCTTGAGAAACTCAAAATTTTCGCAATTCTGATGCTCGATACGAATAACTAGAACAGCCTAGGGGAAAAGTGCGCATACCGTTGTAATCGGGCGAGTTTCTACTTTCAGAAGCAACAAAAATTTTGCGGATTGGTCAATCCCTTCGCGCGATATGGCAGTTTGGAGGTAAGAAACGCTTGAGAAACTCAAAATTTTCGCAGTTCTGATGCTCGAAATGAATAACTGGAACGGCCTAGGGGAAAACTACACCTCCCGTTGTAATCGGGCGAGTTTCTACTTTCAGATGCAACAGAAATTTTGCGGATTGATCAATCCGTTCGCGAGATATGGCAGTTTGGAGATAAGAAACGCTTGAGAAACTCAAAATTTTCGCAGTTCTGATGCTCGAAACGAATAACAAAAACAGCCTAGGGGAAAAGTGCGCATACCGTTGTAATCGGGCGAGTTTCTACTTTCAGATGCAACAGAAATTTTGCGGATTGATCAATCCGTTCGCGAGATATGGCCGTTTGGAGATAAGAAACGCTTGAGAAACTCAAAATTTTCGCAGTTCGGATGCTCGACACGAATAACTAGAACGGCCTAGAGGAAAAGTGCGCATACCGTTGTAATCGGGCGAGTTTCTACTTTCAGATGCAATAGAAATTTTGCGGATTGGTCAATCCGTTCGCGAGATATGGCAGTTTGGAGGCAAGAAACGCTTGAGAAACTCAAAATTTTCGCATTTTTGATGCTCGAAACGAATAACTAGAACGGCCTAGGGGAAAAGTGCGCATACCGTTGTGATCGGGCGAGTTTCTACTTTCAGAAGCAACAGAAATTTTGCGGATTGGTCAATCCGTTCGCGAGATATGGCAGTTTGGAAGTAAGAAACGCTTCAGAAACTCAAAATTTTCGCAGTTCTGATGCTCGAAATGAATAACTGGAACGGCCTAGGGGAAAACTACACCTACCGTTGTAATCGGGCGAGTTTCTACTTTCAGATGCAACAGAAATTTTGCGGATTGGACAATCCGTTCGCGAGATATGGCAGTTTGGAGGTAAGAAACGCTTGAGAAACTCAAAATTTTCGCAGTTCTGATGCTCGAAACGAATAACTAGAACGGCCTAGGGGAATACTACACCTACCGTTGTAATCGGGCGAGTTTCTACTTTCAGATGCAACAGAAATTTTGCGGATTGATCAATCCGTTCGCGAGATATGGCCGTTTGGAGGTAAGAAACGCTTGTGAAACTCAAAATTTTCGCATTTCTGATGCTCGACACGAATAACTAGAACGGCCTAGGGGAATACTACACCTACCGTTGTAATCGGGCGAGTTTCTACTTTCAGATGCAACAGAAATTTTGCGGATTGGACCATCCGTTCGCGAGATATGGCAGTTTGGAGGTAAGAAACGCTTGTGAAACTCAAAATTTTCGCATTTCTGATGCTCGATACGAATAACTAGAACAGCCTAGGGGAAAAGTGCGCATACCGTTGTAATCGGGCGAGTTTCTACTTTCAGAAGCAACAGAAATTTTGCGGATTGGTCAATCCGTTCGCGAGATATGGCAGTTTGGAGGTAAGAAACGCTTGAGAAACTCAAAATTTTCGCATTTCTGATGCTCGATACGAATAACTAGAACAGCCTAGGGGAAAAGTGCGCATACCGTTGTCATCGGGCGAGTTTCTACTTTCAGAAGCGACAGAAATTTTGCGGATTGGTCAATCCGTTCGCGAGATATGGCAGTTTGGAGGTAAGAAACGCTTGAGAAACTCAAAATTTTCGCAGTTCTGATGCTCGAAATGAATAACTGGAACGGCCTAGGGGAAAACTACACCTCCCGTTGTAATCGGGCGAGTTTCTACTTTCAGATGCAACAGAAATTTGGCGGATTCATCAATCCGTTCGCGAGATATGGCAGTTTGGAGATAAGAAACGCTTGAGAAACTCAAAATTTTCGCAGTTCTGATGCTCGAAATGAATAACTGGAACGGCCTAGGGGAAAACTACACCTACCGTTGTAATCGGGCGAGTTTCTACTTTCAGATGCAACAGAAATTTTGCGGATTGGACAATCCGTTCGCGAGATATGGCCGTTTGGAGGTAAGAAACGCTTGTGAAACTCAAAATTTTCGCATTTCTGATGCTCGACACGAATAACTAGAACGGCCTAGGGGAAAACTACACCTACCGTTGTTATCGGGCTAGTTTCTACTTTCAGATGCAACAGAAATTTTGCGGATTGGTCAATCCGTTCGCGAGATATGCCAGTTTGGAGGTAAGAAACGCTTGAGAAACTCAAAATTTTCGCATTTCTGATGCTCGATACGAATAACTAGAACAGCCTAGGGGAAAAGTGCGCATACCGTTGTAATCGGGCGAGTTTCTACTTTCAGAAGCAACAGAAATTTTGCGGATTGGTCAATCCCTTCGCGAGATATAGCAGTTTGGAGGTAAGAAACGCTTGGGAAACTCAAAATTTTCTCAGTTCTGATGCTCGAAATGAATAACTGGAACGGCCTAGGGGAAAACTACACCTCCCGTTGTAATCGGGCGAGTTTCTACTTTCAGATGCAACAGAAATTTTGCGGATTGATCAATCCGTTCGCGAGATATGGCAGTTTGGAGATAAGAAACGCTTGAGAAACTCAAAATTTTCGCAGTTCTGATGCTCGAAACGAATAACAAAAACAGCCTAGGGGAAAAGTGCGCATACCGTTGTAATCGGGCGAGTTTCTACTTTCAGATGCAACAGAAATTTTGCGGATTGATCAATCCGTTCGCGAGATATGGCCGTTTGGAGATAAGAAACGCTTGAGAAACTCAAAATTTTCGCAGTTCTGATGCTCGAAACGAATAACTAGAACGGCCTAGGGGAAAACTACACCTACCGTTGTAATCGGGCTAGTTTCTACTTTCAGATGCAACAGAAATTTTGCGTGATTGGTCAATCCGTTCGCGAGATATGGCAGTTTGGAGGTAAGAAACGCATCAGAAACTCAAAATTTTCGCAGTTCTGATGCTCGAAATGAATAACTGGAACGGCCTAGGGGAAAACTACACCTACCATTGTAATCGGGCGAGTTTCTACTTTCAGATGCAACAGAAATTTTGCGGATTGGACAATCCGTTCGCGAGATATGGCAGTTTGGAGGTAAGAAACGCTTGAGAAACTCAAAATTTTCGCATTTCTGATGCTCGATACGAATAACTAGAACAGCCTAGGGGAAAAGTGCGCATACCGTTGTAATCGGGCGAGTTTCTACTTTCAGAAGCAACAAAAATTTTGCGGATTGGTCAATCCCTTCGCGCGATATGGCAGTTTGGAGGTAAGAAACGCTTGAGAAACTCATAATTTTCGCAGTTCTGATGCTCGAAATGAATAACTGGAACGGCCTAGGGGAAAACTACACCTCCCGTTGTAATCGGGCGAGTTTCTACTTTCAGATGCAACAGAAATTTTGCGGATTGATCAATCCGTTCGCGAGATATGGCAGTTTGGAGATAAGAAACGCTTGAGAAACTCAAAATTTTCGCAGTTCTGATGCTCGAAACGAATAACAAAAACAGCCTAGGGGAAAAGTGCGCATACCGTTGTAATCGGGCGAGTTTCTACTTTCAGATGCAACAGAAATTTTGCGGATTGATCAATCCGTTCGGGAGATATGGCCGTTTGGAGATAAGAAACGCTTGAGAAACTCAAAATTTTCGCAGTTCTGATGCTCGAAACGAATAACTAGAACGGCCTAGGGGAAAACTACACCTACCGTTGTAATCGGGCTAGTTTCTACTTTCAGATGCAACAGAAATTTTGCGGATTGGTCAATCCGTTCGCGAGATATGGCAGTTTGGAGGTAAGAAACGCTTGGGAAACTCAAAATTTTCTCAGTTCGGATGCTCGACACGAATAACTAGAACGGCCTAGAGGAAAAGTGCGCATACCGTTGTGATCGGGCGAGTTTCTACTTTCAGAAGCAACAGAAATTTTGCGGATTGGTCAATCCGTTCGCGAGATATGGCAGTTTGGAGGTAAGAAACGCTTCAGAAACTCAAAATTTTCGCAGTTCTGATGCTCGAAATGAATAACTGGAACGGCCTAGGGGAAAACTACACCTACCGTTGTAATCGGGCGAGTTTCTACTTTCAGATGCAACAGAAATTTTGCGGATTGGACAATCCGTTCGCGAGATATGGCAGTTTGGAAGTAAGAAACGCTTGAGAAACTCAAAATTTTCGCAGTTCTGATGCTCGAAACGAATAACTAGAACGGCCTAGGGGAAAACTACACCTACCGTTGTAATCGGGCGAGTTTCTACTTTCAGAAGCAACAGAAATTTTGCGGATTGGTCAATCCGTTCGCGAGATATGGCAGTTTGGAGGTAAGAAACGCATCAGAAACTCAAAATTTTCGCAGTTCTGATGCTCGAAATGAATAACTGGAACGGCCTAGGGGAAAACTACACCTACCGTTGTAATCGGGCGAGCTTCTACTTTCAGATGCAACAGAAATTTTGCGGATTGGACAATCCGTTCGCGAGATATGGCAGTTTGGAGGTAAGAAACGCTTGAGAAACTCAAAATTTTCGCATTTCTGATGCTCGATACGAATAACTAGAACAGCCTAGGGGAAAAGTGCGCATACCGTTGTAATCGGGCGAGTTTCTACTTTCAGAAGCAACAAAAATTTTGCGGATTGGTCAATCCCTTCGCGAGATATGGCAGTTTGGAGGTAAGAAACGCTTGAGAAACTCAAAATTTTCGCAGTTCTGATGCTCGAAATGAATAACTGGAACGGCCTAGGGGAAAACTACACCTCCCGTTGTAATCGGGCGAGTTTCTACTTTCAGATGCAACAGAAATTTTGCGGATTGATCAATCCGTTCGCTAGATATGGCAGTTTGGAGATAAGAAACGCTTGAGAAACTCAAAATTTTCGCAGTTCTGATGCTCGAAACGAATAACAAAAACAGCCTAGGGGAAAAGTGCGCATACCGTTGTAATCGGGCGAGTTTCTACTTTCAGAAGCAACAAAAATTTTGCGGATTGGTCAATCCCTTCGCGCGATATGGCAGTTTGGAGGTAAGAAACGCTTGAGAAACTCATAATTTTCGCAGTTCTGATGCTCGAAATGAATAACTGGAACGGCCTAGGGGAAAACTACACCTCCCGTTGTAATCGGGCGAGTTTCTACTTTCAGATGCAACAGAAATTTTGCGGATTGATCAATCCGTTCGCGAGATATGGCAGTTTGGAGATAAGAAACGCTTGAGAAACTCAAAATTTTCGCAGTTCTGATGCTCGAAACGAATAACAAAAACAGCCTAGGGGAAAAGTGCGCATACCGTTGTAATCGGGCGAGTTTCTACTTTCAGATGCAACAGAAATTTTGCGGATTGATCAATCCGTTCGCGAGATATGGCCGTTTGGAGATAAGAAACGCTTGAGAAACTCAAAATTTTCGCAGTTCTGATGCTCGAAACGAATAACTAGAACGGCCTAGGGGAAAACTACACCTACCGTTGTAATCGGGCTAGTTTCTACTTTCAGATGCAACAGAAATTTTGCGGATTGGTCAATCCGTTCGCGAGATATGGCAGTTTGGAGGTAAGAAACGCTTGGGAAACTCAAAATTTTCTCAGTTCGGATGCTCGACACGAATAACTAGAACGGCCTAGAGGAAAAGTGCGCATACCGTTGTGATCGGGCGAGTTTCTACTTTCAGAAGCAACAGAAATTTTGCGGATTGGTCAATCCGTTCGCGAGATATGGCAGTTTGGAGGTAAGAAACGCTTCAGAAACTCAAAATTTTCGCAGTTCTGATGCTCGAAATGAATAACTGGAACGGCCTAGGGGAAAACTACACCTACCGTTGTAATCGGGCGAGTTTCTACTTTCAGATGCAACAGAAATTTTGCGGATTGGACAATCCGTTCGCGAGATATGGCAGTTTGGAAGTAAGAAACGCTTGAGAAACTCAAAATTTTCGCAGTTCTGATGCTCGAAACGAATAACTAGAACGGCCTAGGGGAAAACTACACCTACCGTTGTAATCGGGCGAGTTTCTACTTTCAGAAGCAACAGAAATTTTGCGGATTGGTCAATCCGTTCGCGAGATATGGCAGTTTGGAGGTAAGAAACGCATCAGAAACTCAAAATTTTCGCAGTTCTGATGCTCGAAATGAATAACTGGAACGGCCTAGGGGAAAACTACACCTACCGTTGTAATCGGGCGAGCTTCTACTTTCAGATGCAACAGAAATTTTGCGGATTGGACAATCCGTTCGCGAGATATGGCAGTTTGGAGGTAAGAAACGCTTGAGAAACTCAAAATTTTCGCATTTCTGATGCTCGATACGAATAACTAGAACAGCCTAGGGGAAAAGTGCGCATACCGTTGTAATCGGGCGAGTTTCTACTTTCAGAAGCAACAAAAATTTTGCGGATTGGTCAATCCCTTCGCGAGATATGGCAGTTTGGAGGTAAGAAACGCTTGAGAAACTCAAAATTTTCGCAGTTCTGATGCTCGAAATGAATAACTGGAACGGCCTAGGGGAAAACTACACCTCCCGTTGTAATCGGGCGAGTTTCTACTTTCAGATGCAACAGAAATTTTGCGGATTGATCAATCCGTTCGCGAGATATGGCAGTTTGGAGATAAGAAACGCTTGAGAAACTCAAAATTTTCGCATTTCTGATGCTCGATACGAATAACTAGAACAGCCTAGGGGAAAAGTGCGCATACCGTTGTAATCGGGCGAGTTTCTACTTTCAGATGCAACAGAAATTTTGCGGATTGATCAATCCGTTCGCGAGATATGGCCGTTTGGAGATAAGAAACGCTTGAGAAACTCAAAATTTTCGCAGTTCGGATGCTCGACACGAATAACTAGAACGGCCTAGAGGAAAAGTGCGCATACCGTTGTAATCGGGCGAGTTTCTACTTTCAGATGCAACAGAAATTTTGCGGATTGGTCAATCCGTTCGCGAGATATGGCAGTTTGGAAGTAAGAAACGCTTCAGAAACTCAAAATTTTCGCAGTTCTGATGCTCGAAATGAATAACTGGAACGGCCTAGGGGAAAACTACACCTACCGTTGTAATCGGGCGAGTTTCTACTTTCAGATGCAACAGAAATTTTGCGGATTGGACAATCCGTTCGCGAGATATGGCAGTTTGGAGGTAAGAAACGCTTGAGAAACTCAAAATTTTCGCAGTTCTGATGCTCGAAACGAATAACTAGAACGGCCTAGGGGAATACTACACCTACCGTTGTAACCGGGCGAGTTTCTACTTTCAGATGCAACAGAAATTTTGCGGATTGATCAATCCGTTCGCGAGATATGGCCGTTTGGAGGTAAGAAACGCTTGTGAAACTCAAAATTTTCGCATTTCTGATGCTCGACACGAATAACTAGAACGGCCTAGGGGAATACTACACCTACCGTTGTAATCGGGCGAGTTTCTACTTTCAGATGCAACAGAAATTTTGCGGATTGGACCATCCGTTCGCGAGATATGGCAGTTTGGAGGTAAGAAACGCTTGTGAAACTCAAAATTTTCGCATTTCTGATGCTCGATACGAATAACTAGAACAGCCTAGGGGAAAAGTGCGCATACCGTTGTAATCGGGCGAGTTTCTACTTTCAGAAGCAACAGAAATTTTGCGGATTGGTCAATCCGTTCGCGAGATATGGCAGTTTGGAGGTAAGAAACGCTTGAGAAACTCAAAATTTTCGCATTTCTGATGCTCGATACGAATAACTAGAACAGCCTAGGGGAAAAGTGCGCATACCGTTGTCATCGGGCGAGTTTCTACTTTCAGAAGCGACAGAAATTTTGCGGATTGGTCAATCCGTTCGCGAGATATGGCAGTTTGGAGGTAAGAAACGCTTGAGAAACTCAAAATTTTCGCAGTTCTGATGCTCGAAATGAATAACTGGAACGGCCTAGGGGAAAACTACACCTCCCGTTGTAATCGGGCGAGTTTCTACTTTCAGATGCAACAGAAATTTGGCGGATTGATCAATCCGTTCGCGAGATATGGCAGTTTGGAGATAAGAAACGCTTGAGAAACTCAAAATTTTCGCAGTTCTGATGCTCGAAATGAATAACTGGAACGGCCTAGGGGAAAACTACACCCACCGTTGTAATCGGGCGAGTTTCTACTTTCAGATGCAACAGAAATTTTGCGGATTGGACAATCCGTTCGCGAGATATGGCAGTTTGGAGGTAAGAAACGCATCAGAAACTCAAAATTTTCGCAGTTCTGATGCTCGAAATGAATAACTGGAACGGCCTAGGGGAAAACTACACCTACCGTTGTAATCGGGCGAGTTTCTACTTTCAGATGCAACAGAAATTTTGCGGATTGGACAATCCGTTCGCGAGATATGGCAGTTTGGAGGTAAGAAACGCTTGAGAAACTCAAAATTTTCGCATTTCTGATGCTCGACACGAATAACTAGAACGGCCTAGGGGAATACTACACCTACCGTTGTGATCGGGCGAGTTTCTACTTTCAGATGCAACAGAAATTTTGCGGATTGGACCATCCGTTCGCGAGATATGGCAGTTTGGAGGTAAGAAACGCTTGTGAAACTCAAAATTTTCGCATTTCTGATGCTCGATACGAATAACTAGAACAGCCTAGGGGAAAAGTGCGCATACCGTTGTAATCGGGCGAGTTTCTACTTTCAGAAGCAACAGAAATTTTGCGGATTGGTCAATCCGTTCGCGAGATATGGCAGTTTGGAGGTAAGAAACGCTTGAGAAACTCAAAATTTTCGCATTTCTGATGCTCGATACGAATAACTAGAACAGCCTAGGGGAAAAGTGCGCATACCGTTGTCATCGGGCGAGTTTCTACTTTCAGAAGCGACAGAAATTTTGCGGATTGGTCAATCCGTTCGCGAGATATGGCAGTTTGGAGGTAAGAAACGCTTGAGAAACTCAAAATTTTCGCAGTTCTGATGCTCGAAATGAATAACTGGAACGGCCTAGGGGAAAACTACACCTCCCGTTGTAATCGGGCGAGTTTCTACTTTCAGATGCAACAGAAATTTGGCGGATTCATCAATCCGTTCGCGAGATATGGCAGTTTGGAGATAAGAAACGCTTGAGAAACTCAAAATTTTCGCAGTTCTGATGCTCGAAATGAATAACTGGAACGGCCTAGGGGAAAACTACACCTACCGTTGTAATCGGGCGAGTTTCTACTTTCAGATGCAACAGAAATTTTGCGGATTGGACAATCCGTTCGCGAGATATGGCAGTTTGGAGGTAAGAAACGCGTCAGAAACTCAAAATTTTCGCAGTTCTGATGCTCGAAATGAATAACTGGAACGGCCTAGGGGAAAACTACACCTACCGTTGTAATCGGGCGAGTTTCTACTTTCAGATGCAACAGAAATTTTGCGGATTGGACAATCCGTTCGCGAGATATGGCAGTTTGGAGGTAAGAAACGCTTGAGAAACTCAAAATTTTCGCAGTTCTGATGCTCGAAATGAATAACTGGAACGGCCTAGGGGAAAACTACACCTACCGTTGTAATCGGGCGAGCTTCTACTTTCAGATGCAACAGAAATTTTGCGGATTGGACAATCCGTTCGCGAGATATGGCAGTTTGGAGGTAAGAAACGCTTGAGAAACTCAAAATTTTCGCATTTCTGATGCTCGATACGAATAACTAGAACAGCCTAGGGGAAAGTGCGCATACCGTTGTAATCGGGCGAGTTTCTACTTTCAGATGCAACAGAAATTTTGCGGATTGATCAATCCGTTCGCGAGATATGGCAGTTTGGAGATAAGAAACGCTTGAGAAACTCAAAATTTTCGCAGTTCTGATGCTCGAAATGAATAACTGGAACGGCCTAGGGGAAAACTACACCTACCGTTGTAATCGGGCGAGTTTCTACTTTCAGATGCAACAGAAATTTTGCGGATTGGACAATCCGTTCGCGAGATATGGCAGTTTGGAGGTAAGAAACGCATCAGAAACTCAAAATTTTCGCAGTTCTGATGCTCGAAATGAATAACTGGAACGGCCTAGGGGAAAACTACACCTACCGTTGTAATCGGGCGAGTTTCTACTTTCAGATGCAACAGAAATTTTGCGGATTGGACAATCCGTTCGCGAGATATGGCAGTTTGGAGGTAAGAAACGCTTGAGAAACTCAAAATTTTCGCATTTCTGATGCTCGATACGAATAACTAGAACCGCCTAGGGGAAAAGTGCGCATACCGTTGTAATCGGGCGAGTTTCTACTTTCAGAAGCAACAGAAATTTTGCGGATTGGTCAATCCCTTCGCGAGATATGGCAGTTTGGAGGTAAGAAACGCTTGAGAAACTCAAAATTTTCACAGTTCTGATGCTCGAAATGAATACCTGGAACGGCCTAGGGGAAAATTACACCTCCCGTTGTAATCGGGCGAGTTTCTACTTTCAGAAGCAACAGAAATTTTGCGGATTGGTCAATCCGTTCGCGAGATATGGCCGTTTGGAGATAAGAAACGCTTGAGAAACTCAAAATTTTCGCATTTTTGATGCTCGAAACGAATAACTAGAACGGCCTAGGGGAAAAGTGCGCATACCGTTGTAATCGGGCGAGTTTCTACTTTCAGAAGCAACAGAAATTTTGCGGATTGGTCAATCCTTTCGCGAGATATGGCAGTTTGGAGGTAAGAAACGCTTGAGAAACTCAAAATTTTCACAGTTCTGATGCTCGAAATGAATAACTGGAACGGCCTAGGGGAAAACTACACCTCCCGTTGTAATCGGGCGAGTTTCTACTTTCAGATGCAACAGAAATTTTGCGGATTGGTCAATCCGTTCGCGAGATATGGCAGTTTGGAGGTAAGAAACGCTTGGGAAACTCAAAATTTTCTCAGTTCGGATGCTCGACACGAATAACTAGAACGGCCTAGAGGAAAAGTGCGCATACCGTTGTAATCGGGCGAGTTTCTACTTTCAGATGCAACAGAAATTTTGCGGATTGGTCAATCCGTTCGCGAGATATGGCAGTTTGGAGGCAAGAAACGCTTGAGAAACTCAAAATTTTCGCATTTTTGATGCTCGAAACGAATAACTAGAACGGCCTAGGGGAAAAGTGCGCATACCGTTGTAATCGGGCGAGTTTCTACTTTCAGATGCAACAGAAATTTTGCGGATTGGACAATCCGTTCGCGAGATATGGCAGTTTGGAGGTAAGAAACGCATCAGAAACTCAAAATTTTCGCAGTTCTGATGCTCGAAATGAATAACTGGAACGGCCTAGGGGAAAACTACACCTACCGTTGTAATCGGGCGAGTTTCTACTTTCAGATGCAACAGAAATTTTGCGGATTGGACAATCCGTTCGCGAGATATGGCAGTTTGGAGGTAAGAAACGCTTGAGAAACTCAAAATTTTCGCATTTCTGATGCTCGATACGAATAACTAGAACCGCTTAGGGGAAAAGTGCGCATACCGTTGTAATCGGGCGAGTTTCTACTTTCAGAAGCAGCAGAAATTTTGCGGATTGGTCAATCCCTTCGCGAGATATGGCAGTTTGGATGTAAGAAACGCTTGAGAAACTCAAAATTTTCGCAGTTCGGATGCTCGACACGAATAACTAGAACGGCCTAGAGGAAAAGTGCGCACACCGTTGTAATCGGGCGAGTTTCTACTTTCAGATGCAACAAAATTTTGCGGATTGGTCAATCCGTTCGCGAGATATGGCAGTTTGGAGGCAAGAAACGCTTGAGAAACTCAAAATTTTCGCATTTTTGATGCTCGAAACGAATAACTAGAACGGCCTAGGGGAAAAGTGCGCATACCGTTGTAATCGGGCGAGTTTCTACTTTCAGAAGCAACAGAAATTTTGCGGATTGGTCAATCCCTTCGCGAGATATGGCAGTTTGGAGGTAAGAAACGCTTGAGAAACTCAAAATTTTCACAGTTCTGATGCTCGAAATGAATAACTGGAACGGCCTAGGGGAAAACTACACCTCCCGTTGTAATCGGGCGAGTTTCTACTTTCAGAAGCAACAGAAATTTTGCGGATTGATCAATCCGTTCGCGAGATATGGCCGTTTGGAGATAAGAAACGCTTGAGAAACTCAAAATTTTCGCAGTTCTGATGCTCGAAACGAATAACTAGAACGGCCTAGGGGAAAACTACACCTACCGTTGTTATCGGGCTAGTTTCTACTTTCAGATGCAACAGAAATTTTGCGGATTGGTCAATCCGTTCGCGAGATATGCCAGTTTGGAGGTAAGAAACGCTTGGGAAACTCAAAATTTTCTCAGTTCGGATGCTCGACACGAATAACTAGAACGGCCTAGAGGAAAAGTGCGCATACCGTTGTAATCGGGCGAGTTTCTACTTTCAGAAGCAACAGAAATTTTGCGGATTGGTCAATCCGTTCGCGAGATATGGCAGTTTGGAGGTAAGAAACGCTTCAGAAACTCAAAATTTTCGCAGTTCTGATGCTCGAAATGAATAACTGGAACGGCCTAGGGGAAAACTACACATACCGTTGTAATCGGGCGAGTTTCTACTTTCAGATGCAACAGAAACTTTGCGGATTGGACAATCCGTTCGCGAGATATGGCAGTTTGGAGGTAAGAAACGCTTGAGAAACTCAAAATTTTCGCATTTCTGATGCTCGATACGAATAACTAGAACAGCCTAGGGGAAAAGTGCGCATACCGTTGTAATCGGGCGAGTTTCTACTTTCAGAAGCAACAGAAATTTTGCGGATTGGTCAATCCCTTCGCGAGATATGGCAGTTTGGAGGTAAGAAACGCTTGAGAAACTCAAAATTTTCACAGTTCTGATGCTCGAAATGAATACCTGGAACGGCCTAGGGGAAAACTACACCTCCCGTTGTAATCGGGCGAGTTTCTACTTTCAGAAGCAACAGAAATTTTGCGGATTGGTCAATCCGTTCGCGAGATATGGCCGTTTGGAGATAAGAAACGCTTGAGAAACTCAAAATTTTCGCAGTTCGGATGCTCGACACGAATAACTAGAACGGCCTAGAGGAAAAGTGCGCATACCGTTGTAATCGGGCGAGTTTCTACTTTCAGATGCAACAAAATTTTGCGGATTGGTCAATCCGTTCGCGAGATATGGCAGTTTGGAGGCAAGAAACGCTTGAGAAACTCAAAATTTTCGCATTTCTGATGCTCGATACGAATAACTAGAACAGCCTAGGGGAAAAGTGCGCATACCGTTGTAATCGGGCGAGTTTCTACTTTCAGAAGCAACAGAAATTTTGCGGATTGGTCAATCCCTTCGCGAGATATGGCAGTTTGGAGGTAAGAAACGCTTGAGAAACTCAAAATTTTCACAGTTCTGATGCTCGAAATGAATACCTGGAACGGCCTAGGGGAAAACTACACCTCCCGTTGTAATCGGGCGAGTTTCTACTTTCAGAAGCAACAGAAATTTTGCGGATTGGTCAATCCGTTCGCGAGATATGGCCGTTTGGAGATAAGAAACGCTTGAGAAACTCAAAATTTTCGCAGTTCGGATGCTCGACACGAATAACTAGAACGGCCTAGAGGAAAAGTGCGCATACCGTTGTAATCGGGCGAGTTTCTACTTTCAGATGCAACAAAATTTTGCGGATTGGTCAATCCGTTCGCGAGATATGGCAGTTTGGAGGCAAGAAACGCTTGAGAAACTCAAAATTTTCGCATTTTTGATGCTCGAAACGAATAACTAGAACGGCCTAGGGGAAAAGTGCGCATACCGTTGTAATCGGGCGAGTTTCTACTTTCAGAAGCAACAGAAATTGTGCGGATTGGTCAATCCCTTCGCGAGATATGGCAGTTTGGAGGTAAGAAACGCTTGAGAAACTCAAAATTTTCACAGTTCTGATGCTCGAAATGAATAACTGGAACGGCCTAGGGGAAAACTACACCTCCCGTTGTAATCGGGCGAGTTTCTACTTTCAGAAGCAACAGAAATTTTGCGGATTGGTCAATCCGTTCGCGAGATATGGCAGTTTGGAGGTAAGAAACGCATCAGAAACTCAAAATTTTCGCAGTTCTGATGCTCGAAATGAATAACTGGAACGGCCTAGGGGAAAACTACACCTACCGTTGTAATCGGGCGAGTTTCTACTTTCAGATGCAACAGAAATTTTGCGGATTGGTCAATCCGTTCGCGAGATATGGCAGTTTGGAGGTAAGAAACGCTTGGGAAACTCAAAATTTTCTCAGTTCGGATGCTCGACACGAATAACTAGAACGGCCTAGAGGAAAAGTGCGCATACCGTTGTAATCGGGCGAGTTTCTACTTTCAGATGCAATAGAAATTTTGCGGATTGGTCAATCCGTTCGCGAGATATGGCAGTTTGGAGGCAAGAAACGCTTGAGAAACTCAAAATTTTCGCATTTTTGATGCTCGAAACGAATAACTAGAACGGCCTAGGGGAAAAGTGCGCATACCGTTGTAATCGGGCGAGTTTCTACTTTCAGAAGCAACAGAAATTTTGCGGATTGGTCAATCCGTTCGCGAGATATGGCAGTTTGGAGGTAAGAAACGCTTCAGATACTCAAAATTTTCGCAGTTCTGATGCTCGAAATGAATAACTGGAACGGCCTAGGGGAAAACTACACATACCGTTGTAATCGGGCGAGTTTCTACTTTCAGATGCAACATAAATTTTGCGGATTGGACAATCCGTTCGCGAGATATGGCAGTTTGGAGGTAAGAAACGCTTGAGAAACTCAAAATTTTCGCATTTCTGATGCTCGATACGAATAACTAGAACAGCCTAGGGGAAAATTGCGCATACCGTTGTAATCGGGCGAGTTTCTACTTTCAGAAGCAACAGAAATTTTGCGGATTGGTCAATCCCTTCGCGAGATATAGCAGTTTGGAGGTAAGAAACGCTTGAGAAACTCAAAATTTTCACAGTTCTGATGCTCGAAATGAATAACTGGAACGGCCTAGGCGAAAACTACACAGCCCGTTGTAATCGGGCGAGTTTCTACTTTCAGATGCAACAGAAATTTTGCGGATTGATCAATCCGTTCGCGAGATATGGCAGTTTGGAGATAAGAAACGCTTGAGAAACTCAAAATTTTCGCAGTTCTGATGCTCGAAACGAATAACAAGAACAGCCTAGGGGAAAAGTGCGCATACCGTTGTAATCGGGCGAGTTTCTACTTTCAGATGCAACAGAAATTTTGCGGATTGATCAATCCGTTCGCGAGATATGGCCGTTTGGAGATAAGAAACGCTTGAGAAACTCAAAATTTTCGCAGTTCTGATGCTCGAAACGAATAACTAGAACGGCCTAGGGGAAAACTACACCTACCGTTGTTATCGGGCTAGTTTCTACTTTCAGATGCAACAGAAATTTTGCGGATTGGTCAATCCGTTCGCGAGATATGCCAGTTTGGAGGTAAGAAACGCTTGGGAAACTCAAAATTTTCTCAGTTCGGATGCTCGACACGAATAACTAGAACGGCCTAGAGGAAAAGTGCGCATACCGTTGTAATCGGGCGAGTTTCTACTTTCAGATGCAACAGAAATTTTGCGGATTGGTCAATCCGTTCGCGAGATATGGCAGTTTGGAGGTAAGAAACGCTTCAGAAACTCAAAATTTTCGCAATTCTGATGCTCGAAATGAATAACTGGAACGGCCTAGGGGAAAACTACACCTACCGTTGTAATCGGGCGAGTTTCTACTTTCAGATGCAACAGAAATTTTGCGGATTGGACAATCCGTTCGCGAGATATGGCAGTTTGGAGGTAAGAAACGCTTGAGAAACTCAAAATTTTCGCAGTTCTGATGCTCGGAACGAATAACTAGAACGGCCTAGGGGAAAACTACACCTACCGTTGTAATCGTGCGAGTTTCTACTTTCAGAAGCAACAGAAATTTTGCGGATTGGTCAATCCGTTCGCGAGATATGGCAGTTTGGAGGTAAGAAACGCATCAGAAACTCAAAATTTTCGCAGTTCTGATGCTCGAAATGAATAACTGGAACAGCCTAGGGGAAAGCTACACCTACCATTGTAATCGGGCGAGTTTCTACTTTCAGATGCAACAGAAATTTTGCGGATTGGACAATCCGTTCGCGAGATATGGCAGTTTGGAGGTAAGAAACGCTTGAGAAACTCAAAATTTTCGCATTTCTGATGCTCGATACGAATAACTAGAACAGCCTAGGGGAAAAGTGCGCATACCGTTGTAATCGGGCGAGTTTCTACTTTCAGAAGCAACAAAAATTTTGCGGATTGGTCAATCCCTTCGCGCGATATGGCAGTTTGGAGGTAAGAAACGCTTGAGAAACTCAAAATTTTCGCAGTTCTGATGCTCGAAATGAATAACTGGAACGGCCTAGGGGAAAACTACACCTCCCGTTGTAATCGGGCGAGTTTCTACTTTCAGATGCAACAGAAATTTTGCGGATTGATCAATCCGTTCGCGAGATATGGCAGTTTGGAGATAAGAAACGCTTGAGAAACTCAAAATTTTCGCAGTTCTGATGCTCGAAACGAATAACAAAAACAGCCTAGGGGAAAAGTGCGCATACCGTTGTAATCGGGCGAGTTTCTACTTTCAGATGCAACAGAAATTTTGCGGATTGATCAATCCGTTCGCGAGATATGGCCGTTTGGAGATAAGAAACGCTTGAGAAACTCAAAATTTTCGCAGTTCTGATGCTCGAAACGAATAACTAGAACGGCCTAGGGGAAAACTACACCTACCGTTGTAATCGGGCTAGTTTCTACTTTCAGTTGCAACAGAAATTTTGCGGATTGGTCAATCCGTTCGCGAGATATGGCAGTTTGGAGGTAAGAAACGCTTGGGAAACTCAAAATTTTCTCAGTTCGGATGCTCGACACGAATAACTAGAACGGCCTAGAGGAAAAGTGCGCATACCGTTGTGATCGGGCGAGTTTCTACTTTCAGAAGCAACAGAAATTTTGCGGATTGGTCAATCCGTTCGCGAGATATGGCAGTTTGGAGGTAAGAAACGCTTCAGAAACTCAAAATTTTCGCAGTTCTGATGCTCGAAATGAATAACTGGAACGGCCTAGGGGAAAACTACACCTACCATTGTAATCGGGCGAGTTTCTACTTTCAGATGCAACAGAAATTTTGCGGATTGGACAATCCGTTCGCGAGATATGGCAGTTTGGAGGTAAGAAACGCTTGAGAAACTCAAAATTTTCGCATTTCTGATGCTCGATACGAATAACTAGAACAGCCTAGGGGAAAAGTGCGCATACCGTTGTAATCGGGCGAGTTTCTACTTTCAGAAGCAACAAAAATTTTGCGGATTGGTCAATCCCTTCGCGCGATATGGCAGTTTGGAGGTAAGAAACGCTTGAGAAACTCAAAATTTTCGCAGTTCTGATGCTCGAAATGAATAACTGGAACGGCCTAGGGGAAAACTACACCTCCCGTTGTAATCGGGCGAGTTTCTACTTTCAGATGCAACAGAAATTTTGCGGATTGATCAATCCGTTCGCGAGATATGGCAGTTTGGAGATAAGAAACGCTTGAGAAACTCAAAATTTTCGCAGTTCTGATGCTCGAAACGAATAACAAAAACAGCCTAGGGGAAAAGTGCGCATACCGTTGTAATCGGGCGAGTTTCTACTTTCAGATGCAACAGAAATTTTGCGGATTGATCAATCCGTTCGCGAGATATGGCAGTTTGGAGGTAAGAAACGCTTGGGAAACTCAAAATTTTCTCAGTTCGGATGCTCGACACGAATAACTAGAACGGCCTAGAGGAAAAGTGCGCATACCGTTGTGATCGGGCGAGTTTCTACTTTCAGAAGCAACAGAAATTTTGCGGATTGGTCAATCCGTTCGCGAGATATGGCAGTTTGGAGGTAAGAAACGCTTCAGAAACTCAAAATTTTCGCAGTTCTGATGCTCGAAATGAATAACTGGAACGGCCTAGGGGAAAACTACACCTACCGTTGTAATCGGGCGAGTTTCTACTTTCAGATGCAACAGAAATTTTGCGGATTGGACAATCCGTTCGCGAGATATGGCAGTTTGGAAGTAAGAAACGCTTGAGAAACTAAAAATTTTCGCAGTTCTGATGCTCGAAACGAATAACTAGAACGGCCTAGGGGAAAACTACACCTACCGTTGTAATCGGGCGAGTTTCTACTTTCAGAAGCAACAGAAGTTTGGCGGATTGGTCAATCCGTTCGCGAGATATGGCAGTTTGGAGGTAAGAAACGCATCAGAAACTCAAAATTTTCGCAGTTCTGATGCTCGAAATGAATAACTGGAACGGCCTAGGGGAAAACTACACCTACCGTTGTAATCGGGCGAGCTTCTACTTTCAGATGCAACAGAAATTTTGCGGATTGGACAATCCGTTCGCGAGATATGGCAGTTTGGAGGTAAGAAACGCTTGAGAAACTCAAAATTTTCGCATTTCTGATGCTCGATACGAATAACTAGAACAGCCTAGGGGAAAAGTGCGCATACCGTTGTAATCGGGCGAGTTTCTACTTTCAGAAGCAACAAAAATTTTGCGGATTGGTCAATCCCTTCGCGAGATATGGCAGTTTGGAGGTAAGAAACGCTTGAGAAACTCAAAATTTTCGCAGTTCTGATGCTCGAAATGAATAACTGGAACGGCCTAGGGGAAAACTACACCTCCCGTTGTAATCGGGCGAGTTTCTACTTTCAGATGCAACAGAAATTTTGCGGATTGGACAATCCGTTCGCGAGATATGGCAGTTTGGAGGTAAGAAACGCTTGAGAAACTCAAAATTTTCGCATTTCTGATGCTCGATACGAATAACTAGAACAGCCTAGGGGAAAAGTGCGCATACCGTTGTAATCGGGCGAGTTTCTACTTTCAGAAGCAACAAAAATTTTGCGGATTGGTCAATCCCTTCGCGAGATATGGCAGTTTGGAGGTAAGAAACGCTTGAGAAACTCAAAATTTTCGCAGTTCTGATGCTCGAAATGAATAACTGGAACGGCCTAGGGGAAAACTACACCTCCCGTTGTAATCGGGCGAGTTTCTACTTTCAGATGCAACAGAAATTTTGCGGATTGATCAATCCGTTCGCGAGATATGGCAGTTTGGAGATAAGAAACGCTTGAGAAACTCAAAATTTTCGCAGTTCTGATGCTCGAAACGAATAACAAAAACAGCCTAGGGGAAAAGTGCGCATACCGTTGTAATCGGGCGAGTTTCTACTTTCAGATGCAACAGAAATTTTGCGGATTGATCAATCCGTTCGCGAGATATGGCCGTTTGGAGATAAGAAACGCTTGAGAAACTCAAAATTTTCGCAGTTCGGATGCTCGACACGAATAACTAGAACGGCCTAGAGGAAAAGTGCGCATACCGTTGTAATCGGGCGAGTTTCTACTTTCAGATGCAACAGAAATTTTGCGGATTGGTCAATCCGTTCGCGAGATATGGCAGTTTGGAGGCAAGAAACGCTTGAGAAACTCAAAATTTTCGCATTTTTGATGCTGGAAACGAATAACTAGAACGGCCTAGGGGAAAAGTGCGCATACCGTTGTGATCGGGCGAGTTTCTACTTTCAGAAGCAACAGAAATTTTGCGGATTGGTCAATCCGTTCGCGAGATATGGCAGTTTGGAAGTAAGAAACGCTTCAGAAACTCAAAATTTTCGCAGTTCTGATGCTCGAAATGAATAACTGGAACGGCCTAGGGGAAAACTACACCTACCGTTGTAATCGGGCGAGTTTCTACTTTCAGATGCAACAGAAATTTTGCGGATTGGACAATCCGTTCGCGAGATATGGCAGTTTGGACGTAAGAAACGCTTGAGAAACTCAAAATTTTCGCAGTTCTGATGCTCGAAACGAATAACTAGAACGGCCTAGGGGAATACTACACCTACCGTTGTAATCGGGCGAGTTTCTACTTTCAGATGCAACAGAAATTTTGCGGATTGATCAATCCGTTCGCGAGATATGGCCGTTTGGAGGTAAGAAACGCTTGTGAAACTCAAAATCTTCGCATTTCTGATGCTCGATACGAATAACTAGAACGGCCTAGGGGAATACTACACCTACCGTTGTAATCGGGCGAGTTTCTACTTTCAGATGCAACAGAAATTTTGCGGATTGGACCATCCGTTCGCGAGATATGGCAGTTTGGAGGTAAGAAACGCTTGTGAAACTCAAAATTTTCGCATTTCTGATGCTCGATACGAATAACTAGAACAGCCTAGGGGAAAAGTGCGCATACCGTTGTAATCGGGCGAGTTTCTACTTTCAGAAGCAACAGAAATTTTGCGGATTGGTCAATCCGTTCGCGAGATATGGCAGTTTGGAGGTAAGAAACGCTTGAGAAACTCAAAATTTTCGCATTTCTGATGCTCGATACGAATAACTAGAACAGCCTAGGGGAAAAGTGCGCATACCGTTGTCATCGGGCGAGTTTCTACTTTCAGAAGCGACAGAAATTTTGCGGATTGGTCAATCCGTTCGCGAGATATGGCAGTTTGGAGGTAAGAAACGCTTGAGAAACTCAAAATTTTCGCAGTTCTGATGCTCGAAACGAATAACTAGAACGGCCTAGGGGAAAACTACACCTACCGTTGTAATCGGGCGAGTTTCTACTTTCAGAAGCAACAGAAATTTTGCGGAATGGTCAATCCGTTCGCGAGATATGGCAGTTTGGAGGTAAGAAACGCTTGAGAAACTCAAAATTTTCGCATTTCTGATGCTCGATACGAATAACTAGAACAGCCTAGGGGAAAAGTGCGCATACCGTTGTAATCGGGCGAGTTTCTACTTTCAGAAGCAACAAAAATTTTGCGGATTGGTCAATCCCTTCGCGAGATATGGCAGTTTGGAGGTAAGAAACGCTTGAGAAACTCAAAATTTTCGCAGTTCTGATGCTCGAAATGAATAACTGGAACGGCCTAGGGGAAAACTACACATCCCGTTGTAATCGGGCGAGTTTCTACTTTCAGATGCAACAGAAATTTTGCGGATTGATCAATCCGTTCGCGAGATATGGCAGTTTGGAGATAAGAAACGCTTGAGAAACTCAAAATTTTCGCAGTTCTGATGCTCGAAACGAGTAACAAAAACAGCCTAGGGGAAAAGTGCGCATACCGTTGTAATCGGGCGAGTTTCTACTTTCAGATGCAACAGAAATTTTGCGGATTGATCAATCCGTTCGCGAGATATGGCCGTTTGGAGATAAGAAACGCTTGAGAAACTCAAAATTTTCGCAGTTCTGATGCTCGAAACGAATAACTAGAACGGCCTAGGGGAAAACTACTCCTACTCGTTGTAATCGGGCTAGTTTCTACTTTCAGATGCAACAGAAATTTTGCGGATTGGTCAATCCGTTCGCGAGATATGGCAGTTTGGAGGTAAGAAACGCTTGGGAAACTCAAAATTTTCTCAGTTCGGATGCTCGACACGAATAACTAGAACGGCATAGAGGAAAAGTGCGCATACCGTTGTAATCGGGCGAGTTTCTACTTTCAGATGAAACAGAAATTTTGCGGATTGTTCAATCCGTTCGCGAGATATGGCAGTTTGGAGGCAAGAAACGCTTGAGAAACTCAAAATTTTCGCATTTTTGATGCTCGAAACGAATAACAAGAACGGCCTAGGGGAAAAGTGCGCATACCGTTGTGATCGGGCGAGTTTCTACTTTCAGAAGCAATAGAAATTTTGCGGATTGGTCAATCCGTTCGCGAGATATGGCAGTTTGGAAGTATGAAACGCTTCAGAAACTCAAAATTTTCGCAGTTCTGATGCTCGAAATGAATAACTGGAACGGCCTAGGGGAAAACTACACCTACCGTTGTAATCGGGCGAGTTTCTACTTTCAGATGCAACAGAAATTTTGCGGATTGGACAATCCGTTCGCGAGATATGGCAGTTTGGAGGTAAGAAACGCTTGAGAAACTCAAAATTTTCGCAGTTCTGATGCTCGAAACGAATAACTAGAACGGCCTAGGGGAATACTACACCTACCGTTGTAATCGGGCGAGTTTCTACTTTCAGATGCAACAGAAATTTTGCGGATTGATCAATCCGTTCGCGAGATATGGCCGTTTGGAGATAAGAAACGCTTGAGAAACTCAAAATTTTCGCAGTTCTGATGCTCGAAACGAATAACTAGAACGGTCTAGGGGAAAACTACACCTACCGTTGTAATCGGGCTAGTTTCTACTTTCAGATGCAACAGAAATTTTGCGGATTGGTCAATCCGTTCGCGAGATATGGCAGTTTGGAGGTAAGAAACGCTTGGGAAACTCAAAATTTTCTCAGTTCGGATGCTCGACACGAATAACTAGAACGGCCTAGAGGAAAAGTGCGCATACCGTTGTAATCGGGCGAGTTTCTACTTTCAGATGCAACAGAAATTTTGCGGATTGGTCAATCCGTTCGCGAGATATGGCAGTTTGGAGGCAAGAAACGCTTGAGAAACTCAAAATTTTCGCATTTTTGATGATCGAAACGAATAACTAGAACGGCCTAGGGAAAAGTGCGCATACCGTTGTAATCGGGCGAGTTTCTAGTTTCAGAAGCAACAGAAATTTTGCGGATTGGTCAATCCGTTCGCGAGATATGGCAGTTTAGAGGTAAGAAACGCTTCAGAAACTCAAAATTTTCGCAGTTCTGATGCTCGAAATGAATAACTGGAACGGCCTAGGGGAAAACTACACCTACCGTTGTAATCGGGCGAGTTTCTACTTTCAGATGCAACAGAAATTTTGCGGATTGGACAATCCGTTCGCGAGATATGGCAGTTTGGAGGTAAGAAACGCTTGTGAAACTCAAAATTTTCGCATTTCTGATGCTCGATACGAATAACTAGAACAGCCTAGGGGAAAAGTGCGCATACCGTTGTAATCGGGCGAGTTTCTACTTTCAGAAGCAACAGAAATTTTGCGGATTGGTCAATCCGTTCGCGAGATATGGCAGTTTGGAGGTAAGAAACGCTTGAGAAACTCAAAATTTTCGCATTTCTGATGCTCGATACGAATAACTAGAACAGCCTAGGGGAAAAGTGCGCATACCGTTGTCATCGGGCGAGTTTCTACTTTCAGAAGCAACAGAAATTTTGCGGATTGGTCAATCCGTTCGCGAGATATGGCAGTTTGGAGGTAAGAAACGCTTGAGAAACTCAAAATTTTCGCAGTTCTGATGCTCGAAACGAATAACTAGAACGGCCTAGGGGAAAACTACACCTACCGTTGTAATCGGGCGAGTTTCTACTTTCAGAAGCAACAGAAATTTTGCGGAATGGTCAATCCGTTCGCGAGATATGGCAGTTTGGAGGTAAGAAACGCTTCAGAAACTCAAAATTTTCGCAGTTCTGATGCTCGAAATGAATAACTGGAACGGCCTAGGGGAAAACTACACCTACCGTTGTAATCGGGCGAGTTTCTTCTTTCAGATGCAACAGAAATTTTGCGGATTGGACAATCCGTTCGCGAGATATGGCAGTTTGGAGGTAAGAAACGCTTGAGAAACTCAAAATTTTCGCAGTTCTGATGCTCGAAACGAATAACTAGAACGGCCTTGGGGAAAACTACACCTACCGTTGTAATCGGGCGAGTTTCTACTTTCAGAACCAACAGAAATTTTGCGGATTGGTCAATCCGTTCGCGAGATATGACAGTTTGGAGGTAAGAAACGCATCAGAAACTCAAAATTTTCGCAGTTCTGATGCTCGAAATGAATAACTGGAACGGCCTAGGGGAAAACTACACCTACCGTTGTAATCGGGCGAGTTTCTACTTTCAGATGCAAAAGAAATTTTGCGGATTGGACAATCCGTTCGCGAGATATGGCAGTTTGGAGGTAAGAAACGCTTGAGAAACTCAAAATTTTCGCATTTCTGATGCTCGTTACGAATAACTAGAACAGCCTAGGGGAAAAGTGCGCATACCGTTGTAATCGGGCGAGTTTCTACTTTCAGACGCAACAGAAATTTTGCGGATTGGTAAATCCGTTCGCGAGATATGGCAGTTTGGAGGTAAGAACGCTTCAGAAACTCAAAATTTTCGCAGTTCTGATGCTCGAAATGAATAACTGGCACGGCCTAGGGGAAAACTACACCTACCGTTGTAATCGGGCGAGTTTCTACTTTCAGATGCAACAGAAATTTTGCGGATTGGTCAATCCGTTCGCGAGATATGGCAGTTTGGAGGTAAGAAACGCTTGAGAAACTCAAAATTTTCGCATTTCTGATGCTCGATACGAATAACTAGAACAGCCTAGGGGAAAAGTGCGCATACCGTTGTAATCGGGCGAGTTTCTGATTTCAGAAGCAACAGAAATTTTGCGGATTGGTCAATCCGTTCGCGAGATATGGCAGTTTGGAGGTAAGAAACGCTTGAGAAACTCAAAATTTTCGCAGTTCTGATGCTCGAAATGAATAACTGGAACGGCCTAGGGGAAAACTACACCTCCCGTCGTAATCGGGCGAGTTTCTACTTTCAGATGCGACAGAAATTTTGCGGATTGATCAATCCGTTCGCGAGATATGGCAGTTTGGAGATAAGAAACGCTTGAGAAACTCAAAATTTTCGCAGTTCTGATGCTCGAAACGAATAACAAAAACAGCCTAGGGGAAAACTACACCTACCGTTGTAATCGGGCGAGTTTCTTCTTTCAGATGCAACAGAAATTTTGCGGATTGGACAATCCGTTCGCGAGATATGGCAGTTTGGAGGTAAGAAACGCTTGAGAAACTCAAAATTTTCGCAGTTCTGATGCTCGAAACGAATAACTAGAACGGCCTAGGGGAAAACTACACCTACCGTTGTAATCGGGCGAGTTTCTACTTTCAGAAGCAACAGAAATTTTGCGGATTGGTCAATCCGTTCGCGAGATATGACAGTTTGGAGGTAAGAAACGCATCAGAAACTCAAAATTTTCGCAGTTCTGATGCTCGAAATGAATAACTGGAACGGCCTAGGGGAAAACTACACCTACCGTTGTAATCGGGCGAGTTTCTACTTTCAGATGCAACAGAAATTTTGCGGATTGGACAATCCGTTCGCGAGATATGGCAGTTTGGAGGTAAGAAACGCTTGAGAAACTCAAAATTTTCGCATTTCTGATGCTCGATACGAATAACTAGAACAGCCTAGGGGAAAAGTGCGCATACCGTTGTAATCGGGCGAGTTTCTACTTTCAGAAGCAACAGAAATTTTGCGGATTGGTCAATCCGTTCGCGAGATATGGCAGTTTGGAGGTAAGAAACGCTTGAGAAACTCAAAATTTTCGCAGTTCTGATGCTCGAAATGAATAACTGGAACGGCCTAGGGGAAAACTACACCTCCCGTCGTAATCGGGCGAGTTTCTACTTTCAGATGCAACAGAAATTTTGCGGATTGATCAATCCGTTCGCGAGATATGGCAGTTTGGAGATAAGAAACGCTTGAGAAACTCAAAATTTTCGCAGTTCTGATGCTCGAAACGAATAACAAAAACAGCCAAGGGGAAAAGTGCGCATACCGTTGTAATCGGGCGAGTTTCTACTTTCAGATGCAACAGAAATTTTGCGGATTGATCAATCCGTTCGCGAGATATGGCCGTTTGGAGATAAGAAACGCTTGAGAAACTCAAAATTTTCGCAGTTCTGATGCTCGAAACGAATAACTAGAACGGCCTAGGGGAAAACTACACCTACCGTTGTAATCGGGCTAGTTTCTACTTTCAGATGCAACAGAAATTTTGCGGATTGGTCAATCCGTTCGCGAGATATGGCAGTTTGGAGGTAAGAAACGCTTGGGAAACTCAAAATTTTCTCAGTTCGGATGCTCGACACGAATAACTAGAACGGCCTAGAGGAAAAGTGCGCATACCGTTGTGATCGGGCGAGTTTCTACTTTCAGAAGCAACAGAAATTTTGCGGATTGGTCAATCCGTTCGCGAGATATGGCAGTTTGGAGGTAAGAAACGCTTCAGAAACTCAAAATTTTCGCAGTTCTGATGCTCGAAATGAATAACTGGAACGGCCTAGGGGAAAACTACACCTACCGTTGTAATCGGGCGAGTTTCTACTTTCAGATGCAACAGAAATTTTGCGGATTGGACAATCCGTTCGCGAGATATGGCAGTTTGGAAGTAAGAAACGCTTGAGAAACTCAAAATTTTCGCAGTTCTGATGCTCGAAACGAATAACTAGAACGGCCTAGGGGAAAACTACACCTACCGTTGTAATCGGGCGAGTTTCTACTTTCAGAAGCAACAGAAATTTTGCGGATTGGTCAATCCGTTCGCGAGATATGGCAGTTTGGAGGTAAGAAACGCATCAGAAACTCAAAATTTTCGCAGTTCTGATGCTCGAAATGAATAACTGGAACGGCCTAGGGGAAAACTACACCTACCGTTGTAATCGGGCGAGCTTCTACTTTCAGATGCAACAGAAATTTTGCGGATTGGACAATCCGTTCGCGAGATATGGCAGTTTGGAGGTAAGAAACGCTTGAGAAACTCAAAATTTTCGCATTTCTGATGCTCGATACGAATAACTAGAACAGCCTAGGGGAAAAGTGCGCATACCGTTGTAATCGGGCGAGTTTCTACTTTCAGAAGCAACAAAAATTTTGCGGATTGGTCAATCCCTTCGCGAGATATGGCAGTTTGGAGGTAAGAAACGCTTGAGAAACTCAAAATTTTCGCAGTTCTGATGCTCGAAATGAATAACTGGAACGGCCTAGGGGAAAACTACACCTCCCGTTGTAATCGGGCGAGTTTCTACTTTCAGATGCAACAGAAATTTTGCGGATTGATCTATCCGTTCGCGAGATATGGCAGTTTGGAGATAAGAAACGCTTGAGAAACTCAAAATTTTCGCAGTTCTGATGCTCGAAACGAATAACAAAAACAGCCTAGGGGAAAAGTGCGCATACCGTTGTAATCGGGCGAGTTTCTACTTTCAGATGCAACAGAAATTTTGCGGATTGATCAATCCGTTCGCGAGATATGGCCGTTTGGAGATAAGAAACGCTTGAGAAACTCAAAATTTTCGCAGTTCGGATGCTCGACACGAATAACTAGAACGGCCTAGAGGAAAAGTGCGCATACCGTTGTGATCGGGCGAGTTTCTACTTTCAGAAGCAACAGAAATTTTGCGGATTGGTCAATCCGTTCGCGAGATATGGCAGTTTGGAAGTAAGAAACGCTTCAGAAACTCAAAATTTTCGCAGTTCTGATGCTCGAAATGAATAACTGGAACGGCCTAGGGGAAAACTACACCTACCGTTGTAATCGGGCGAGTTTCTACTTTCAGATGCAACAGAAATTTTGCGGATTGGACAATCCGTTCGCGAGATATGGCAGTTTGGAGGTAAGAAACGCTTGAGAAACTCAAAATTTTCGCAGTTCTGATGCTCGAAACGAATAACTAGAACGGCCTAGGGGAATACTACACCTACCGTTGTAATCGGGCGAGTTTCTACTTTCAGATGCAACAGAAATTTTGCGGATTGATCAATCCGTTCGCGAGATATGGCCGTTTGGAGGTAAGAAACGCTTGTGAAACTCAAAATTTTCGCATTTCTGATGCTCGATACGAATAACTAGAACGGCCTAGGGGAATACTACACCTACCGTTGTAATCGGGCGAGTTTCTACTTTCAGATGCAACAGAAATTTTGCGGATTGGACCATCCGTTCGCGAGATATGGCAGTTTGGAGGTAAGAAACGCTTGTGAAACTCAAAATTTTCGCATTTCTGATGCTCGATACGAATAACTAGAACAGCCTAGGGGAAAAGTGCGCATACCGTTGTAATCGGGCGAGTTTCTACTTTCAGAAGCAACAGAAATTTTGCGGATTGGTCAATCCGTTCGCGAGATATGGCAGTTTGGAGGTAAGAAACGCTTGAGAAACTCAAAATTTTCGCATTTCTGATGCTCGATACGAATAACTAGAACAGCCTAGGGGAAAAGTGCGCATACCGTTGTCATCGGGCGAGTTTCTACTTTCAGAAGCGACAGAAATTTTGCGGATTGGTCAATCCGTTCGCGAGATATGGCAGTTTGGAGGTAAGAAACGCTTGAGAAACTCAAAATTTTCGCATTTCTGATGCTCGATACGAATAACTAGAACAGCCTAGGGGAAAAGTGCGCATACCGTTGTGTTCGGGCGAGTTTCTACTTTCAGAAGCAACAGAAATTTTGCGGATTGGTCAATCCGTTCGCGAGATATGGCAGTTTGGAAGTAAGAAACGCTTCAGAAACTCAAAATTTTCGCAGTTCTGATGCTCGAAATGAATAACTGGAACGGCCTAGGGGAAAACTACACCTACCGTTGTAATCGGGCGAGTTTCTACTTTCAGATGCAACAGAAATTTTGCGGAGTGGACAATCCGTTCGCGAGATATGGCAGTTTGGAGGTAAGAAACGCTTGAGAAACTCAAAATTTTCGCAGTTCTGATGCTCGAAACGAATAACTAGAACGGCCTAGGGGAATACTACACCTACCGTTGTAATCGGGCGAGTTTCTACTTTCAGATGCAACAGAAATTTTGCGGATTGATCAATCCGTTCGCGAGATATGGCCGTTTGGAGATAAGAAACGCTTGAGAAACTCAAAATTTTCGCAGTTCTGATGCTCGAAACGAATAACTAGAACGGTCTAGGGGAAAACTACACCTACCGTTGTAATCGGGCTAGTTTCTACTTTCAGATGCAACAGAAATTTTGCGGATTGGTCAATCCGTTCGCGAGATATGGCAGTTTGGAGGTAAGAAACGCTTGGGAAACTCAAAATTTTCTCAGTTCGGATGCTCGACACGAATAACTAGAACGGCCTAGAGGAAAAGTGCGCACACCGTTGTAATCGGGCGAGTTTCTACTTTCAGATGCAACAGAAATTTTGCGGATTGGTCAATCCGTTCGCGAGATATGGCAGTTTGGAGGCAAGAAACGCTTGAGAAACTCAAAATTTTCGCATTTTTGATGATCGAAACGAATAACTAGAACGGCCTAGGGAAAAGTGCGCATACCGTTGTAATCGGGCGAGTTTCTAGTTTCAGAAGCAACAGAAATTTTGCGGATTGGTCAATCCGTTCGCGAGATATGGCAGTTTAGAGGTAAGAAACGCTTCAGAAACTCAAAATTTTCGCATTTCTGATGCTCGATACGAATAACTAGAACGGCCTAGGGGAATACTACACCTACCGTTGTAATCGGGCGAGTTTCTACTTTCAGATGCAACAGAAATTTTGCGGATTGGACCATCCGTTCGCGAGATATGGCAGTTTGGAGGTAAGAAACGCTTGTGAAACTCAAAATTTTCGCATTTCTGATGCTCGATACGAATAACTAGAACAGCCTAGGGGAAAAGTGCGCATACCGTTGTAATCGGGCGAGTTTCTACTTTCAGAAGCAACAGAAATTTTGCGGATTGGTCAATCCGTTCGCGAGATATGGCAGTTTGGAGGTAAGAAACGCTTGAGAAACTCAAAATTTTCGCATTTCTGATGCTCGATACGAATAACTAGAACAGCCTAGGGGAAAAGTGCGCATACCGTTGTCATCGGGCGAGTTTCTACTTTCAGAAGCGACAGAAATTTTGCGGATTGGTCAATCCGTTCGCGAGATATGGCAGTTTGGAGGTAAGAAACGCTTGAGAAACTCAAAATTTTCGCATTTCTGATGCTCGATACGAATAACTAGAACAGCCTAGGGGAAAAGTGCGCATACCGTTGTAATCGGGCGAGTTTCTACTTTCAGAAGCAACAAAAATTTTGCGGATTGGTCAATCCCTTCGCGAGATATGGCAGTTTGGAGGTAAGAAACGCTTGAGAAACTCAAAATTTTCGCAGTTCTGATGCTCGAAATGAATAACTGGAACGGCCTAGGGGAAAACTACACCTCCCGTTGTAATCGGGCGAGTTTCTACTTTCAGATGCAACAGAAATTTTGCGGATTGATCAATCCGTTCGCGAGATATGGCAGTTTGGAGATAAGAAACGCTTGAGAAACTCAAAATTTTCGCAGTTCTGATACTCGAAACGAATAACAAAAACAGCCTAGGGGAAGAGTGCGCGAACCGTTGTAATCGGGCGAGTTTCTACTTTCAGATGCAACAGAAATTTTGCGGATTGATCAATCCGTTCGCGAGATATGGCCGTTTGGAGATAAGAAACGCTTGAGAAACTCAAAATTTTCGCAGTTCTGATGCTCGAAACGAATAACTAGAACGGCCTAGGGGAAAACTACTCCTACCGTTGTAATCGGGCTAGTTTCTACTTTCAGATGCAACAGAAATTTTGCGGATTGGTCAATCCGTTCGCGAGATATGGCAGTTTGGAGGTAAGAAACGCTTGGGAAACTCAAAATTTTCTCAGTTCGGATGCTCGACACGAATAACTAGAACGGCCTAGAGGAAAAGTGCGCATACCGTTGTAATCGGGCGAGTTTCTACTTTCAGATGAAACAGAAATTTTGCGGATTGTTCAATCCGTTCGCGAGATATGGCAGTTTGGAAGCAAGAAACGCTTGAGAAACTCAAAATTTTCGCATTTTTGATGCTCGAAACGAATAACAAGAACGGCCTAGGGGAAAAGTGCGCATACCGTTGTGTTCGGGCGAGTTTCTACTTTCAGAAGCAACAGAAATTTTGCGGATTGGTCAATCCGTTCGCGAGATATGGCAGTTTGGAAGTAAGAAACGCTTCAGAAACTCAAAATTTTCGCAGTTCTGATGCTCGAAATGAATAACTGGAACGGCCTAGGGGAAAACTACACCTACCGTTGTAATCGGGCGAGTTTCTACTTTCAGATGCAACAGAAATTTTGCGGAGTGGACAATCCGTTCGCGAGATATGGCAGTTTGGAGGTAAGAAACGCTTGAGAAACTCAAAATTTTCGCAGTTCTGATGCTCGAAACGAATAACTAGAACGGCCTAGGGGAATACTACACCTACCGTTGTAATCGGGCGAGTTTCTACTTTCAGATGCAACAGAAATTTTGCGGATTGATCAATCCGTTCGCGAGATATGGCCGTTTGGAGATAAGAAACGCTTGAGAAACTCAAAATTTTCGCAGTTCTGATGCTCGAAACGAATAACTAGAACGGTCTAGGGGAAAACTACACCTACCGTTGTAATCGGGCTAGTTTCTACTTTCAGATGCAACAGAAATTTTGCGGATTGGTCAATCCGTTCGCGAGATATGGCAGTTTGGAGGTAAGAAACGCTTGGGAAACTCAAAATTTTCTCAGTTCGGATGCTCGACACGAATAACTAGAACGGCCTAGAGGAAAAGTGCGCACACCGTTGTAATCGGGCGAGTTTCTACTTTCAGATGCAACAGAAATTTTGCGGATTGGTCAATCCGTTCGCGAGATATGGCAGTTTGGAGGCAAGAAACGCTTGAGAAACTCAAAATTTTCGCATTTTTGATGATCGAAACGAATAACTAGAACGGCCTAGGGAAAAGTGCGCATACCGTTGTAATCGGGCGAGTTTCTAGTTTCAGAAGCAACAGAAATTTTGCGGATTGGTCAATCCGTTCGCGAGATATGGCAGTTTAGAGGTAAGAAACGCTTCAGAAACTCAAAATTTTCGCAGTTCTGATGCTCGAAATGAATAACTGGAACGGCCTAGGGGAAAACTACACCTACCGTTGTAATCGGGCGAGTTTCTACTTTCAGATGCAACAGAAATTTTGCGGATTGGACAATCCGTTCGCGAGATATGGCAGTTTGGAGGTAAGAAACGCTTGAGAAACTCAAAATTTTCGCATTTCTGATGCTCGAAATGAATAACTGGAACGGCCTAGGGGAAAACTACACCTCCCGTTGTAATCGGGCGAGTTTCTACTTTCAGAAGCAACAGAAATTTTGCGGATTGGTCAATCCGTTCGCGAGATATGGCAGTTTGTATGTAAGAAACGCTTGAGAAACTCAAAATTTTCGCAGTTCTGATGCTCGAAATGAATAACTGGAACGGCCTAGGGGAAAACTACACCTCCCGTCGTAATCGGGCGAGTTTCTACTTTCAGATGCAACAGAAATTTTGCGGATTGATCAATCCGTTCGCGAGATATGGCAGTTTGGAGATAAGAAACGCTTGAGAAACTCAAAATTTTCGCAGTTCTGATGCTCGAAACGAATAACAAGAACGGCCTAGGGGAAAAGTGCGCATACCGTTGTAATCGGGCGAGTTTCTACTTTCAGATGCAACAGAAATTTTGCGGATTGGTCAATCCGTTCGCGAGATATGGCAGTTTGGAGGTAAGAAACGCTTGAGAAACTCATAATTTTCGCAGTTCTGCTGCTCGAAACGAATGACTAGAACGGCCTACGGGAGAAGTACGCATACCGTTGTAATCGGGCGAGTTTCTACTTTCAGATGGCACAGAAATTTTGCGGATTGATCAATCCGTTCGCGAGATATGGCCGTTTGGAGATAAGAAACGCTTGAGAAACTCAAAATTTTCGCATTTCTGATGCTCGATACGAATAACTAGAATAGCCTAGGGGAAAAGTGCGCATACCGTTGTAATCGGGCGAGTTTCTACTTTCAGAAGCAACAGAAATTTTGCGGATTGGTCAATCCGTTCGCGAGAAATGGCAGTTTGGAGGTAAGAAACGCTTGAGAAACTCAAAATTTTCGCAGCTCTGATGCTCGAAATGAATAACTGGAACGGCCTAGGGGAAAACTACACCTACCGTTGTAATCGGGCGAGTTTCTGCTTTCAGATGCAACAGAAATTTTGCGGATTGATCAATCCGTTCGCGAGATATGGCCGTTTGGAGATAAGAAACGCTTGAGAAACTCAAAATTTTCGCAGTTCTGATGCTCGAAACGAATAACTAGAACGGCCTAGGGGAAAACTACACCTACCGTTGTAATCGGGCTAGTTTCTACTTTCAGATGCAACAGAAATTTTGCGGATTGGTCAATCCGTTCGCGAGATATGGCAGTTTGGAGGTAAGAAACGCTTGGGAAACTCAAAATTTTCTCAGTTCGGATGCTCGACACGAATAACTAGAACGGCCTAGAGGAAAAGTGCGCATACCGTTGTAATCGGGCGAGTTTCTACTTTCAGATGCAACAGAAATTTTGCGGATTGGTCAATCCGTTCGCGAGATATGGCAGCTTGGAGGCAAGAAACGCTTGAGAAACTCAAAATTTTCGCAATTTTGATGCTCGAAACGAATAACTAGAACGGCCTAGGGGAAAAGTGCGCATACCGTTGTGATCGGGCGAGTTTCTACTTTCAGAAGCAACAGAAATTTTGCGGATTGGTCAATCCGTTCGCGAGATATGGCAGTTTGGAGGTAAGAAACGCTTGGGAAACTCAAAATTTTCTCAGTTCGGATGCTCGACACGAATAACTAGAACGGCCTAGAGGAAAAGTGCGCATACCGTTGTAATCGGGCGAGTTTCTACTTTCAGATGCAACAGAAATTTTGCGGATTGGTCAATCCCTTCGCGAGATATGGCAGTTTGGAGGTAAGAAACGCTTGAGAAACTCAAAATTTTCGCAGTTCTGATGCTCGAAACGAATAACTAGAACGGCCTAGGGGAAAACTACACCTACCGTTGTAATCGGGCGAGTTTCTACTTTCAGAAGCAACAGAAATTTTGCGGATTGGTCAATCCGTTCGCGAGATATGGCAGTTTGGAGGTAAGAAACGCATCAGAATCTCAAAATTTTCGCAGTTCTGATGCTCGAAATGAATAACTGGAACGGCCTAGGGGAAAACTACACCTACCGTTGTAATCGGGCGAGTTTCTACTTTCAGAAGCAACAGAAATTTTGCGGATTGGTCAATCCGTTCGCGAGATATGGCAGTTTGGAGGTAAGAAACGCTTGGGAAACTCAAAATTTTCTCAGTTCGGATGCTCGACACGAATAACTAGAACGGCCTAGAGGAAAAGTGCGCATACCGTTGTAATCGGGCGAGTTTCTACTTTCAGATGCAACAGAAATTTTGCGGATTGGTCAATCCCTTCGCGAGATATGGCAGATTGGAGGTAAGAAACGCTTGAGAAACTCAAAATTTTCGCAGTTCTGATGCTCGAAACGAATAACTAGAACGGCCTAGGGGAAAACTACACCTACCGTTGTAATCGGGCGAGTTTCTACTTTCAGAAGCAACAGAAATTTTGCGGATTGGTCAATCCGTTCGCGAGATATGGCAGTTTGGAGGTAAGAAACGCATCAGAATCTCAAAATTTTCGCAGTTCTGATGCTCGAAATGAATAACTGGAACGGCCTAGGGGAAAACTACACCTACCGTTGTAATCGGGCGAGTTTCTACTTTCAGATGCAACAGAAATTTTGCGGATTGGACAATCCGTTCGCGAGATATGGCAGTTTGGAGGTAAGAAACGCTTGAGAAACTCAAAATTTTCGCATTTCTGATGCTCGAAATGAATAACTGGAACGGCCTAGGGGAAAACTACACCTCCCGTTGTAATCGGGCGAGTTTCTACTTTCAGATGCAACAGAAATTTTGCGGATTGGTCAATCCGTTCGCGAGATATGGCAGTTTGGAGGTAAGAAACGCTTGGGAAACTCAAAATTTTCTCAGTTCGGATGCTCGACACGAATAACTAGATCGGCCTAGAGGAAAAGTGTGCATACCGTTGTAATCGGGCGAGTTTCTACTTTCAGATGCAACAGAAATTTTGCGGATTGGTCAATCCCTTCGCGAGATATGGCTGTTTGGAGGTAAGAAACGCTTGAGAAACTCAAAATTTTCGCAGTTCTGATACTCGAAATGAATAACTGGAACGGCCTAGGGGAAAACTACACCTCCCGTTGTAATCGGGCGAGTTTCTACTTTCAGATGCAACAGAAATTTTGCGGATTGATCAATCCGTTCGCGAGATATGGCAGTTTGGAGATAAGAAACGCTTGAGAAACTCAAAATTTTCGCAGTTCAGATGCTCGAAACGAATAACTAGAACGGCCTAGGGGAAAACTACACCTACCGTTGTAATCGGGCTACTTTCTACTTTCAGATGCAACAGAAATTTTGCGGATTGGTCAATCCGTTCGCGAGATATGGCAGTTTGGAGGTAAGAAACGCTTGGGAAACTCAAAATTTTCTCAGTTCGGATACTCGACACGATTAACTAGAACGGCCTAGAGGAAAAGTGCGCATACCGTTGTAATCGGGCGAGTTTCTACTTTCAGATGCAACAGAAATTTTGCGGATTGATCAATCCGTTCGCGAGATATGGCAGTTTGGAGATAAGAAACGCTTGAGAAACTCAAAATTTTCGCAGTTCTGATGCTCGAAACGAATAACTAGAACGGTCTAGGGGAAAACTACACCTACCGTTGTAATCGGGCTAGTTTCTACTTTCAGATGCAACAGAAATTTTGCAGATTGGTCAATCCGTTCGCGAGATATGGCAGTTTGGAGGTAAGAAACGCTTGGGAAACTCAAAATTTTCTCAGTTCGGATGCTCGACACGAATAACTAGAACGGCCTAGAGGAAAAGTGCGCATACCGTTGTAATCGGGCGAGTTTCTACTTTCAGATGCAACAGAAATTTTGCGGATTGATCAATCCGTTCGCGAGATATGGCCGTTTGGAGATAAGAAACGCTTGAGAAACTCAAAATTTTCGCAGTTCTGATGCTCGAAACGAATAACTAGAACGGTCTAGGGGAAAACTACACCTACCGTTGTAATCGGGCTAGTTTCTACTTTCAGATGCAACAGAAATTTTGCAGATTGGTCAATCCGTTCGCGAGATATGGCAGTTTGGAGGTAAGAAACGCTTGGGAAACTCAAAATTTTCTCAGTTCGGATGCTCGACACGAATAACTAGAACGGCCTAGAGGAAAAGTGCGCATACCGTTGTAATCGGGCGAGTTTCTACTTTCAGATGCAACAGAAATTTTGCGGATTGGTCAATCCGTTCGCGAGATATGGCAGTTTGGAGGCAAGAAACGCTTGAGAAACTCAAAATTTTCGCATTTTTGATGATCGAAACGAATAACTAGAACGGCCTAGGGGAAAACTACACATACCGTTGTAATCGGGCGAGTTTCTACTTTCAGATGCAACAGAAATTTTGCGGATTGGACAATCCGTTCGCGAGATATGGCAGTTTGGAGGTAAGAAACGCTTGAGAAACTCAAAATTTTCGCATTTCTGATGCTCGAAACGAATAACAAGAACAGCCTAGGGGAAAAGTGCGCATACCGTTGTAATCGGGCGAGTTTCTACTTTCAGATGCAACAGAAATTTTGCGGATTGATCAATCCGTTCGCGAGATATGGCCGTTTGGAGATAAAAAACGCTTGAGAAACTCAAAATTTTCGCAGTTCTGATGCTCGAAACGAATAACAAGAACGGTCTAGGGGAAAACTACACCTACCGTTGTAATCGGGCTAGTTTCTACTTTCAGATGCAACAGAAATTTTGCGGATTGGTCAATCCGTTCGCGAGATATGGCAGTTTGGAGGTAAGAAACGCTGGGAAACTCAAAATTTTCTCAGTTCGGATGCTGGACACGAATAACTAGAACGGCCTAGAGGAAAAGTGCGCATACCGTTGTAATCGGGCAAGTTTCTACTTTCAGATGCAACAGAAATTTTGCGGAATGGTCTATCCGTTCGCGAGATATGGCAGTTTGGAGGCAAGAAACGCTTGAGAAACTCAAAATTTTCGCAACTTTGATGATCGAAACGAATAACTAGAACGGCCTAGGGGAAAAGTGCGCATACCGTTGTAATCGGGCGAGTTTCTACTTTCAGAAGCAACAGAAACTTTGCGGATTGGTCAATCCGTTCGCGAGATATGGCAGTTTGGAGGTAAGAAACGCATCAGAATCTCAAAATTTTCGCAGTTCTGATGCTCGAAATGAATAACTGGAACGGCCTAGGGGAAAACTACACCTACCGTTGTAATCGGGCGAGTTTCTACTTTCAGAAGCAACAGAAATTTTGCGGATTGGTCAATCCGTTTCGCGAGATATGGCAGTTTGGAGGTAAGAAACGCTTGGGAAACTCAAAATTTTCTCAGTTCGGATGCTCGACACGAATAACTAGAACGGCCTAGAGGAAAAGTGCGCATACCGTTGTAATCGGGCGAGTTTCTACTTTCAGATGCAACAGAAATTTTGCGGATTGGTCAACCCTTTCGCGAGATATGGCAGATTGGAGGTAAGAAACGCTTGAGAAACTCAAAATTTTCGCAGTTCTGATGCTCGAAACGAATAACTAGAACGGCCTAGGGGAAAACTACACCTACCGTTGTAATCGGGCGAGTTTCTACTTTCAGAAGCAACAGAAATTTTGCGGATTGGTCAATCCGTTCGCGAGATATGGGCAGTTTGGAGGTAAGAAACGCATCAGAATCTCAAAATTTTCGCAGTTCTGATGCTCGAAATGAATAACTGGAACGGCCTAGGGGAAAACTACACCTACCGTTGTAATCGGGCGAGTTTCTACTTTCAGATGCAACAGAAATTTTGCGGATTGGACAATCCGTTCGCGAGATATGGCAGTTTGGAGGTAAGAAACGCTTGAGAAACTCAAAATTTTCGCATTTCTGATGCTCGAAATGAATAACTGGAACGGCCTAGGGGAAAACTACACCTCCCGTTGTAATCGGGCGAGTTTCTACTTTCAGATGCAACAGAAATTTTGCGGATTGGTCAATCCGTTCGCGAGATATGGCAGTTTGGAGGTAAGAAACGCTTGGGAAACTCAAAATTTTCTCAGTTCGGATGCTCGACACGAATAACTAGAACGGCCTAGAGGAAAAGTGTGCATACCGTTGTAATCGGGCGAGTTTCTACTTTCAGATGCAACAGAAATTTTGCGGATTGGTCAATCCCTTCGCGAGATATGGCTGTTTGGAGGTAAGAAACGCTTGAGAAACTCAAAATTTTCGCAGTTCTGATACTCGAAATGAATAACTGGAACGGCCTAGGGGAAAACTACACCTCCCGTTGTAATCGGGCGAGTTTCTACTTTCAGATGCAACAGAAATTTTGCGGATTGATCAATCCGTTCGCGAGATATGGCAGTTTGGAGATAAGAAACGCTTGAGAAACTCAAAATTTTCGCAGTTCTGATGCTCGAAACGAATAACTAGAACGGCCTAGGGGAAAACTACACCTACCGTTGTAATCGGGCTAGTTTCTACTTTCAGATGCAACAGAAATTTTGCGGATTGGTCAATCCGTTCGCGAGATATGGCAGTTTGGAGGTAAGAAACGCTTGGGAAACTCAAAATTTTCTCAGTTCGGATGCTCGACACGATTAACTAGAACGGCCTAGAGGAAAAGTGCGCATACCGTTGTAATCGGGCGAGTTTCTACTTTCAGATGCAACAGAAATTTTGCGGATTGATCAATCCGTTCGCGAGATATGGCAGTTTGGAGATAAGAAACGCTTGAGAAACTCAAAATTTTCGCAGTTCTATTGCTCGAAACGAATAACAAGAACAGCCTAGGGGAAAAGTGCGCATACCGTTGTAATCGGGCGAGTTTCTACTTTCATATGCAACAGAAATTTTGCGGATTGATCAATCCGTTCGCGAGATATGGCCGTTTGGAGATAAGAAACGCTTGAGAAACTCAAAATTTTCGCAGTTCTGATGCTCGAAACGAATAACTAGAACGGTCTAGGGGAAAACTACACCTACCGTTGTAATCGGGCTAGTTTCTACTTTCAGATGCAACAGAAATTTTGCAGATTGGTCAATCCGTTCGCGAGATATGGCAGTTTGGAGGTAAGAAACGCTTGGGAAACTCAAAATTTTCTCAGTTCGGATGCTCGACACGAATAACTAGAACGGCCTAGAGGAAAAGTGCGCATACCGTTGTAATCGGGCGAGTTTCTACTTTCAGATGCAACAGAAATTTTGCGGATTGGTCAATCCCTTCGCGAGATATGGCTGTTTGGAGGTAAGAAACGCTTGAGAAACTCAAAATTTTCGCAGTTCTGATACTCGAAATGAATAACTGGAACGGCCTAGGGGAAAACTACACCTCCCGTTGTAATCGGGCGAGTTTCTACTTTCAGATGCAACAGAAATTTTGCGGATTGATCAATCCGTTCGCGAGATATGGCAGTTTGGAGATAAGAAACGCTTGAGAAACTCAAAATTTTCGCAGTTCTGATGCTCGAAACGAATAACTAGAACGGCCTAGGGGAAAACTACACCTACCGTTGTAATCGGGCTAGTTTCTACTTTCAGATGCAACAGAAATTTTGCGGATTGGTCAATCCGTTCGCGAGATATGGCAGTTTGGAGGTAAGAAACGCTTGGGAAACTCAAAATTTTCTCAGTTCGGATGCTCGACACGATTAACTAGAACGGCCTAGAGGAAAAGTGCGCATACCGTTGTAATCGGGCGAGTTTCTACTTTCAGATGCAACAGAAATTTTGCGGATTGATCAATCCGTTCGCGAGATATGGCAGTTTGGAGATAAGAAACGCTTGAGAAACTCAAAATTTTCGCAGTTCTATTGCTCGAAACGAATAACAAGAACAGCCTAGGGGAAAAGTGCGCATACCGTTGTAATCGGGCGAGTTTCTACTTTCATATGCAACAGAAATTTTGCGGATTGATCAATCCGTTCGCGAGATATGGCCGTTTGGAGATAAGAAACGCTTGAGAAACTCAAAATTTTCGCAGTTCTGATGCTCGAAACGAATAACTAGAACGGTCTAGGGGAAAACTACACCTACCGTTGTAATCGGGCTAGTTTCTACTTTCAGATGCAACAGAAATTTTGCAGATTGGTCAATCCGTTCGCGAGATATGGCAGTTTGGAGGTAAGAAACGCTTGGGAAACTCAAAATTTTCTCAGTTCGGATGCTCGACACGAATAACTAGAACGGCCTAGAGGAAAAGTGCGCATACCGTTGTAATCGGGCGAGTTTCTACTTTCAGATGCAACAGAAATTTTGCGGATTGGTCAATCCGTTCGCGAGATATGGCAGTTTGGAGGCAAGAAACGCTTGAGAAACTCAAAATTTTCGCATTTTTGATGATCGAAACGAATAACTAGAACGGCCTAGGGGAAAACTACACCTACCGTTGTAATCGGGCGAGTTTCTACTTTCAGATGCAACAGAAATTTTGCGGATTGGACAATCCGTTCGCGAGATATGGCAGTTTGGAGGTAAGAAACGCTTGAGAAACTCAAAATTTTCGCATTTCTGATGCTCGAAACGAATAACAAGAACAGCCTAGGGGAAAAGTGCGCATACCGTTGTAATCGGGCGAGTTTCTACTTTCAGATGCAACAGAAATTTTGCGGATTGATCAATCCGTTCGCGAGATATGGCCGTTTGGAGATAAAAAACGCTTGAGAAACTCAAAATTTTCGCAGTTCTGATGCTCGAAACGAATAACTAGAACGGTCTAGGGGAAAACTACACCTACCGTTGTAATCGGGCTAGTTTCTACTTTCAGATGCAACAGAAATTTTGCGGATTGGTCAATCCGTTCGCGAGATATGGCAGTTTGGAGGTAAGAAACGCTGGGAAACTCAAAATTTTCTCAGTTCGGATGCTGGACACGAATAACTAGAACGGCCTAGAGGAAAAGTGCGCATACCGTTGTAATCGGGCAAGTTTCTACTTTCAGATGCAACAGAAATTTTGCGGAATGGTCTATCCGTTCGCGAGATATGGCAGTTTGGAGGCAAGAAACGCTTGAGAAACTCAAAATTTTCGCAACTTTGATGATCGAAACGAATAACTAGAACGGCCTAGGGGAAAAGTGCGCATACCGTTGTAATCGGGCGAGTTTCTACTTTCAGAAGCAACAGAAACTTTGCGGATTGGTCAATCCGTTCGCGAGATATGGCAGTTTGGAGGTAAGAAACGCTTCAGAAACTAAAAATTTTCGCAGTTCTGATGCTCGAAATGAATAACTGGAACGGCCTAGGGGAAAACTACACCTACCGTTGTAATCGGGCGAGTTTCTACTTTCAGACCCAACAGAAATTTTGCGGATTGGACAATCCGTTCGCGAGATATGGCAGTTTGGAGGTAAGAAACGCTTGTGAAACTCAAAATTTT
Organism: Ptiloglossa arizonensis; assembly: GCF_051014685.1. NCBI lineage: Eukaryota > Metazoa > Arthropoda > Insecta > Hymenoptera > Colletidae > Ptiloglossa > Ptiloglossa arizonensis. Next base: position 333,774 of record NW_027478752.1, on the reverse strand, counting down.
CGCATTTCTGATGCTCGATACGAATAACTAGAACAGCCTAGGGGAAAAGTGCGCATACCGTTGTAATCGGGCGAGTTTCTACTTTCAGAAGCAACAGAAATTTTGCGGATTGGTCAATCCGTTCGCGAGATATGGCAGTTTGGAGGTAAGAAACGCTTGGGAAACTCAAAATTTTCGCAGTTCGGATGCTCCACACGAATAACTAGAACGACCTAGAGGGAAAGTGCGCATACCTTTGTAATCGGGCGAGTTTCTACTTTCAGATGCAACAGAAATTTTGCGGATTGGTCAATCCGTTCGCGAGATATGGCAGTTTGGAGACAAGAAACGCTTGAGAAACTCAAAATTTTCCCAGTTCGGATGCTCGACACGAATAACTAGAACGGCCTAGAGGAAAAGTGTGCATACCGTTGTAATCGGGCGAGTTTCTACTTTCAGATGCAACAGAAATTTTGCGGATTGGTCAATCCGTTCGCCAGATATGGCAGTTTGGAGATAAGAAACGCTTGAGAAACTCAAAATTTTCGCAGTTCTGATGCTCCAAACGAATGACTAGAACGGCCTAGGGGAGAAGTACGCATACCGTTGTAATCGGGCGAGTTTCTGCTTTCAGATGGCACAGATATTTTGCGGATTGATCAATCCGTTCGCGAGATATTGCAGTTTGGAGATAAGAAACGCTTGAGAAACTCAAAATTTTCGCAATTCTATTGCTCGAAACGAATAACAAGAACAGCCTAGGGGAAAACTACACCTCCCGTTGTAATCGGGCGAGTTTCTACTTTCAGATGCAACAGAAATTTTGCGGATTGATCAATCCGTTCGCGAGATATGGCAGTTTGGAGATAAGAAACGCTTGAGAAACTCAAAATTTTCGCAGTTCTGATGCTCGAAACGAATAACAAGAACAGCCTAGGGGAAAAGTGCGCATACCGTTGTAATCGGGCGAGTTTCTACTTTCAGATGCAACAGAAATTTTGCGGATTGATCAATCCGTTCGCGAGATATGGCAGTTTGGAGGCAAGAAACGCTTGAGAAACTCAAAATTTTCGCACTTTTGATGCTCGAAACGAATAACTAGAACGGTCTAGGGGAAAAGTGCGCATACCGTTGTAATCGGGCGAGTTTCTACTTTCAGAAGCAACAGAAATTTTGCGGATTGGTCAATCGGTTCGCGAGATATGGCAGTTTGGAGGTAAGAAACGCTTCAGAAACTCAAAATTTTCGCAGTTCTGATGCTCGAAATGAATAACTGGAACGGCCTAGGGGAAAACTACACCTACCGTTGTAATCGGGCGAGTTTCTACTTTCAGATGCAACAGAAATTTTGCGGATTGGACAATCCGTTCGCGAGATATGGCAGTTTGGAGGTAAGAAACGCTTGAGAAACTCAAAATTTTCGCATTTCTGATGCTCGATACGAATAACTAGAACAGCCTAGGGGAAAAGTGCGCATACCGTTGTAATCGGGCGAGTTTCTACTTTCAGAAGCAACAGAAATTTTGCGGATTGGTCAATCCCTTCGCGAGATATGGCAGTTTGGAGGTAAGAAACGCTTCAGAAACTCAAAATTTTCGCAGTTCTGATGCTCGAAATGAATAACTGGAACGGCCTAGGGGAAAACTACACCTCCCGTTGTAATCGGGCGAGTTTCTACTTTCAGATGCAACAGAAATTTTGCGGATTGATCAATCCGTTCGCGAGATATGGCAGTTTGGAGATAAGAAACGCTTGAGAAACTCAAAATTTTCGCAGTTCTATTGCTCGAAACGAATAACAAGAACAGCCTAGGGGAAAAGTGCGCATACCGTTGTAATCGGGCGAGTTTCTACTTTCAGATGCAACAGAAATTTTGCGGATTGATCAATCCGTTCGCGAGATATGGCCGTTTGGAGATAAGAAACGCTTGAGAAACTCAAAATTTTCGCAGTTCTGATGCTCGAAACGAATAACTAGAACGGTCTAGGGGAAAACTACACCTACCGTTGTAATCGGGCTAGTTTCTACTTTCAGATGCAACAGAAATTTTGCGGATTGGTCAATCCGTTCGCGAGATATGGCACTTTGGAGGTAAGAAACGCTTGGGAAACTCAAAATTTTCTCAGTTCGGATGCTCGACACGAATAACTAGAACGGCCTAGAGGAAAAGTGCGCATACCGTTGTAATCGGGCGAGTTTCTACTTTCAGATGCAACAGAAATTTTGCGGATTGGTCAATCCGTTCGCGAGATATGGCAGTTTGGAGGCAAGAAACGCTTGAGAAACTCAAAATTTTCGCATTTTTGATGATCGAAACGAATAACTAGAACGGCCTAGGGGAAAACTACACCTACCGTTGTAATCGGGCGAGTTTCTACTTTCAGATGCAACAGAAATTTTGCGGATTGGACATTCCGTTCGCGAGATATGGCAGTTTGGAGGTAAGAAACGCTTGAGAAACTCAAAATTTTCGCATTTCTGATGCTCGATACGAATAACTAGAACAGCCTAGGGGAAAAGTGCGCATACCGTTGTAATCGGGCGAGTTTCTACTTTCAGAAGCAACAGAAATTTTGCGGATTGGTCAATCCCTTCGCGAGATATGGCAGTTTGGAGGTAAGAAACGCTTAAGAAACTCAAAATTTTCGCAGTTCTGATGCTCGAAATGAATAACTGGAACGGCCTAGGGGAAAACTACACCTCCCGTTGTAATCGGGCGAGTTTCTACTTTCAGATGCAACAGAAATTTTGCGGATTGATCAATCCGTTCGCGAGATATGGCAGTTTGGAGATAAGAAACGCTTGAGAAACTCAAAATTTTCGCAGTTCTATTGCTCGAAACGAATAACAAGAACAGCCTAGGGGAAAAGTGCGCATACCGTTGTAATCGGGCGAGTTTCTACTTTCAGATGCAACAGAAATTTTGCGGATTGATCAATCCGTTCGCGAGATATGGCCGTTTGGAGATAAGAAACGCTTGAGAAACTCAAAATTTTCGCAGTTCTGATGCTCGAAACGAATAACTAGAACGGTCTAGGGGAAAACTACACCTACCGTTGTAATCGGGCTAGTTTCTACTTTCAGATGCAACAGAAATTTTGCGGATTGGTCAATCCGTTCGCGAGATATGGCAGTTTGGAGACAAGAAACGCTTGAGAAACTCAAAATTTTCTCAGTTCGGATGCTCGACACGAATAACTAGAACGGCCTAGAGGAAAAGTGCGCATACCGTTGTAATCGGGCGAGTTTCTACTTTCAGATGCAACAGAAATTTTGCGGATTGGTCAATCCGTTCGCCAGATATGGCAGTTTGGAGATAAGAAACGCTTGAGAAACTCAAAATTTTCGCAGTTCTGATGCTCCAAACGAATGACTAGAACGGCCTAGGGGAGAAGTACGCATACCGTTGTAATCGGGCGAGTTTCTGCTTTCAGATGGCACAGATATTTTGCGGATTGATCAATCCGTTCGCGAGATATGGCCGTTTGGAGATAAGAAACGCTTGAGAAACTCAAAATTTTCGCAATTCTGATGCTCGACACGAATAACTAGAACTGCCTAGGGGAAAAGTGCGCATACCGTTGTAATCGGGCGAGTTTCTACTTTCAGAAGCAACAGAAATTTTGCGGATTGGTCAATCCGTTCGCGAGATATGGCAGTTTGGAGGTAAGAAACGCTTGAGAAACTCAACATTTTCGCAGTTCTGATGCTCGAAATGAATAAGTGGAACGGCCTAGGGGAAAACTACACCTACCGTTGTAATCGGGCGAGTTTCTACTTTCATATGCAACAGAAATTTTGCGGATTGATCAATCCGTTCGCGAGATATGGCAGTTTGGAGATAAGAAACGCTTGAGAAACTCAAAATTTTCGCAGTTCTGATGCTCGAAACGAATAACTAGAACGGCCTAGGGGAAAACTAAACCTACCGTTTTAATCGGGCGAGTTTCTACTTTCAGATGCAACAGAAATTTTGCGGATTGGTCAATCCGTTCGCGAGATATGGCAGTTTGGAGGTTAGAAACGCTTGGGAAACTCAGAATTTTCGCAGTTCGGATGCTCGACACGAATGACTAGAACGGCCTAGGGGAGAAGTACGCATACCGTTGTAATCGGGCGAGTTTCTGCTTTCAGATGGCACAGAAATTTTGCGGATTGATCAATCCGTTCGCGAGATATGGCCGTTTGGAGATAAGAAACGCTTGAGAAACTCAAAATTTTCGCAGTTCTGATGCTCGAAACGAATAACTAGAACGGCCTAGGGGAAAACTACACCTACCGTTGTAATCGGGCGAGTTTCTACTTTCAGATGCAACAGAAATTTTGCGGATTGGTCAATCCGTTCGCGAGATATGGCAGTTTGGAGGTAAGAAACGCTTGGGAAACTCAAAATTTTCGCAGTCCGGATGCTCGACACGAATAACTAGAACGGCCTAGAGGGAAAGTGCGCATACCGTTGTAATCGGGCGAGTTTCTACTTTCAGATGCAACAGAAATTTTGCGGATTGGTCAATCCGTTCGCGAGATATGGCAGTTTGGAGATAAGAAACGCTTGAGAAACTCAAAATTTTCTCAGTTCGGATGCTCGACACGAATAACTAGAACGGCCTAGAGGAAAAGTGCGCATACCGTTGTAATCGGGCGAGTTTCTACTTTTAGATGGCACAGAAATTTTGCGGATTGGTCAATCCGTTCGCCAGATATGGCAGTTTGGAGATAAGAAACGCTTGAGAAACTCAAAATTTTCGCAGTTCTGATGCTCCAAACGAATGACTAGAACGGCCTAGGGGAGAAGTACGCATACCGTTGTAATCGGGCGAGTTTCTGCTTTCAGATGGCACAGAAATTTTGCGGATTGATCAATCCGTTCGCGAGATATGGCCGTTTGGAGATAAGAAACGCTTGAGAAACTCAAAATTTTCGCAGTTCTGATGCTCGACACGAATAACTAGAACGGCCTAGGGGAAAAGTGTGCATACCGTTGTAATCGGGCGAGTTTCTACTTTCAGAAGCAACAGAAATTTTGCGGATTGGTCAATCCGTTCGCGAGATATGGCAGTTTGGAGGTAAGTAACGCTTGAGAAACTCAACATTTTCGCAGTTCTGATGCTCGAAATGAATAACTGGAACGGCCTAGGGGAAAACTACACCTACCGTTGTAATCGGGCGAGTTTCTACTTTCAGATGCAACAGAAATTTTGCGGATTGATCAATCCGTTCGCGAGATATGGCAGTTTGGAGATAAGAAACGCTTGAGAAACTCAAAATTTTCGCAGTTCTGATGCTCGAAACGAATAACTAGAACGGCCTAGGGGGAAACTACACCTACCGTTGTAATCGGGCGAGTTTCTACTTTCAGATGCAACAGAAATTTTGCGGATTGGTCAATCCGTTCGCGAGATATGGCAGTTTGGAGGTTAGAAACGCTTGGGAAACTCAGAATTTTCGCAGTTCGGATGCTCGACACGAATGACTAGAACGGCCTAGGGGAGAAGTACGCATACCGTTGTAATCGGGCGAGTTTCTGCTTTCAGATGGCACAGAAATTTTGCGGATTGATCAATCCGTTCGCGAGAGATGGCCGTTTGGAGATAAGAAACGCTTGAGAAACTCAAAATTTTCGCAGTTCTGATGCTCGAAACGAATAACTAGAACGGCCTAGGGGAAAACTACACCTACCGTTGTAATCGGGCGAGTTTCTACTTTCAGATGCAACAGAAATTTTGCGGATTGGTCAATCCGTTCGCGAGATATGGCAGTTTGGAGGTAAGAAACGCTTGGGAAACTCAAAATTTTCGCAGTTCGGATGCTCGACACGAATAACAAGAACGGCCTAGAGGGAAAGTGCGCATACCGTTGTAATCGGGCGAGTTTCTACTTTCAGATGCAACAGAAATTTTGCGGATTGGTCAATCCGTTCGCGAGATATGGCAGTTTGGAGATAAGAAACGCTTGAGAAACTCAAAATTTTCTCAGTTCGGATGCTCGACACGAATAACTAGAACGGCCTAGAGGAAAAGTGCGCATACCGTTGTAATCGGGCGAGTTTCTACTTTCAGATGCAACAGAAATTTTGCGGATTGGTCAATCCGTTCGCCAGATATGGCAGTTTGGAGATAAGAAACGCTTGAGAAACTCAAAATTTTCGCAGTTCTGATGCTCCAAACGAATGACTAGAACGGCCTAGGGGAGAAGTACGCATACCGTTGTAATCGGGCGAGTTTCTGCTTTCAGATGGCACAGAAATTTTGCGGATTGATCAATCCGTTCGCGAGATATGGCCGTTTGGAGATAAGAAACGCTTGAGAAACTCAAAATTTTCGCAGTTCTGATGCTCGACACGAATAACTAGAACGGCCTAGGGGAAAAGTGCGCATACCGTTGTAATCGGGCGAGTTTCTACTTTCAGAAGCAACAGAAATTTTGCGGATTGGTCAATCCGTTCGCGAGATATGGCAGTTTGGAGGTAAGAAACGCTTGAGAAACTCAACATTTTCGCAGTTCTGATGCTCGAAATGAATAACTGGAACGGCCTAGGGGAAAACTACACCTACCGTTGTAATCGGGCGAGTTTCTACTTTCAGATGCAACAGAAATTTTGCGGATTGATCAATCCGTTCGCGAGATATGGCAGTTTGGAGATAAGAAACGCTTGAGAAACTCAAAATTTTCGCAGTTCTGATGCTCGAAACGAATAACTAGAACGGCCTAGGGGAAAACTACACCTACCGTTGTAATCGGGCGAGTTTCTACTTTCAGATGCAACAGAAATTTTGCGGATTGGTCAATCAGTTCGCGAGATATGGCAGTTTGGAGGTTAGAAACGCTTGGGAAACTCAGAATTTTCGCAGTTCGGATGCTCGACACGAATGACTAGAACGGCCTAGGGGAGAAGTACGCATACCGTTGTAATCGGGCGAGTTTCTGCTTTCAGATGGCACAGAAATTTTGCGGATTGATCAATCCGTTCGCGAGATATGGCCGTTTGGAGATAAGAAACGCTTGAGAAACTCAAAATTTTCGCAGTTCTGATGCTCGAAACGAATAACTAGAACGGCCTAGGGGAAAACTACTCCTACCGTTGTAATCGGGCGAGTTTCTACTTTCAGATGCAACAGAAATTTTGCGGATTGGTCAATCCGTTCGCGAGATATGGCAGTTTGGAGGTAAGAAACGCTTGAGAAACTCAAAATTTTCTCAGTTCGGATGCTCGACACGAATAACTAGAACGGCCTAGAGGAAAAGTGCGCATACCGTTGTAATCGGGCGAGTTTCTACTTTCAGATGCAACAGAAATTTTGCGGATTGGTCAACCGTTCGCCAGATATGGCAGTTTGGAGATAAGAAACGCTTGAGAAGCTCAACATTTTCGCAGTTCTGATGCTCGACACGAATAACTAGAACGGCCTAGAGGAAAAGTGTGCATACCGTTGTAATCGGGCGAGTTTCTACTTTCAGATGCAACAGAAATTTTGCGGATTGGTCAATCCGTTCGCGAGATATGGCAGTTTGGAGGTAAGAAACGCTTGGGAAACTCAAAATTTTCGCAGTTCGGATGCTCGACACGAATAACAAGAACGGCCTAGAGGGAAAGTGCGCATACCGTTGTAATCGGGCGAGTTTCTACTTTCAGATGCAACAGAAATTTTGCGGATTGGTCAATCCGTTCGCGAGATATGGCAGTTTGGAGATAAGAAACGCTTGAGAAACTCAAAATTTTCTCAGTTCGGATGCTCGACACGAATAACTAGAACGGCCTAGAGGAAAAGTGCGCATACCGTTGTAATCGGGCGAGTTTCTACTTTCAGATGCAACAGAAATTTTGCGGATTGGTCAATCCGTTCGCCAGATATGGCAGTTTGGAGATAAGAAACGCTTGAGAAACTCAAAATTTTCGCAGTTCTGATGCTCCAAACGAATGACTAGAACGGCCTAGGGGAGAAGTACGCATACCGTTGTAATCGGGCGAGTTTCTGCTTTCAGATGGCACAGAAATTTTGCGGATTGATCAATCCGTTCGCGAGATATGGCCGTTTGGAGATAAGAAACGCTTGAGAAACTCAAAATTTTCGCAGTTCTGATGCTCGACACGAATAACTAGAACGGCCTAGGGGAAAAGTGCGCATACCGTTGTAATCGGGCGAGTTTCTACTTTCAGAAGCAACAGAAATTTTGCGGATTGGTCAATCCGTTCGCGAGATATGGCAGTTTGGAGGTAAGAAACGCTTGAGAAACTCAACATTTTCGCAGTTCTGATGCTCGAAATGAATAACTGGAACGGCCTAGGGGAAAACTACACCTACCGTTGTAATCGGGCGAGTTTCTACTTTCAGATGCAACAGAAATTTTGCGGATTGATCAATCCGTTCGCGAGATATGGCAGTTTGGAGATAAGAAACGCTTGAGAAACTCAAAATTTTCGCAGTTCTGATGCTCGAAACGAATAACTAGAACGGCCTAGGGGAAAACTACACCTACCGTTGTAATCGGGCGAGTTTCTACTTTCAGATGCAACAGAAATTTTGCGGATTGGTCAATCAGTTCGCGAGATATGGCAGTTTGGAGGTTAGAAACGCTTGGGAAACTCAGAATTTTCGCAGTTCGGATGCTCGACACGAATGACTAGAACGGCCTAGGGGAGAAGTACGCATACCGTTGTAATCGGGCGAGTTTCTGCTTTCAGATGGCACAGAAATTTTGCGGATTGATCAATCCGTTCGCGAGATATGGCCGTTTGGAGATAAGAAACGCTTGAGAAACTCAAAATTTTCGCAGTTCTGATGCTCGAAACGAATAACTAGAACGGCCTAGGGGAAAACTACTCCTACCGTTGTAATCGGGCGAGTTTCTACTTTCAGATGCAACAGAAATTTTGCGGATTGGTCAATCCGTTCGCGAGATATGGCAGTTTGGAGGTAAGAAACGCTTGAGAAACTCAAAATTTTCTCAGTTCGGATGCTCGACACGAATAACTAGAACGGCCTAGAGGAAAAGTGCGCATACCGTTGTAATCGGGCGAGTTTCTACTTTCAGATGCAACAGAAATTTTGCGGATTGGTCAACCGTTCGCCAGATATGGCAGTTTGGAGATAAGAAACGCTTGAGAAGCTCAACATTTTCGCAGTTCTGATGCTCGACACGAATAACTAGAACGGCCTAGAGGAAAAGTGTGCATACCGTTGTAATCGGGCGAGTTTCTACTTTCAGATGCAACAGAAATTTTGCGGATTGGACAATCCGTTCGCGAGATATGGCAGTTTGGAGGTAAGAAACGCTTGTGAAACTCAACATTTTCGCAGTTCTGATGCTCCAAACGAATGACTAGAACGGCCTAGGGGAGAAGTACGCATACCGTTGTAATCGGGCGAGTTTCTGCTTTCAGATGTCACAGATATTTTGCGGATTGATCAAACCGTTCGCGAGATATGGCCGTTTGGAGATAAGAAACGCTTGAGAAACTCAAAATTTTCGCAATTCTGATGCTCGACACGAATAACTAGAACTGCCTAGGGGAAAAGTGCGCATACCGTTGTAATCGGGCGAGTTTCTACTTTCAGAAGCAACAGAAATTTTGCGGATTGGTCAATCCGTTCGCGAGATATGGCAGTTTGGAGGTAAGAAACGCTTGAGAAACTCAACATTTTCGCAGTTCTGATGCTCGAAATGAATAACTGGAACGGCCTGGGGGAAAACTACACCTACCGTTGTAATCGGGCGAGTTTCTACTTTCATATGCAACAGAAATTTTGCGGATTGATCAATCCGTTCGCGAGATATGGCAGTTTGGAGATAAGAAACGCTTGAGAAACTCAAAATTTTCGCAGTTCTGATGCTCGAAACGAATAACTAGAACGGCCTAGGGGAAAACTACACCTACCGTTGTAATCGGGCGAGTTTCTACTTTCAGATGCAACAGAAATTTTGCGGATTGGTCAATCAGTTCGCGAGATATGGCAGTTTGGAGGTTAGAAACGCTTGGGAAACTCAGAATTTTCGCAGTTCGGATGCTCGACACGAATGACTAGAACGGCCTAGGGGAGAAGAACGCATACCGTTGTAATCGGGCGAGTTTCTGCTTTCAGATGGCACAGAAATTTTGCGGATTGATCAATCCGTTCGCGAGATATGGCCGTTTGGAGATAAGAAACGCTTGAGAAACTCAAAATTTTCGCAGTTCTGATGCTCGACACGAATAACTAGAACGGCCTAGGGGAAAAGTGCGCATACCGTTGTAATCGGGCGAGTTTCTACTTTCAGAAGCAACAGAAATTTTGCGGATTGGTCAATCCGTTCGCGAGATATGGCAGTTTGGAGGTAAGAAACGCTTGAGAAACTCAACATTTTCGCAGTTCTGATGCTCGAAATGAATAACTGGAACGGCCTAGGGGAAAACTACACCTACCGTTGTAATCGGGCGAGTTTCTACTTTCAGATGCAACAGAAATTTTGCGGATTGATCAATCCGTTCGCGAGATATGGCAGTTTGGAGATAAGAAACGCTTGAGAAACTCAAAATTTTCGCAGTTCTGATGCTCGAAACGAATAACTAGAACGGCCTAGGGGAAAACTACACCTACCGTTGTAATCGGGCGAGTTTCTACTTTCAGATGCAACAGAAATTTTGCGGATTGGTCAATCCGTTCGCGAGATATGGCAGTTTGGAGGTAAGAAACGCTTGAGAAACTCAAAATTTTCGCAATTCTGATGCTCGACACGAATAACTAGAACTGCCTAGGGGAAAAGTGCGCATACCGTTGTAATCGGGCGAGTTTCTACTTTCAGAAGCAACAGAAATTTTGCGGATTGGTCAATCCGTTCGCGAGATATGGCAGTTTGGAGGTAAGAAACGCTTGAGAAACTCAACATTTTCGCAGTTCTGATGCTCGAAATGAATAACTGGAACGGCCTAGGGGAAAACTACACCTACCGTTGTAATCGGGCGAGTTTCTACTTTCATATGCAACAGAAATTTTGCGGATTGATCAATCCGTTCGCGAGATATGGCAGTTTGGAGATAAGAAACGCTTGAGAAACTCAAAATTTTCGCAGTTCTGATGCTCGAAACGAATAACTAGAACGGCCTAGGGGAAAACTACACCTACCGTTGTAATCGGGCGAGTTTCTACTTTCAGATGCAACAGAAATTTTGCGGATTGGTCAATCAGTTCGCGAGATATGGCAGTTTGGAGGTTAGAAACGCTTGGGAAACTCAGAATTTTCGCAGTTCGGATGCTCGACACGAATGACTAGAACGGCCTAGGGGAGAAGAACGCATACCGTTGTAATCGGGCGAGTTTCTGCTTTCAGATGGCACAGAAATTTTGCGGATTGATCAATCCGTTCGCGAGATATGGCCGTTTGGAGATAAGAAACGCTTGAGAAACTCAAAATTTTCGCAGTTCTGATGCTCGACACGAATAACTAGAACGGCCTAGGGGAAAAGTGCGCATACCGTTGTAATCGGGCGAGTTTCTACTTTCAGAAGCAACAGAAATTTTGCGGATTGGTCAATCCGTTCGCGAGATATGGCAGTTTGGAGGTAAGAAACGCTTGAGAAACTCAACATTTTCGCAGTTTTGATGCTCGAAATGAATAACTGGAACGGCCTAGGGGAAAACTACACCTACCGTTGTAATCGGGCGAGTTTCTACTTTCAGATGCAACAGAAATTTTGCGGATTGATCAATCCGTTCGCGAGATATGGCAGTTTGGAGATAAGAAACGCTTGAGAAACTCAAAATTTTCGCAGTTCTGATGCTCGAAACGAATAACTAGAACGGCCTAGGGGAAAACTACACCTACCGTTGTAATCGGGCGAGTTTCTACTTTCAGATGCAACAGAAATTTTGCGGATTGGTCAATCCGTTCGCGAGATATGGCAGTTTGGAGGTAAGAAACGCTTGGGAAACTCAAAATTTTCGCAGTCCGGATGCTCGACACGAATAACTAGAACGGCCTAGAGGGAAAGTGCGCATACCGTTGTAATCGGGCGAGTTTCTACTTTCAGATGCAACAGAAATTTTGCGGATTGGTCAATCCGTTCGCGAGATATGGCAGTTTGGAGATAAGAAACGCTTGAGAAACTCAAAATTTTCTCAGTTCGGATGCTCGACACGAATAACTAGAACGGCCTAGAGGAAAAGTGCGCATACCGTTGTAATCGGGCGAGTTTCTACTTTCAGATGGCACAGAAATTTTGCGGATTGGTCAATCCGTTCGCCAGATATGGCAGTTTGGAGATAAGAAACGCTTGAGAAACTCAAAATTTTCGCAGTTCTGATGCTCCAAACGAATGACTAGAACGGCCTAGGGGAGAAGTACGCATACCGTTGTAAACGGGCGAGTTTCTGCTTTCAGATGGCACAGAAATTTTGCGGATTGATCAATCCGTTCGCGAGATATGGCCGTTTGGAGATAAGAAACGCTTGAGAAACTCAAAATTTTCGCAGTTCTGATGCTCGACACGAATAACTAGAACGGCCTAGGGGAAAAGTGCGCATACCGTTGTAATCGGGCGAGTTTCTACTTTCAGAAGCAACAGAAATTTTGCGGATTGGTCAATCCGTTCGCGAGATATGGCAGTTTGGAGGTAAGTAACGCTTGAGAAACTCAACATTTTCGCAGTTCTGATGCTCGAAATGAATAACTGGAACGGCCTAGGGGAAAACTACACCTACCGTTGTAATCGGGCGGGTTTCTACTTTCAGATGCAACAGAAATTTTGCGGATTGATCAATCCGTTCGCGAGATATGGCAGTTTGGAGATAAGAAACGCTTGAGAAACTCAAAATTTTCGCAGTTCTGATGCTCGAAACGAATAACTAGAACGGCCTAGGGGGAAACTACACCTACCGTTGTAATCGGGCGAGTTTCTACTTTCAGATGCAACAGAAATTTTGCGGATTGGTCAATCCGTTCGCGAGATATGGCAGTTTGGAGGTTAGAAACGCTTGGGAAACTCAGAATTTTCGCAGTTCGGATGCTCGACACGAATGACTAGAACGGCCTAGGGGAGAAGTACGCATACCGTTGTAATCGGGCGAGTTTCTGCTTTCAGATGGCACAGAAATTTTGCGGATTGATCAATCCGTTCGCGAGATATGGCCGTTTGGAGATAAGAAACGCTTGAGAAACTCAAAATTTTCGCAGTTCTGATGCTCGAAACGAATAACTAGAACGGCCTAGGGGAAAACTACACCTACCGTTGTAATCGGGCGAGTTTCTACTTTCAGATGCAACAGAAATTTTGCGGATTGGTCAATCCGTTCGCGAGATATGGCAGTTTGGAGGTTAGAAACGCTTGGGAAACTCAGAATTTTCGCAGTTCGGATGCTCGACACGAATGACTAGAACGGCCTAGGGGAGAAGAACGCATACCGTTGTAATCGGGCGAGTTTCTGCTTTCAGATGGCACAGAAATTTTGCGGATTGATCAATCCGTTCGCGAGATATGGCCGTTTGGAGATAAGAAACGCTTGAGAAACTCAAAATTTTCGCAGTTCTGATGCTCGACACGAATAACTAGAACGGCCTAGGGGAAAAGTGCGCATACCGTTGTAATCGGGCGAGTTTCTACTTTCAGAAGCAACAGAAATTTTGCGGATTGGTCAATCCGTTCGCGAGATATGGCAGTTTGGAGGTAAGAAACGCTTGAGAAACTCAACATTTTCGCAGTTTTGATGCTCGAAATGAATAACTGGAACGGCCTAGGGGAAAACTACACCTACCGTTGTAATCGGGCGAGTTTCTACTTTCAGATGCAACAGAAATTTTGCGGATTGATCAATCCGTTCGCGAGATATGGCAGTTTGGAGATAAGAAACGCTTGAGAAACTCAAAATTTTCGCAGTTCTGATGCTCGAAACGAATAACTAGAACGGCCTAGGGGAAAACTACACCTACCGTTGTAATCGGGCGAGTTTCTACTTTCAGATGCAACAGAAATTTTGCGGATTGGTCAATCCGTTCGCGAGATATGGCAGTTTGGAGGTAAGAAACGCTTGGGAAACTCAAAATTTTCGCAGTCCGGATGCTCGACACGAATAACTAGAACGGCCTAGAGGGAAAGTGCGCATACCGTTGTAATCGGGCGAGTTTCTACTTTCAGATGCAACAGAAATTTTGCGGATTGGTCAATCCGTTCGCGAGATATGGCAGTTTGGAGATAAGAAACGCTTGAGAAACTCAAAATTTTCTCAGTTCGGATGCTCGACACGAATAACTAGAACGGCCTAGAGGAAAAGTGCGCATACCGTTGTAATCGGGCGAGTTTCTACTTTCAGATGGCACAGAAATTTTGCGGATTGGTCAATCCGTTCGCCAGATATGGCAGTTTGGAGATAAGAAACGCTTGAGAAACTCAAAATTTTCGCAGTTCTGATGCTCCAAACGAATGACTAGAACGGCCTAGGGGAGAAGTACGCATACCGTTGTAATCGGGCGAGTTTCTGCTTTCAGATGGCACAGAAATTTTGCGGATTGATCAATCCGTTCGCGAGATATGGCCGTTTGGAGATAAGGAACGCTTGAGAAACTCAAAATTTTCGCAGTTCTGATGCTCGACACGAATAACTAGAACGGCCTAGGGGAAAAGTGCGCATACCGTTGTAATCGGGCGAGTTTCTACTTTCAGAAGCAACAGAAATTTTGCGGATTGGTCAATCCGTTCGCGAGATATGGCAGTTTGGAGGTAAGTAACGCTTGAGAAACTCAACATTTTCGCAGTTCTGATGCTCGAAATGAATAACTGGAACGGCCTAGGGGAAAACTACACCTACCGTTGTAATCGGGCGGGTTTCTACTTTCAGATGCAACAGAAATTTTGCGGATTGATCAATCCGTTCGCGAGATATGGCAGTTTGGAGATAAGAAACGCTTGAGAAACTCAAAATTTTCGCAGTTCTGATGCTCGAAACGAATAACTAGAACGGCCTAGGGGGAAACTACACCTACCGTTGTAATCGGGCGAGTTTCTACTTTCAGATGCAACAGAAATTTTGCGGATTGGTCAATCCGTTCGCGAGATATGGCAGTTTGGAGGTTAGAAACGCTTGGGAAACTCAGAATTTTCGCAGTTCGGATGCTCGACACGAATGACTAGAACGGCCTAGGGGAGAAGTACGCATACCGTTGTAATCGGGCGAGTTTCTGCTTTCAGATGGCACAGAAATTTTGCGGATTGATCAATCCGTTCGCGAGATATGGCCGTTTGGAGATAAGAAACGCTTGAGAAACTCAAAATTTTCGCAGTTCTGATGCTCGAAACGAATAACTAGAACGGCCTAGGGGAAAACTACACCTACCGTTGTAATCGGGCGAGTTTCTACTTTCAGATGCAACAGAAATTTTGCGGATTGGTCAATCCGTTCGCGAGATATGGCAGTTTGGAGGTAAGAAACGCTTGGGAAACTCAAAATTTTCGCAGTTCTGATGCTCCAAACGAATGACTAGAACGGCCTAGGGGAGAAGTACGCATACCGTTGTAATCGGGCGAGTTTCTGCTTTCAGATGGCACAGAAATTTTGCGGATTGATCAATCCGTTCGCGAGATATGGCCGTTTGGAGATAAGAAACGCTTGAGAAACTCAAAATTTTCGCAGTTCTGATGCTCGACACGAATAATTAGAACGGCCTAGGGGAAAAGTGCGCATACCGTTGTAATCGGGCGAGTTTCTACTTTCAGAAGCAACAGAAATTTTGCGGATTGGTCAATCCGTTCGCGAGATATGGCAGTTTGGAGGTAAGAAACGCTTGAGAAACTCAACATTTTCGCAGTTCTGATGCTCGAAATGAATAACTGGAACGGCCTAGGGGAAAACTACACCTACCGTTGTAATCGGGCGAGTTTCTACTTTCAGATGCAACAGAAATTTTGCGGATTGATCAATCCGTTCGCGAGATATGGCAGTTTGGAGATAAGAAACGCATGAGAAACTCAAAATCTTCGCTGTTCTGATGCTCGAAACGAATAACTAGAACGGCCTAGGGGAAAACTACACCTACCGTTGTAATCGGGCGAGTTTCTACTTTCAGATGCAACAGAAATTTTGCGGATTGGTCAATCAGTTCGCGAGATATGGCAGTTTGGAGGTTAGAAACGCTTGGGAAACTCAGAATTTTCGCAGTTCGGATGCTCGACACGAATGACTAGAACGGCCTAGGGGAGAAGTACGCATACCGTTGTAATCGGGCGAGTTTCTGCTTTCAGATGGCACAGAAATTTTGCGGATTGATCAATCCGTTCGCGAGATATGGCCGTTTGGAGATAAGAAACGCTTGAGAAACTCAAAATTTTCGCAGTTCTGATGCTCAAAACGAATAACTAGAACGGCCTAGGGGAAAACTACACCTACCGTTGTAATCGGGCGAGTTTCTACTTTCAGATGGCACAGAAATTTTGCGGATTGATCAATCCGTTCGCGAGATATGGCCGTCTGGAGATAAGAAACGCTTGAGAAACTCAAAATTTTCGCAGTTCTGATGCTCGACACGAATAACTAGAACGGCCTAGGGGAAAAGTGCGCATACCGTTGTAATCGGGCGAGTTTCTACTTTCAGAAGCAACAGAAATTTTGCGGATTGGTCAATCCGTTCGCGAGATATGGCAGTTTGGAGGTAAGAAACGCTTGAGAAACTCAACATTTTCGCAGTTCTGATGCTCGAAATGAATAACTGGAACGGCCTAGGGGAAAACTACACCTACCGTTGTAATCGGGCGAGTTTCTACTTTCAGATGCAACAGAAATTTTGCGGATTGGACAATCCGTTCGCGAGATATGGCAGTTTGGAGGTAAGAAACGCTTGTGAAACTCAAAATTTTCGCATTTCTGATGCTCGATACGAATAACTAGAACAGCCTAGGGGAAAAGTGCGCATACCGTTGTAATCGGGCGAGTTTCTACTTTCAGAAGCAACAGAAATTTTGCGGATTGGTCAATCCGTTCGCGAGATATGGCAGTTTGGAGGTAAGAAACGCTTGGGAAACTCAAAATTTTCGCAGTTCGGATGCTCGACACGAATAACTAGAACGGCCTAGAGGGAAAGTGCGCATACCGTTGTAATCGGGCGAGTTTCTACTTTCAGATGCAACAGAAATTTTGCGGATTGGTCAATCCGTTCGCGAGATATGGCAGTTTGGAGACAAGAAACGCTTGAGAAACTCAAAATTTTCTCAGTTCGGATGCTCGACACGAATAACTAGAACGGCCTAGAGGAAAAGTGCGCATACCGTTGTAATCGGGCGAGTTTATACTTTCAGATGCAACAGAAATTTTGCGGATTGGTCAATTCGTTCGCCAGATATGGCAGTTTGGAGATAAGAAACGCTTGAGAAACTCAAAATTTTCGCAGTTCTGATGCTCCAAACGAATGACTAGAACGGCCTAGGGGAGAAGTACGCATACCGTTGTAATCGGGCGAGTTTCTGCTTTCAGATGGCACAGATATTTTGCGGATTGGTCAATCCGTTCGCGAGATATGGCAGTTTGGAGGTAAGAAACGCTTGAGAAACTCAACATTTTCGCAGTTCTGATGCTCGAAATGAATAACTGGAACGGCCTAGGGGAAAACTACACCTACCGTTGTAATCGGGCGAGTTTCTACTTTCATATGCAACAGAAATTTTGCGGATTGATCAATCCGTTCGCGAGATATGGCAGTTTGGAGATAAGCAACGCTTGAGAAACTCAAAATTTTCGCAGTTCTGATGCTCGAAACGAATAACTAGAACGGCCTAGGGGAAAACTACACCTACCGTTGTAATCGGGCGAGTTTCTACTTTCAGATGCAACAGAAATTTTGCGGATTGGTCAATCAGTTCGCGAGATATGGCAGTTTGGAGGTTAGAAACGCTTGGGAAACTCAGAATTTTCGCAGTTCGGATGCTCGACACGAATGACTAGAACGGCCTAGGGGAGAAGAACGCATACCGTTGTAATCGGGCGAGTTTCTGCTTTCAGATGGCACAGAAATTTTGCGGATTGATCAATCCGTTCGCGAGATATGGCCGTTTGGAGATAAGAAACGCTTGAGAAACTCAAAATTTTCGCAGTTCTGATGCTCGACACGAATAACTAGAACGGCCTAGGGGAAAAGTGCGCATACCGTTGTAATCGGGCGAGTTTCTACTTTCAGAAGCAACAGAAATTTTGCGGATTGGTCAATCCGTTCGCGAGATATGGCAGTTTGGAGGTAAGAAACGCTTGAGAAACTCAACATTTTCGCAGTTCTGATGCTCGAAATGAATAACTGGAACGGCCTAGGGAAAAACTACACCTACCGTTGTAATCGGGCGAGTTTCTACTTTCAGATGCAACAGAAATTTTGCGGATTGGTCAATCCGTTCGCGAGATATGGCAGTTTGGAGGTAAGAAACGCTTGAGAAACTCAAAATTTTCTCAGTTCGGATGCTCGACACGAATAACTAGAACGGCCTAGAGGAAAAGTGCGCATACCGTTGTAATCGGGCGAGTTTCTACTTTCAGATGCAACAGAAATTTTGCGGATTGGTCAATCCGTTCGCCAGATATGGCAGTTTGGAGATAAGAAACGCTTGAGAAACTCAAAATTTTCGCAGTTCTGATGCTCCAAACGAATGACTAGAACGGCCTAGGGGAGAAGTACGCATACCGTTGTAATCGGGCGAGTTTCTGCTTTCAGATGGCACAGAAATTTTGCGGATTGATCAATCCGTTCGCGAGATATGGCCGTTTGGAGATAAGAAACGCTTGAGAAACTCAAAATTTTCGCAGTTCTGATGCTCGACACGAATAACTAGAACGGCCTAGGGGAAAAGTGCGCATACCGTTGTAATCGGGCGAGTTTCTACTTTCAGAAGCAACAGAAATTTTGCGGATTGGTCAATCCGTTCGCGAGATATGGCAGTTTGGAGGTAAGAAACGCTTGAGAAACTCAACATTTTCGCAGTTCTGATGCTCGAAATGAATAACTGGAACGGCCTAGGGGAAAACTACACCTACCGTTGTAATCGGGCGAGTTTCTACTTTCAGATGCAACAGAAATTTTGCGGATTGGACAATCCGTTCGCGAGATATGGCAGTTTGGAGGTAAGAAACGCTTGTGAAACTCAAAATTTTCGCATTTCTGATGCTCGATACGAATAACTAGAACAGCCTAGGGGAAAAGTGCGCATACCGTTGTAATCGGGCGAGTTTCTACTTTCAGAAGCAACAGAAATTTTGCGGATTGGTCAATCCGTTCGCGAGATATGGCAGTTTGGAGGTAAGAAACGCTTGGGAAACTCAAAATTTTCGCAGTTCGGATGCTCGACACGAATAACTAGAACGGCCTAGAGGGAAAGTGCGCATACCGTTGTAATCGGGCGAGTTTCTACTTTCAGAAGCAACAGAAATTTTGCGGATTGGTCAATCCGTTCGCGAGATATGGCAGTTTGGAGACAAGAAACGCTTGAGAAACTCAAAATTTTCTCAGTTCGGATGCTCGACACGAATAACTAGAACGGCCTAGAGGAAAAGTGCGCATACCGTTGTAATCGGGCGAGTTTCTACTTTCAGATGCAAAAGAAATTTTGCGGATTGGTCAATCCGTTCGCCAGATATGGCAGTTTGGAGATAAGAAACGCTTGAGAAACTCAAAATTTTCGCAGTTCTGATGCTCCAAACGAATGACTAGAACGGCCTAGGGGAGAAGTACGCATACCGTTGTAATCGGGCGAGTTTCTGCTTTCAGATGGCACAGATATTTTGCAGATTGATCAATCCGTTCGCGAGATATGGCCGTTTGGAGATAAGAAACGCTTGAGAAACTCAAAATTTTCGCAATTCTGATGCTCGACACGAATAACTAGAACTGCCTAGGGGAAAAGTGCGCATACCGTTGTAATCGGGCGAGTTTCTACTTTCAGAAGCAACAGAAATTTTGCGGATTGGTCAATCCGTTCGCGAGATATGGCAGTTTGGAGGTAAGAAACGCTTGAGAAACTCAACATTTTCGCAGTTCTGATGCTCGAAATGAATAACTGGAACGGCCTAGGGGAAAACTACACCTACCGTTGTAATCGGGCGAGTTTCTACTTTCATATGCAACAGAAATTTTGCGGATTGATCAATCCGTTCGCGAGATATGGCAGTTTGGAGATAAGAAACGCTTGAGAAACTCAAAATTTTCGCAGTTCGGATGCTCGACACGAATGACTAGAACGGCCTAGGGGAGAAGTACGCATACCGTTGTAATCGGGCGAGTTTCTGCTTTCAGATGGCACAGAAATTTTGCGGATTGATCAATCCGTTCGCGAGATATGGCCGTTTGGAGATAAGAAACGCTTGAGAAACTCAAAATTTTCGCAGTTCTGATGCTCGAAACGAATAACTAGAACGGCCTAGGGGAAAACTACACCTACCGTTGTAATCGGGCGAGTTTCTACTTTCAGATGCAACAGAAATTTTGCGGATTGGTCAATCCGTTCGCGAGATATGGCAGTTTGGAGGTAAGAAACGCTTGAGAAACTCAAAATTTTCTCAGTTCGGATGCTCGACACGAATAACTAGAACGGCCTAGAGGAAAAGTGCGCATACCGTTGTAATCGGGCGAGTTTCTACTTTCAGATGCAACAGAAATTTTGCGGATTGGTCAATCCGTTCGCCAGATATGGCAGTTTGGAGATAAGAAACGCTTGAGAAACTCAAAATTTTCGCAGTTCTGATGCTCCAAACGAATGACTAGAACGGCCTAGGGGAGAAGTACGCATACCGTTGTAATCGGGCGAGTTTCTGCTTTCAGTTGGCACAGAAATTTTGCGGATTGATCAATCCGTTCGCGAGATATGGCCGTTTGGAGATAAGAAACGCTTGAGAAACTCAAAATTTTCGCAGTTCTGATGCTCGACACGAATAACTAGAACGGCCTAGGGGAAAAGTGCGCATACCGTTGTAATCGGGCGAGTTTCTACTTTCAGAAGCAACAGAAATTTTGCGGATTGGTCAATCCGTTCGCGAGATATGGCAGTTTGGAGGTAAGAAACGCTTGAGAAACTCAACATTTTCGCAGTTCTGATGGTCGAAATGAATAACTGGAACGGCCTAGGGGAAAACTACACCTACCGTTGTAATCGGGCGAGTTTCTACTTTCAGATGCAACAGAAATTTTGCGGATTGGACAATCCGTTCGCGAGATATGGCAGTTTGGAGGTAAGAAACGCTTGTGAAACTCAAAATTTTCGCATTTCTGATGCTCGATACGAATAACTAGAACAGCCTAGGGGAAAAGTGCGCATACCGTTGTAATCGGGCGAGTTTCTACTTTCAGAAGCAACAGAAATTTTGCGGATTGGTCAATCCGTTCGCGAGATATGGCAGTTTGGAGGTAAGAAACGCTTGGGAAACTCAAAATTTTCGCAGTTCGGATGCTCGACACGAATAACTAGAACGGCCTAGAGGGAAAGTGCGCATACCGTTGTAATCAGGCGAGTTTCTACTTTCAGATGCAACAGAAATTTTGCGGATTGGTCAATCCGTTCGCGAGATATGGCAGTTTGGAGACAAGAAACGCTTGAGAAACTCAAAATTTTCTCAGTTCGGATGCTCGACACGAATAACTAGAACGGCCTAGAGGAAAAGTGCGCATACCGTTGTAATCGGGCGAGTTTCTACTTTCAGATGCAACAGAAATTTTGCGGATTGGTCAATCCGTTCGCCAGATATGGCAGTTTGGAGATAAGAAACGCTTGAGAAACTCAAAATTTTCGCAGTTCTGATGCTCCAAACGAATGACTAGAACGGCCTAGGGGAGAAGTACGCATACCGTTGTAATCGGGCGAGTTTCTGCTTTCAGATGGCACAGATATTTTGCGGATTGATCAATCCGTTCGCGAGATATGGCCGTTTGGAGATAAGAAACGCTTGAGAAACTCAAAATTTTCGCAATTCTGATGCTCGACACGAATAACTAGAACTGCCTAGGGGAAAAGTGCGCATACCGTTGTAATCGGGCGAGTTTCTACTTTCAGAAGCAACAGAAATTTTGCGGATTGGTCAATCCGTTCGCGAGATATGGCAGTTTGGAGGTAAGAAACGCTTGAGAAACTCAACATTTTCGCAGTTCTGATGCTCGAAATGAATAACTGGAACGGCCTAGGGGAAAACTACACCTACCGTTGTAATCGGGCGAGTTTCTACTTTCATATGCAACAGAAATTTTGCGGATTGATCAATCCGTTCGCGAGATATGGCAGTTTGGAGATAAGAAACGCTTGAGAAACTCAAAATTTTCGCAGTTCTGATGCTCGAAACGAATAACTAGAACGGCCTAGGGGAAAACTACACCTACCGTTGTAATCGGGCGAGTTTCTACTTTCAGATGCAACAGAAATTTTGCGGATTGGTCAATCCGTTCGCGAGATATGGCAGTTTGGAGGTTAGAAACGCTTGGGAAACTCAGAATTTTCGCAGTTCGGATGCTCGACACGAATGACTAGAACGGCCTAGGGGAGAAGAACGCATACCGTTGTAATCGGGCGAGTTTCTGCTTTCAGATGGCACAGAAATTTTGCGGATTGATCAATCCGTTCGCGAGATATGGCCGTTTGGAGATAAGAAACGCTTGAGAAACTCAAAATTTTCGCAGTTCTGATGCTCGAAACGAATAACTAGAACGGCCTAGGGGAAAACTACACCTACCGTTGTAATCGGGCGAGTTTCTACTTTCAGATGCAACAGAAATTTTGCGGATTGGTCAATCCGTTCGCGAGATATGGCAGTTTGGAGGTAAGAAACGCTTGGGAAACTCAAAATTTTCGCAGTCCGGATGCTCGACACGAATAACTAGAACGGCCTAGAGGGAAAGTGCGCATACCGTTGTAATCAGGCGAGTTTCTACTTTCAGATGCAACAGAAATTTTGCGGATTGGTCAATCCGTTCGCGAGATATGGCAGTTTGGAGATAAGAAACGCTTGAGAAACTCAAAATTTTCTCAGTTCGGATGCTCGACACGAATAACTAGAACGGCCTAGAGGAAAAGTGCGCATACCGTTGTAATCGGGCGAGTTTCTACTTTCAGATGGCACAGAAATTTTGCGGATTGGTCAATCCGTTCGCCAGATATGGCAGTTTGGAGATAAGAAACGCTTGAGAAACTCAAAATTTTCGCAGTTCTGATGCTCCAAACGAATGACTAGAACGGCCTAGGGGAGAAGTACGCATACCGTTGTAATCGGGCGAGTTTCTGCTTTCAGATGGCACAGAAATTTTGCGGATTGATCAATCCGTTCGCGAGATATGGCCGTTTGGAGATAAGAAACGCTTGAGAAACTCAAAATTTTCGCAGTTCTGATGCTCGACACGAATAACTAGAACGGCCTAGGGGAAAAGTGCGCATACCGTTGTAATCGGGCGAGTTTCTACTTTCAGATGCAACAGAAATTTTGCGGATTGGTCAATCCGTTCGCGAGATATGGCAGTTTGGAGATAAGAAACGCTTGAGAAACTCAAAATTTTCTCAGTTCGGATGCTCGACACGAATAACTAGAACGGCCTAGAGGAAAAGTGCGCATACCGTTGTAATCGGGCGAGTTTCTACTTTCAGAAGCAACAGAAATTTTGCGGATTGGTCAATCCGTTCGCGAGATATGGCAGTTTGGAGGTAAGAAACGCTTGAGAAACTCAACATTTTCGCAGTTCTGATGCTCGAAATGAATAACTGGAACGGCCTAGGGAAAACTACACCTACCGTTGTAATCGGGCGAGTTTCTACTTTCATATGCAACAGAAATTTTGCGGATTGATCAATCCGTTCGCGAGATATGGCAGTTTGGAGATAAGAAACGCTTGAGAAACTCAAAATTTTCGCAGTTCGGATGCTCGACACGAATGACTAGAACGGCCTAGGGGAGAAGTACGCATACCGTTGTAATCGGGCGAGTTTCTGCTTTCAGATGGCACAGAAATTTTGCGGATTGATCAATCCGTTCGCGAGATATGGCCGTTTGGAGATAAGAAACGCTTGAGAAACTCAAAATTTTCGCAGTTCTGATGCTCGAAACGAATAACTAGAACGGCCTAGGGGAAAACTACACCTACCGTTGTAATCGGGCGAGTTTCTACTTTCAGATGCAACAGAAATTTTGCGGATTGGTCAATCCGTTCGCGAGATATGGCAGTTTGGAGGTAAGAAACGCTTGAGAAACTCAAAATTTTCTCAGTTCGGATGCTCGACACGAATAACTAGAACGGCCTAGAGGAAAAGTGCGCATACCGTTGTAATCGGGCGAGTTTCTACTTTCAGATGCAACAGAAATTTTGCGGATTGGTCAATCCGTTCGCCAGATATGGCAGTTTGGAGATAAGAAACGCTTGAGAAACTCAAAATTTTCGCAGTTCTGATGCTCCAAACGAATGACTAGAACGGCCTAGGGGAGAAGTACGCATACCGTTGTAATCGGGCGAGTTTCTACTTTCAGATGGCACAGAAATTTTGCGGATTGGTCAATCCGTTCGCCAGATATGGCAGTTTGGAGATAAGAAACGCTTGAGAAACTCAAAATTTTCGCAGTTCTGATGCTCCAAACGAATGACTAGAACGGCCTAGGGGAGAAGTACGCATACCGTTGTAATCGGGCGAGTTTCTGCTTTCAGATGGCACAGAAATTTTGCGGATTGATCAATCCGTTCGCGAGATATGGCCGTTTGGAGATAAGAAACGCTTGAGAAACTCAAAATTTTCGCTGTTCTGATGCTCGACACGAATAACTAGAACGGCCTAGGGGAAAAGTGCGCATACCGTTGTAATCGGGCGAGTTTCTACTTTCAGATGCAACAGAAATTTTGCGGATTGGTCAATCCGTTCGCGAGATATGGCAGTTTGGAGATAAGAAACGCTTGAGAAACTCAAAATTTTCTCAGTTCGGATGCTCGACACGAATAACTAGAACGGCCTAGAGGAAAAGTGCGCATACGGTTGTAATCGGGCGAGTTTCTACTTTCAGAAGCAACAGAAATTTTGCGGATTGGTCAATCCGTTCGCGAGATATGGCAGTTTGGAGGTAAGAAACGCTTGAGAAACTCAACATTTTCGCAGTTCTGATGCTCGAAATGAATAACTGGAACGGCCTAGGGAAAACTACACCTACCGTTGTAATCGGGCGAGTTTCTACTTTCATATGCAACAGAAATTTTGCGGATTGATCAATCCGTTCGCGAGATATGGCAGTTTGGAGATAAGAAACGCTTGAGAAACTCAAAATTTTCGCAGTTCGGATGCTCGACACGAATGACTAGAACGGCCTAGGGGAGAAGTACGCATACCGTTGTAATCGGGCGAGTTTCTGCTTTCAGATGGCACAGAAATTTTGCGGATTGATCAATCCGTTCGCGAGATATGGCCGTTTGGAGATAAGAAACGCTTGAGAAACTCAAAATTTTCGCAGTTCTGATGCTCGAAACGAATAACTAGAACGGCCTAGGGGAAAACTACACCTACCGTTGTAATCGGGCGAGTTTCTACTTTCAGATGCAACAGAAATTTTGCGGATTGGTCAATCCGTTCGCGAGATATGGCAGTTTGGAGGTAAGAAACGCTTGAGAAACTCAAAATTTTCTCAGTTCGGATGCTCGACACGAATAACTAGAACGGCCTAGAGGAAAAGTGCGCATACCGTTGTAATCGGGCGAGTTTCTACTTTCAGATGCAACAGAAATTTTGCGGATTGGTCAATCCGTTCGCCAGATATGGCAGTTTGGAGATAAGAAACGCTTGAGAAACTCAAAATTTTCGCAGTTCTGATGCTCCAAACGAATGACTAGAACGGCCTAGGGGAGAAGTACGCATACCGTTGTAATCGGGCGAGTTTCTGCTTTCAGTTGGCACAGAAATTTTGCGGATTGATCAATCCGTTCGCGAGATATGGCCGTTTGGAGATAAGAAACGCTTGAGAAACTCAAAATTTTCGCAGTTCTGATGCTCGACACGAATAACTAGAACGGCCTAGGGGAAAAGTGCGCATACCGTTGTAATCGGGCGAGTTTCTACTTTCAGAAGCAACAGAAATTTTGCGGATTGGTCAATCCGTTCGCGAGATATGGCAGTTTGGAGGTAAGAAACGCTTGAGAAACTCAACATTTTCGCAGTTCTGATGGTCGAAATGAATAACTGGAACGGCCTAGGGGAAAACTACACCTACCGTTGTAATCGGGCGAGTTTCTACTTTCAGATGCAACAGAAATTTTGCGGATTGGACAATCCGTTCGCGAGATATGGCAGTTTGGAGGTAAGAAACGCTTGTGAAACTCAAAATTTTCGCATTTCTGATGCTCGATACGAATAACTAGAACAGCCTAGGGGAAAAGTGCGCATACCGTTGTAATCGGGCGAGTTTCTACTTTCAGAAGCAACAGAAATTTTGCGGATTGGTCAATCCGTTCGCGAGATATGGCAGTTTGGAGGTAAGAAACGCTTGGGAAACTCAAAATTTTCGCAGTTCGGATGCTCGACACGAATAACTAGAACGGCCTAGAGGGAAAGTGCGCATACCGTTGTAATCGGGCGAGTTTCTACTTTCAGATGCAACAGAAATTTTGCGGATTGGTCAATCCGTTCGCGAGATATGGCAGTTTGGAGACAAGAAACGCTTGAGAAACTCAAAATTTTCTCAGTTCGGATGCTCGACACGAATAACTAGAACGGCCTAGAGGAAAAGTGCGCATACCGTTGTAATCGGGCGAGTTTCTACTTTCAGATGCAACAGAAATTTTGCGGATTGGTCAATCCGTTCGCCAGATATGGCAGTTTGGAGATAAGAAACGCTTGAGAAACTCAAAATTTTCGCAGTTCTGATGCTCCAAACGAATGACTAGAACGGCCTAGGGGAGAAGTACGCATACCGTTGTAATCGGGCGAGTTTCTGCTTTCAGATGGCACAGATATTTTGCGGATTGATCAATCCGTTCGCGAGATATGGCCGTTTGGAGATAAGAAACGCTTGAGAAACTCAAAATTTTCGCAATTCTGATGCTCGACACGAATAACTAGAACTGCCTAGGGGAAAAGTGCGCATACCGTTGTAATCGGGCGAGTTTCTACTTTCAGAAGCAACAGAAATTTTGCGGATTGGTCAATCCGTTCGCGAGATATGGCAGTTTGGAGGTAAGAAACGCTTGAGAAACTCAACATTTTCGCAGTTCTGATGCTCGAAATGAATAACTGGAACGGCCTAGGGGAAAACTACACCTACCGTTGTAATCGGGCGAGTTTCTACTTTCATATGCAACAGAAATTTTGCGGATTGATCAATCCGTTCGCGAGATATGGCAGTTTGGAGATAAGAAACGCTTGAGAAACTCAAAATTTTCGCAGTTCTGATGCTCGAAACGAATAACTAGAACGGCCTAGGGGAAAACTACACCTACCGTTGTAATCGGGCGAGTTTCTACTTTCAGATGCAACAGAAATTTTGCGGATTGGTCAATCCGTTCGCGAGATATGGCAGTTTGGAGGTTAGAAACGCTTGGGAAACTCAGAATTTTCGCAGTTCGGATGCTCGACACGAATGACTAGAACGGCCTAGGGGAGAAGAACGCATACCGTTGTAATCGGGCGAGTTTCTGCTTTCAGATGGCACAGAAATTTTGCGGATTGATCAATCCGTTCGCGAGATATGGCCGTTTGGAGATAAGAAACGCTTGAGAAACTCAAAATTTTCGCAGTTCTGATGCTCGAAACGAATAACTAGAACGGCCTAGGGGAAAACTACACCTACCGTTGTAATCGGGCGAGTTTCTACTTTCAGATGCAACAGAAATTTTGCGGATTGGTCAATCCGTTCGCGAGCTATGGCAGTTTGGAGGTAAGAAACGCTTGGGAAACTCAAAATTTTCGCAGTCCGGATGCTCGACACGAATAACTAGAACGGCCTAGAGGGAAAGTGCGCATACCGTTGTAATCGGGCGAGTTTCTACTTTCAGATGCAACAGAAATTTTGCGGATTGGTCAATCCGTTCGCGAGATATGGCAGTTTGGAGATAAGAAACGCTTGAGAAACTCAAAATTTTCTCAGTTCGGATGCTCGACACGAATAACTAGAACGGCCTAGAGGAAAAGTGCGCATACCGTTGTAATCGGGCGAGTTTCTACTTTCAGATGGCACCGAAATTTTGCGGATTGGTCAATCCGTTCGCCAGATATGGCAGTTTGGAGATAAGAAACGCTTGAGAAACTCAAAATTTTCGCAGTTCTGATGCTCCAAACGAATGACTAGAACGGCCTAGGGGAGAAGTACGCATACCGTTGTAATCGGGCGAGTTTCTGCTTTCAGATGGCACAGAAATTTTGCGGATTGATCAATCCGTTCGCGAGATATGGCCGTTTGGAGATAAGAAACGCTTGAGAAACTCAAAATTTTCGCAGTTCTGATGCTCGACACGAATAACTAGAACGGCCTAGGGGAAAAGTGCGCATACCGTTGTAATCGGGCGAGTTTCTACTTTCAGAAGCAACAGAAATTTTGCGGATTGGTCAATCCGTTCGCGAGATATGGCAGTTTGGAGGTAAGTAACGCTTGAGAAACTCAACATTTTCGCAGTTCTGATGCTCGAAATGAATAACTGGAACGGCCTAGGGGAAAACTACACCTACCGTTGTAATCGGGCGAGTTTCTACTTTCAGATGCAACAGAAATTTTGCGGATTGATCAATCCGTTCGCGAGATATGGCAGTTTGGAGATAAGAAACGCTTGAGAAACTCAAAATTTTCGCAGTTCTGATGCTCGAAACGAATAACTAGAACGGCCTAGGGGGAAACTACACCTACCGTTGTAATCGGGCGAGTTTCTACTTTCAGATGCAACAGAAATTTTGCGGATTGGTCAATCCGTTCGCGAGATATGGCAGTTTGGAGGTTAGAAACGCTTGGAAAACTCAGAATTTTCGCAGTTCGGATGCTCGACACGAATGACTAGAACGGCCTAGGGGAGAAGTACGCATACCGTTGTAATCGGGCGAGTTTCTGCTTTCAGATGGCACAGAAATTTTGCGGATTGATCAATCCGTTCGCGAGATATGGCCGTTTGGAGATAAGAAACGCTTGAGAAACTCAAAATTTTCGCAGTTCTGATGCTCGAAACGAATAACTAGAACGGCCTAGGGGAAAACTACACCTACCGTTGTAATCGGGCGAGTTTCTACTTTCAGATGCAACAGAAATTTTGCGGATTGGTCAATCCGTTCGCGAGATATGGCAGTTTGGAGGTAAGAAACGCTTGGGAAACTCAAAATTTTCGCAGTCCGGATGCTCGACACGAATAACTAGAACGGCCTAGAGGGAAAGTGCGCATACCGTTGTAATCGGGCGAGTTTCTACTTTCAGATGCAACAGAAATTTTGCGGATTGGTCAATCCGTTCGCGAGATATGGCAGTTTGGAGATAAGAAACGCTTGAGAAACTCAAAATTTTCTCAGTTCGGATGCTCGACACGAATAACTAGAACGGCCTAGAGGAAAAGTGCGCATACCGTTGTAATCGGGCGAGTTTCTACTTTCAGATGGCACAGAAATTTTGCGGATTGGTCAATCCGTTCGCCAGATATGGCAGTTTGGAGATAAGAAACGCTTGAGAAACTCAAAATTTTCGCAGTTCTGATGCTCCAAACGAATGACTAGAACGGCCTAGGGGAGAAGTACGCATACCGTTGTAATCGGGCGAGTTTCTGCTTTCAGATGGCATAGAAATTTTGCGGATTGATCAATCCGTTCGCGAGATATGGCCGTTTGGAGATAAGAAACGCTTGAGAAACTCAAAATTTTCGCAGTTCTGATGCTCGACACGAATAACTAGAACGGCCTAGGGGAAAAGTGCGCATACCGTTGTAATCGGGCGAGTTTCTACTTTCAGAAGCAACAGAAATTTTGCGGATTGGTCAATCCGTTCGCGAGATATGGCAGTTTGGAGGTAAGTAACGCTTGAGAAACTCAACATTTTCGCAGTTCTGATGCTCGAAATGAATAACTGGAACGGCCTAAGGGAAAACTACACCTACCGTTGTAATCGGGCGAGTTTCTACTTTCAGATGCAACAGAAATTTTGCGGATTGATCAATCCGTTCGCGAGATATGGCAGTTTGGAGATAAGAAACGCTTGAGAAACTCAAAATTTTCGCAGTTCTGATGCTCGAAACGAATAACTAGAACGGCCTAGGGGGAAACTACACCTACCGTTGTAATCGGGCGAGTTTCTACTTTCAGATGCAACAGAAATTTTGCGGATTGGTCAATCCGTTCGCGAGATATGGCAGTTTGGAGGTTAGAAACGCTTGGAAAACTCAGAATTTTCGCAGTTCGGATGCTCGACACGAATGACTAGAACGGCCTAGGGGAGAAGTACGCATACCGTTGTAATCGGGCGAGTTTCTGCTTTCAGATGGCACAGAAATTTTGCGGATTGATCAATCCGTTCGCGAGATATGGCCGTTTGGAAATAAGAAACGCTTGAGAAACTCAAAATTTTCGCAGTTCTGATGCTCGAAACGAATAACTAGAACGGCCTAGGGGAAAACTACACCTACCGTTGTAATCGGGCGAGTTTCTACTTTCAGATGCAACAGAAATTTTGCGGATTGGTCAATCCGTTCGCGAGATATGGCAGTTTGGAGGTAAGAAACGCTTGGGAAACTCAAAATTTTCGCAGTTCGGATGCTCGACACGAATAACAAGAACGGCCTAGAGGGAAAGTGCGCATACCGTTGTAATCGGGCGAGTTTCTACTTTCAGATGCAACAGAAATTTTGCGGATTGGTCAATCCGTTCGCGAGATATGGCAGTTTGGAGATAAGAAACGCTTGAGAAACTCAAAATTTTCTCAGTTCGGATGCTCGACACGAATAACTAGAACGGCCTAGAGGAAAAGTGCGCATACCGTTGTAATCGGGCGAGTTTCTACTTTCAGATGCAACAGAAATTTTGCGGATTGGTCAATCCGTTCGCCAGATATGGCAGTTTGGAGATAAGAAACGCTTGAGAAACTCAAAATTTTCGCAGTTCTGATGCTCCAAACGAATGACTAGAACGGCCTAGGGGAGAAGTACGCATACCGTTGTAATCGGGCGAGTTTCTGCTTTCAGATGGCACAGAAATTTTGCGGATTGATCAATCCGTTCGCGAGATATGGCCGTTTGGAGATAAGAAACGCTTGAGAAACTCAAAATTTTCGCAGTTCTGATGCTCGACACGAATAACTAGAACGGCCTAGGGGAAAAGTGCGCATACCGTTGTAATCGGGCGAGTTTCTACTTTCAGAAGCAACAGAAATTTTGCGGATTGGTCAATCCGTTCGCGAGATATGGCAGTTTGGAGGTAAGAAACGCTTGAGAAACTCAACATTTTCGCAGTTCTGATGCTCGAAATGAATAACTGGAACGGCCTAGGGGAAAACTACACCTACCGTTGTAATCGGGCGAGTTTCTACTTTCAGATGCAACAGAAATTTTGCGGATTGATCAATCCGTTCGCGAGATATGGCAGTTTGGAGATAAGAAACGCTTGAGAAACTCTATATTTTCGCAGTTCTGATGCTCGAAACGAATAACTAGAACGGCCTAGGGGAAAACTACACCTACCGTTGTAATCGGGCGAGTTTCTACTTTCAGATGCAACAGAAATTTTGCGGATTGGTCAATCAGTTCGCGAGATATGGCAGTTTGGAGGTTAGAAACGCTTGGGAAACTCAGAATTTTCGCAGTTCGGATGCTCGACACGAATGACTAGAACGGCCTAGGGGAGAAGTACGCATACCGTTGTAATCGGGCGAGTTTCTGCTTTCAGATGGCACAGAAATTTTGCGGATTGATCAATCCGTTCGCGAGATATGGCCGTTTGGAGATAAGAAACGCTTGAGAAACTCAAAATTTTCGCAGTTCTGATGCTCGAAACGAATAACTAGAACGGCCTAGGGGAAAACTACACCTACCGTTGTAATCGGGCGAGTTTCTACTTTCAGATGCAACAGAAATTTTGCGGATTGGTCAATCCGTTCGCGAGATATGGCAGTTTGGAGGTAAGAAACGCTTGAGAAACTCAAAATTTTCGCAGTTCGGATGCTCGACACGAATAACTAGAACGGCCTAGAGGAAAAGTGCGCATACCGTTGTAATCGGGCGAGTTTGTACTTTCAGATGCAACAGAAATTTTGCGGATTGATCAATCCGTTCGCGAGATATGGCAGTTTGGAGATAAGAAACGCTTGAGAAACTCAAAATTTTCGCAGTTCTGATGCTCGAAACGAATAACTAGAACGGCCTAGGGGAAAACTACACCTACCGTTGTAATCGGGCGAGTTTCTACTTTCAGATGCAACAGAAATTTTGCGGATTGGTCAATCCGTTCGCGAGATATGGCAGTTTGGAGGTAAGAAACGCTTGGGAAACTCAAAATTTTCGCAGTTCGGATGCTCGACACGAATAACTAGAACGGCCTAGAGGGAAAGTGCGCATACCGTTGTAATCGGGCGAGTTTCTACTTTCAGATGCAACAGAAATTTTGCGGATTGGTCAATCCGTTCGCGAGATATGGCAGTTTGGAGGTAAGAAACGCTTGAGAAACTCAAAATTTTCGCAGTTCTGATGCTCGAAACGAATAACTAGAACGGCCTAGGGGAAAAGTGCGCATACCGTTGTAATCGGGCGAGTTTCTGCTTTCAGATGGCACAGAAATTTTGCGGATTGATCAATCCGTTCGCGAGATATGGCCGTTTGGAGATAAGAAACGCTTGAGAAACTCAAAATTTTCGCAGTTCTGATGCTCGAAACGAATAACTAGAACGGCCTAGGGGAAAACGACACCTACCGTTGTAATCGGGCGAGTTTCTACTTTCAGATGCAACAGAAATTTTGCGGATTGGTCAATCCGTTCGCGAGATATGGCAGTTTGGAGGTAAGAAACGCTTGGGAAACTCAAAATTTTCGCAGTTCGGATGCTCGACACGAATAACTAGAACGGCCTAGAGGGAAAGTGCGCATACCGTTGTAATCGGGCGAGTTTCTACTTTCAGATGCTACAGAAATTTTGCGGATTGGTCAATCCGTTCGCGAGATATGGCAGTTTGGAGATAAGAAACGCTTGAGAAACTCAAAATTTTCTCAGTTCGGATGCTCGACACGAATAACTAGAACGGCCTAGAGGAAAAGTGCGCATACCGTTGTAATCGGGCGAGTTTCTACTTTCAGATGCAACAGAAATTTTGCGGATTAGTCAATCCGTTCGCCAGATATGGCAGTTTGGAGATAAGAAACGCTTGAGAAACTCAAAATTTTCGCAGTTCTGATGCTCCAAACGAATGACTAGAACGGCCTAGGGGAGAAGTACGCATACCGTTGTAATCGGGCGAGTTTCTGCTTTCAGATGGCACAGAAATTTTGCGGATTGATCAATCAGTTCGCGAGATATGGCAGTTTGGAGGTTAGAAACGCTTGGGAAACTCAGAATTTTCGCAGTTCTGATGCTCGAAATGAATAACTGGAACGGCCTAGGGGAAAACTACACATACCGTTGTAATCGGGCGAGTTTCTACTTTCAGATGCAACAGAAATTTTGCGGATTGATCAATCCGTTCGCGAGATATGGCAGTTTGGAGATAAGAAACGCTTGAGAAACTCAAAATTTTCGCAGTTCTGATGCTCGAAACGAATAACTAGAACGGCCTAGGGGAAAACTACACCTACCGTTGTAATCGGGCGAGTTTCTACTTTCAGATGGCACAGAAATTTTGCGGATTGATCAATCCGTTCGCGAGATATGGCCGTTTGGAGATAAGAAACGCTTGAGAAACTCAAAATTTTCCCAGTTCTGATGCTCGACACGAATAACTAGAACGGCCTAGGGGAAAAGTGCGCATACCGTTGTAATCGGGCGAGTTTCTACTTTCAGATGCAACAGAAATTTTGCGGATTGGTCAATCCGTTCGCGAGATATGGCAGTTTGGAGGTAAGAAACGCTTGAGAAACTCAAAATTTTCGCAGTTCTGATGCTCGAAACGAATAACTAGAACGGCCTAGGGGAAAACTACACCTACCGTTGTAATCGGGGGAGTTTCTACTTTCAGATGCAACAGAAATTTTGCGGATTGGTCAATCCGTTCGCGAGATATGGCAGTTTGGAGGTAAGAAACGCTTGGGAAACTCAAAATTTTCGCAGTTCGGATGCTCGACACGAATAACTAGAACGGCCTAGAGGGAAAGTGCGCATACCGTTGTAATCGGGCGAGTTTCTACTTTCAGATGCTACAGAAATTTTGCGGATTGGTCAATCCGTTCGCGAGATATGGCAGTTTGGATGTAAGAAACGCTTGAGTAACTCAAAATTTTCGCAGTTCTGATGCTCGAAACGAATAACTAGAACGGCCTTGGGGAAAACTACACCTACCGTTGTAATCGGGCGATTTTCTACTTTTAGATGCAACAGAAATTTTGCGGATTGGTCAATCCGTTCGCGAGATATGCCAGTTTGGAAGTAAGAAACGCTTGAGAAACTCAAAATTTTCGCAGTTCTGATGCTCGACACGAATAACTATAACGGCCTAGGGGAAAAGTGCGCATACCGTTGTAATCGGGCGAGTTTCTACTTTCAGATGCAACAGAAATTTTGCGGATTGGTCAATCCGTTCGCGAGATATGGCAGTTTGGATGTAAGAAACGCTTGAGTAACTCAAAATTTTCGCAGTTCTGATGCTCGAAACGAATAACTAGAACGGCCTTGGGGAAAACTACACCTACCGTTGTAATCGGGCGATTTTCTACTTTTAGATGCAACAGAAATTTTGCGGATTGGTCAATCCGTTCGCGAGATATGCCAGTTTGGAAGTAAGAAACGCTTGAGAAACTCAAAATTTTCGCAGTTCTGATGCTCGAAACGAATAACTAGAACCGCCTAGGGGAAAAGTGCGCATACCGTTGTAATCGGGCGAGTTTCTACTTTCAGATGCAACAGAAATTTTGCGGATTGGTCAATCCGTTCGCGAGATATGGCAGTTTGGAGATAAGAAACGCTTGAGAAACTCAAAATTTTCGCAGTTCTGATGCTCGAAACGAATGACTAGAACGGCATAGGGGAGAAGTACGCATACCGTTGTAATCGGGCGAGTTTCTACTTTCAGATGGCACAGAAATTTTGCGGAATGATCAATCCGTTCGCGAGATATGGCCGTTTGGATATAAGAAACGCTTGAGAAACTCAAAATTTTCGCAGTTCTGATGCTCGACACGAATAACTAGAACGGCCTAGGGGGAAAGTGCGCATGCCGTTGTAATCGGGCGAGTTTCTACTTTCAGATGCAACAGGAATATTGCGGATTGGTCAATCCGTTCGCGAGATATGGCAGTTTGGAGGTAAGAAACGCTTGAGTAACTCAAAATTTTCGCAGTTCTGATGCTCGAAACGAATAACTAGAACGGCCTTGGGGAAAACTACACCTACCGTTGTAATCGGGCGATTTTCTACTTTCAGATGCAACAGAAATTTTGCGGATTGGTCAATTCGTTCGCGAGATATGGCAGTTTGGAGGTAAGAAACGCTTGAGAAACTCAAAATTTTCGCTGTTCGGATGCTCGACACGAATAACTAGAACGGCCTAGAGGAAAAGTGCGCATACCGTTGTAATCGGGCGAGTTTCTACTTTCAGATGCAACAGAAATTTTGCGGATTGGTCAATCCGTTCGCGAGATATGGCAGTTTGGAGATAAGAAACGCTTGAGGAACTCAAAATTTTCGCAGTTCTGATGCTCGAAACGAATGACTAGAACGGCATAGGGGAGAAGTACGCATACCGTTGTAATCGGGCGAGTTTCTACTTTCAGATGGCACAGAAATTTTGCGGATTGATCAATCCGTTCGCGAGATATGGCCGTTTGGATATAAGAAACGCTTGAGAAACTCAAAATTTTCGCAGTTCTGATGCTCGACACGAATAACTAGAACGGCCTAGGGGGAATGTGCGCATGCCGTTGTAATCGGGCGAGTTTCTACTTTCAGATGCAACAGGAATATTGCGGATTGGTCAATCAGTTCGCGAGATATGGCAGTTTGGAGGTAAGAAACGCTTGAGTAACTCAAAATTTTCGCAGTTCTGATGCTCGAAACGAATAACTAGAACGGCCTTGGGGAAAACTACACCTACCGTTGTAATCGGGCGATTTTCTACTTTCAGATGCAACAGAAATTTTGCGGATTGGTCAATTCGTTCGCGAGATATGGCAGTTTGGAGGTAAGAAACGCTTGAGAAACTCAAAATTTTCGCTGTTCGGATGCTCGACACGAATAACTAGAACGGCCTAGAGGAAAAGTGCGGATACCGTTGTAATCGGGCGAGTTTCTACTTTCAGATGCAACAGAAATTTTGCGGATTGGTCAATCCGTTCGCGAGATATGGCAGTTTGGAGATAAGAAACGCTTGAGAAACTCAAAATTTTCGCAGTTCTGATGCTCGAAACGAATAACTAGAACGGCCTAGGGGAAAACTACACCTACCGTTGTAATCGGGGGAGTTTCTACTTTCAGATGCAACAGAAATTTTGCGGATTGGTCAATCCGTTCGCGAGATATGGCAGTTTGGAGATAAGAAACGCTTGAGAAACTCAAAATTTTCGCAGTTCTGATGCTCGAAACGAATAACTAGAACGGCCTAGGGGAAAACTACACCTACCGTTGTAATCGGGCGAGTTTCTACTTTCAGATGCAACAGAAATTTTGCGGATTGGTCAATCCGTTCGCGAGATATGGCAGTTTGGAGGTTAGAAACGCTTGGGAAACTCAGAATTTTCGCAGTTCGGATGCTCGACACGAATGACTAGAACGGCCTAGGGGAGAAGTACGCATACCGTTGTAATCGGGCGAGTTTCTGCTTTCAGATGGCACAGAAATTTTGCGGATTGATCAATCCGTTCGCGAGATATGGCAGTTTGGAGATAAGAAACGCTTGAGAAACTCAAAATTTTCGCAGTTCTGATGCTCGAAACGAATAACTAGAACGGCCTAGGGGAGAAGTACGCATACCGTTGTAATCGGGCGAGTTTCTGCTTTCAGATGGCACAGAAATTTTGCGGATTGATCAATCAGTTCGCGACATATGGCAGTTTGGAGGTTAGAAACGCTTGGGAAACTCAGAATTTTCGCAGTTCGGATGCTCGACACGAATGACTAGAACGGCCTAGGGGAGAAGTACGCATACCGTTGTAATCGGGCGAGTTTCTGCTTTCAGATGCAACAGAAATTTTGCGGATTGGTCAATCCGTTCGCGAGATATGGCAGTTTAGAGGTAAGAAACGCTTGGGAAACTCAAAATTTTCGCAGTTCGGATGCTCGACACGAATAACTAGAACGGCCTAGAGGGAAAGTGCGCATACCGTTGTAATCGGGCGAGTTTCTACTTTCAGATGCTACAGAAATTTTGCGGATTGGTCAATCCGTTCGCGAGATATGGCAGTTTGGAGATAAGAAACGCTTGAGAAACTCAAAATTTTCTCAGTTCGGATGCTCGACACGAATAACTAGAACGGCCTAGAGGAAAAGTGCGCATACCGTTGTAATCGGGCGAGTTTCTACTTTCAGATGCAACAGAAATTTTGTGGATTGGTCAATCCGTTCTCCAGATATGGCAGTTTGGAGATAAGAAACGCTTGAGGAACTCAAAATTTTCGCAGTTCTGATGCTCCAAACGAATGACTAGAACGGCCTAGGGGAGAAGTACGCATACCGTTGTAATCGGGCGAGTTTCTGCTTTCAGATGGCACAGAAATTTTGCGGATTGATCAATCAGTTCGCGACATATGGCAGTTTGGAGGTTAGAAACGCTTGGGAAACTCAGAATTTTCGCAGTTCGGATGCTCGACACGAATGACTAGAACGGCCTAGGGGAGAAGTACGCATACCGTTGTAATCGGGCGAGTTTCTGCTTTCAGATGCAACAGAAATTTTGCGGATTGGTCAATCCGTTCGCGAGATATGGCAGTTTGGAGGTAAGAAACGCTTGAGAAAC
Organism: Ptiloglossa arizonensis; assembly: GCF_051014685.1. NCBI lineage: Eukaryota > Metazoa > Arthropoda > Insecta > Hymenoptera > Colletidae > Ptiloglossa > Ptiloglossa arizonensis. The sequence continues at coordinate 295,813 of NW_027478752.1, read as the reverse complement.
TCAAAATTTTCTCAGTTCGGATGCTCGACACGAATAACTAGAACGGCCTAGAGGAAAAGTGCGCATACCGTTGTAATCGGGCGAGTTTCTACTTTCAGATGCAACAGAAATTTCGCGGATTGGTCAATCCGTTCGCCAGATATGGCAGTTTGGAGATAAGAAACGCTTGAGAAACTCAAAATTTTCGCAGTTCTGATGCTCCAAACGAATGACTAGAACGGCCTAGGGGAGAAGTACGCATACCGTTGTAATCGGGCGAGTTTCTGCTTTCAGATGGCACAGAAATTTTGCGGATTGATCAATCCGTTCGCGAGATATGGCCGTTTGGAGATAAGAAACGCTTGAGAAACTCAAAATTTTCGCAGTTCTGATGCTCGACACGAATAACTAGAACGGCCTAGGGGAAAAGTGCGCACACCGTTGTAATCGGGCGAGTTTCTACTTTCAGAAGCAACAGAAATTTTGCGGATTGGTCAATCCGTTCGCGAGATATGGCAGTTTGGAGGTAAGAAACGCTTGAGAAACTCAAAATTTTCGCAGTTCTGATGCTCGAAACGAATAACTAGAACGGCCTAGGGGAAAACCACACCTACCGTTGTAATCGGGCGAGTTTCTACTTTCAGATGCAACAGAAATTTTGCGGATTGGTCAATCCGTTCGCGAGATATGGCAGTTTGGAGATAAGAAACGCTTGAGAAACTCAAAATTTTCGCAGTTCTGATGCTCGACACGAATAACTATAACGGCCTAGGGGAAAAGTGCGCATACCGTTGTAATCGGGCGAGTTTCTACTTTCAGATGCAACAGAAATTTTGCGAATTGGTCAATCCGTTCGCGAGATATGGCAGTTTGGATGTAAGAAACGCTTGAGTAACTCAAAATTTTCGCAGTTCTGATGCTCGAAACGAATAACTAGAACGGCCTTGGGGAAAACTACACCTACCGTTGTAATCGGGCGATTTTCTACTTTTAGATGCAACAGAAATTTTGCGGATTGGTCAATCCGTTCGCGAGATATGCCAGTTTGGAAGTAAGAAACGCTTGAGAAACTCAAAATTTTCTCAGTTCGGATGCTCGACACGAATAACTAGAACGGCCTAGAGGAAAAGTGCGCATACCGTTGTAATCGGGCGAGTTTCTACTTTCAGATGCAACAGAAATTTTGTGGATTGGTCAATCCGTTCTCCAGATATGGCAGTTTGGAGATAAGAAACGCTTGAGGAACTCAAAATTTTCGCAGTTCTGATGCTCCAAACGAATGACTAGAACGGCCTAGGGGAGAAGTACGCATACCGTTGTAATCGGGCGAGTTTCTGCTTTCAGATGGCACAGAAATTTTGCGGATTGATCAATCAGTTCGCGACATATGGCAGTTTGGAGGTTAGAAACGCTTGGGAAACTCAGAATTTTCGCAGTTCGGATGCTCGACACGAATGACTAGAACGGCCTAGGGGAGAAGTACGCATACCGTTGTAATCGGGCGAGTTTCTGCTTTCAGATGCAACAGAAATTTTGCGGATTGGTCAATCCGTTCGCGAGATATGGCAGTTTGGAGGTAAGAAACGCTTGAGAAACTCAAAATTTTCTCAGTTCGGATGCTCGACACGAATAACTAGAACGGCCTAGAGGAAAAGTGCGCATACCGTTGTAATCGGGCGAGTTTCTACTTTCAGATGCAACAGAAATTTCGCGGATTGGTCAATCCGTTCGCCAGATATGGCAGTTTGGAGATAAGAAACGCTTGAGAAACTCAAAATTTTCGCAGTTCTGATGCTCCAAACGAATGACTAGAACGGCCTAGGGGAGAAGTACGCATACCGTTGTAATCGGGCGAGTTTCTGCTTTCAGATGGCACAGAAATTTTGCGGATTGATCAATCCGTTCGCGAGATATGGCCGTTTGGAGATAAGAAACGCTTGAGAAACTCAAAATTTTCGCAGTTCTGATGCTCGACACGAATAACTAGAACGGCCTAGGGGAAAAGTGCGCACACCGTTGTAATCGGGCGAGTTTCTACTTTCAGAAGCAACAGAAATTTTGCGGATTGGTCAATCCGTTCGCGAGATATGGCAGTTTGGAGGTAAGAAACGCTTGAGAAACTCAAAATTTTCGCAGTTCTGATGCTCGAAACGAATAACTAGAACGGCCTAGGGGAAAACCACACCTACCGTTGTAATCGGGCGAGTTTCTACTTTCAGATGCAACAGAAATTTTGCGGATTGGTCAATCCGTTCGCGAGATATGGCAGTTTGGAGATAAGAAACGCTTGAGAAACTCAAAATTTTCGCAGTTCTGATGCTCGACACGAACAACTATAACGGCCTAGGGGAAAAGTGCGCATACCGTTGTAATCGGGCGAGTTTCTACTTTCAGATGCAACAGAAATTTTGCGAATTGGTCAATCCGTTCGCGAGATATGGCAGTTTGGATGTAAGAAACGCTTGAGTAACTCAAAATTTTCGCAGTTCTGATGCTCGAAACGAATAACTAGAACGGCCTTGGGGAAAACTACACCTACCGTTGTAATCGGGCGATTTTCTACTTTTAGATGCAACAGAAATTTTGCGGATTGGTCAATCCGTTCGCGAGATATGCCAGTTTGGAAGTAAGAAACGCTTGAGAAACTCAAAATTTTCGCAGTTCTGATGCTCGAAACGAATAACTAGAACCGCCTAGGGGAAAAGTGCGCATACCGTTGTAATCGGGCGAGTTTCTACTTTCAGATGCAACAGAAATTTTGCGGATTGGTCAATCCGTTCGCGAGATATGGCAGTTTGGAGATAAGAAACGCTTGAGAAACTCAAAATTTTCGCAGTTCTGATGCTCGAAACGAATGACTAGAACGGCATAGGGGAGAAGTACGCATACCGTTGTAATCGGGCGAGTTTCTACTTTCAGATGGCACAGAAATTTTGCGGATTGATCAATCCGTTCGCGAGATATGGCCGTTTGGATATAAGAAACGCTTGAGAAACTCAAAATTTTCGCAGTTCTGATGCTCGACACGAATAACTAGAACGGCCTAGGGGGAAAGTGCGCATGCCGTTGTAATCGGGCGAGTTTCTACTTTCAGATGCAACAGGAATATTGCGGATTGGTCAATCCGTTTGCGAGATATGGCAGTTTGGAGGTAAGAAACGCTTGAGTAACTCAAAATTTTCGCAGTTCTGATGCTCGAAACGAATAACTAGAACGGCCTTGGGGAAAACTACACCTACCGTTGTAATCGGGCGATTTTCTACTTTCAGATGCAACAGAAATTTTGCGGATTGGTCAATTCGTTCGCGAGATATGGCAGTTTGGAGGTAAGAAACGCTTGAGAAACTCAAAATTTTCGCTGTTCGGATGCTCGACACGAATAACTAGAACGGCCTAGAGGAAAAGTGCGGATACCGTTGTAATCGGGCGAGTTTCTACTTTCAGATGCAACAGAAATTTTGCGGATTGGTCAATCCGTTCGCGAGATATGGCAGTTTGGAGATAAGAAACGCTCGAGAAACTCAAAATTTTCGCAGTTCTGATGCTCGAAACGAATGACTAGAACGGCCTAGGGGAGAAGTACGCATACCGTTGTAATCGGGCGAGTTTCTACTTTCAGATGCAACAGAAATTTTGCGGATTGATCAATCCGTTCGCGAGATATGGCAGTTTGGAGATAAGAAACGCTTGAGAAACTCAAAATTTTCGCATTTCTGATGCTCGATACGAATAACTAGAACGGCCTAGGGGAAAAGTGCGCATACCGTTGTAATCGGGCGAGTCTCTACTTTCAGAAGCAACAGAAATTTTGCGGATTGGTCAATCCGTTCGCGAGATATGGCAGTTTGGAGGTAAGAAACGCTTGATAAACTCAAAATTTTCGCAGTTCTGATGCTCGAAATGAATAACTGGAACGGCCTAGGGAAAACTACACCTACCGTTGTAATCGGGCGAGTTTCTACTTTCAGATGCAACAGAAATTTTGCGGATTGATCAATCCGTTCGCGAGATATGGCAGTTTGGAGATAAGAAACGCTTGAGAAACTCAAAATTTTCGCAGTTCTGATGCTCGAAACGAATAACTAGAACGGCCTAGGGGAAAACTACACCTACCGTTGTAATCGTACGAGTTTCTACTTTCAAATGCAACAGAAATTTTGCGGATTGGTCAATCCGTTCGCGAGATATGGCAGTTTGGAGGTTAGAAACGCTTGGGAAACTCAGAATTTTCGCAGTTCGGATGCTCGACACGAATGACTAAAACGGCCTAGGGGAGAAGTACGCATACCGTTGTAATCGGGCGAGTTTCTGCTTTCAGATGGCACAGAAATTTTGCGGATTGATCAATCCGTTCGCGAGATATGGCCGTTTGGAGATAAGAAACGCTTGAGAAACTCAAAATTTTCGCAGTTCTGATGCTCGAAACGAATAACTAGAACGGCCTAGGGGAAAACTACACCTACCGTTGTAATCGGGCGAGTTTCTACTTTCAGATGCAACAGAAATTTTGCGGATTGGTCAATCCGTTCGCGAGATATGGCAGTTTGGAGGTTAGAAACGCTTGGGAAACTCAGAATTTTCGCAGTTCGGATGCTCGACACGAATGACTAGAACGGCCTAGGGGAGAAGTACGCATACCGTTGTAATCGGGCGAGTTTCTGCTTTCAGATGGCACAGAAATTTTGCGGAGTGATCAATCCGTTCGCGAGATATGGCCGTTTGGAGATAAGGAACGCTTGAGAAACTCAAAATTTTCGCAGTTCTGATGCTCGAAACGAATAACTAGAACGGCCTAGGGGAAAACTACACCTACCGTTGTAATCGGGCGAGTTTCTACTTTCAGATGCAACAGAAATTTTGCGGATTGGTCAATCTTTTTCGCGAGATATGGCAGTTTGGATGTAAGAAACGCTTGGGAAACTCAAAATTTTCGCAGTTCGGATGCTCGACACGAATAACTAGAACGGCCTAGAGGGAAAGTGCGCATACCGTTGTAATCGGGCGAGTTTCTACTTTCAGATGCAACAGAAATTTTGCGGATTGGTCAATCCGTTCGCGAGATATGGCAGTTTGGAGATAAGAAACGCTTGAGAAACTCAAAATTTTCTCAGTTCGGATGCTCGACACGAATAACTAGAACGGCCTAGAGGAAAAGTGCGCATACCGTTGTAATCGGGCGAGTTTCTACTTTCAGATGCAACAGAAATTTTGCGGATTGGTCAATCCGTTCGCCAGATATGGCAGTTTGGAGATAAGAAACGCTTGAGAAACTCAAAATTTCCAAGTTCTGATGCTCCAAACGAATGACTAGAACGGCCTAGGGGAGAAGTACGCATACCCTTGTAATCGGGCGAGTTTCTGCTTTCAGATGGCACAGAAATTTTGCGGATTGATCAATCCGTTCGCGAGATATGGCCGTTTGGAGATAAGAAACGCTTGAGAAATTCAAAATTTTCGCAGTTCTGATGCTCGACACGAATAACTAGAACGGCCTAGGGGAAAAGTGCGCATACCGTTGTAATCGGGCGAGTTTCTACTTTCAGACGCAACAGAAATTTTGCGGATTGATCAATCCGTTCGCGAGATATGGCAGTTTGGATGTAAGAAACGTTTGAGAAACTCAAAATTTTCGCAGTTCTGATGCTCGACACGAATAACTAGAACGGCCTAGGGGAAAAGTGCGCATACCGTTGTGTTCGGGCGATTTTCTACTTTCAGATGCAACAGAAATTTTGCGGATTGGTCAATCCGTTCGCGAGATATGCCAGTTTGGAGGTAAGAAACGCTTGAGAAACTCAAAATTTTCGCAGTTCTGATGCTCGAAACGAATAACTAGAACCGCCTAGGGGAAAAGTGCGCATACCGTTGTAATCGGGCGAGTTTCTACTTTCAGATGCAACAGAAATTTTGCGGATTGATCAATCCGTTCGCGAGATATGGCAGTTTGGAGATAAGAAACGCTTGAGAAACTCAAAATTTTCGCATTTCTGATGCTCGATACGAATAACTAGAACGGCCTAGGGGAAAAGTGCGCATACCGTTGTAATCGGGCGATACTCTACTTTCAGAAGCAACAGAAATTTTGCGGATTGGTCAATCCGTTCGCGAGATATGGCAGTTTGGAGGTAAGAAACGCTTGAGAAACTCAAAATTTTCGCAGTTCTGATGCTCGAAATGAATAACTGGAACGGCCTAGGGAAAAACTACACCTACCGTTGTAATCGGGCGAGTTTCTACTTTCAGATGCAATAGAAATTTTGCGGATTGATCAATCCGTTCGCGAGATATGGCAGTTTGGAGGTAAGAAACGCTTAAGAAACACAAAATTTTCGCAGTTCTGATGCTCCATACGAATAACTAGAACGGCCTAGGGGAAAAGTGCGCATACCGTTGTAATCGGGCGAGTTTCTACTTTCAGATGCAACAGAAATATTGCGGAGTGATCAATCCGTTCGCGAGATATGGCAGTTTGGAGATAAGAAACGCTTGAGAAACTCATAATTTTCGCAGTTCTGATGCTCGAAACGAATATCAAGAACGGCCTAGGGGAAAAGTGCGCATACCGTTGTAATCGGGCGAGTTTCTACTTTCAGATGCAATAGAAATTTTGCGGATTGGTTAATCCGTTCGCGAGATATGGCAGTTTGGAGGTAAGAAACGCTTGAGAAACTCAAAATTTTCGCAGTTCTGATGCTCGAAAGGAGTAACTAGAACGGCCTAGGGTAAAAGTACGCATACCGTTGTAATCGGGCGAGTTTCTACTCTTAGATGCAACAGAAATTTTGCGGATTGGTCAATCCGTTCGCGAGATATGGCAGTTTGGATGTAAGAAACGTTTGAGAAACTCAAAATTTTCGCAGTTCTGATGCTCGACACGAATAACTAGAACGGCCTAGGGGAAAAGTGCGCATACCGTTGTAATCGGGCGAGTTTCTACTTTCAGAAGCAGCAGAAATTTTGCGGATTGGTCAATCCGTTCGCGAGATATGGCAGTTTGGAGGTAAGAAACGCTTGAGAAACTCAAAATTTTCGCAGTTCTGATGCTCGAAATGAATAACTGGAACGGCCTAGGGGAAAACACCACCTACCGTTGTAATCGGGCGAGTTTCTGCTTTCAGATGCAACAGAAATTTTGCGGATTGATCAATCCGTTCGCGAGATATGGCCGTCTGGAGATCAGAAACGCTTGAGAAACTCAAAATTTTCGCAGTTCTGATGCTCGACACGAATAACTAGAACGGCCTAGGGGAGAAGTGCGCATACCGTTGTAATCGGGCGAGTTTCTACTTGCAGATGCAACAGAAATTTTGAGGATTGGTCAATCCGTTCGCGAGATATGGCAGTTTGGGGGTAAGAAACGCTTGAGAAACTCAAAATTTTCGCAGTTCTGATGCTCGACACGAATAACTAGAACGGCCTAGGGGAAAAGTGCGAATACCGTTGTAATCGGGCGAGTTTCTACTTTCAGAAGCAACAGAAATTTTGCGGATTGGTCAATCCGTTCGCGAGATATGGCAGTTTGGAGGTAAGAAACGCTTGAGAAACTCAAAATTTTCGCAGTTCTGATGCTCGAAATGAATAACTGGAACGGCCTAGGGGAAAACTACACCTACCGTTGTAATCGGGCGATTTTCTACTTTCAGATGCAACAGAAATTTTGCGGATTGGTCAATCCGTTCGCGAGATATGCCAGTTTGGAGGTAAGAAACGCTTGAGAAACTCAAAATTTTCGCAGTTCTGATGCTCGAAACGAATGACTAGAACGGCCTAGGGGAGAAGTACGCATACCGTTGTAATCGGGCGAGTTTCTACTTTCAGATGCAACAGAAATTTTGCGGATTGGTCAATCCGTTCGCGAGATATGGCAGTTTGGAGATAAGAAACGCTTGAGAAACTCAAAATTTTCGCAGTTCTGATGCTCGAAACGAATGACTAGAACGGCCTAGGGGAGAAGTACGCATACCGTTGTAATCGGGCGAGTTTCTACTTTCAGATGCAACAGAAATTTTGCGGATTGATCAATCCGTTCGCGAGATATGGCAGTTTGCAGATAAGAAACGCTTGAGAAACTCAAAATTTTCGCATTTCTGATGCTCGATACGAATAACTAGAACGGCCTAGGGGAAAAGTGCGCATACCGTTGTAATCGGGCGAGTCTCTACTTTCAGAAGCAACAGAAATTTTGCGGATTGGTCAATCCGTTCGCGAGATATGGCAGTTTGGAGATAAGAAACGCTTGAGAAACTCAAAATTTTCGCAGTTCTGATGCTCGAAACGAATGACTAGAACGGCCTAGGGGAGAAGTACGCATACCGTTGTAATCGGGCGAGTTTCTACTTTCAGATGCAACAGAAATTTTGCGGATTGATCAATCCGTTCGCGAGATATGGCAGTTTGCAGATAAGAAACGCTTGAGAAACTCAAAATTTTCGCATTTCTGATGCTCGATACGAATAACTAGAACGGCCTAGGGGAAAAGTGCGCATACCGTTGTAATCGGGCGAGTCTCTACTTTCAGAAGCAACAGAAATTTTGCGGATTGGTCAATCCGTTCGCGAGATATGGCAGTTTGGAGGTAAGAAACGCTTGATAAACTCAAAATTTTCGCAGTTCTGATGCTCGAAATGAATAACTGGAACGGCCTAGGGGAAAACTACACCTACCGTTGTAATCGGGCGAGTTTCTACTTTCAGATGCAACAGAAATTTTGCGGATTGATCAATCCGTTCGCGAGATATGGCAGTTTGGACATAAGAAACGCTTGAGAAACTCAAAATTTTCGCAGTTCTGATGCTCGAAACGAATAACTAGAATGGCCTAGGGGAAAACTACACCTACCGTTGTAATCGGGCGAGATTCTACTTTCAGATGCAACAGAAATTTTGCGGATTGGTCAATCCGTTCGCGAGATATGGCAGTTTGGAGGTTAGAAACGCTTGGGAAACTCAGAATTTTCGCAGTTCGGATGCTCGACACGAATGACTAGAACGGCCTAGGGGAGAAGTACGCATACCGTTGTAATCGGGCGAGTTTCTGCTTTCAGATGGCACAGAAATTTTGCGGATTGATCAATCCGTTCGCGAGATATGGCAGTTTGGAGATAAGAAACGCTTGAGAAACTCAAAATTTTCGCAGTTCTGATGCTCGAAACGAATAACTAGAACGGCCTAGGGGAAAACTACACCTACCGTTGTAATCGTACGAGTTTCTACTTTCAGATGCAACAGAAATTTTGCGGATTGGTCAATCCGTTCGCGAGATATGGCAGTTTGGAGGTTAGAAACGCTTGGGAAACTCAGAATTTTCGCAGTTCGGATGCTCGACACGAATGACTAGAACGGCCTAGGGGAGAAGTAGGCATACCGTTGTAATCGGGCGAGTTTCTGCTTTCAGATGGCACAGAAATTTTGCGGATTGATCAATCCGTTCGCGAGATATTGCCGTTTGGAGATAAGAAACGCTTGAGAAACTCAAAATTTTCTCAGTTCGGATGCTCGACACGAATAACTAGAACGGCCTAGAGGAAAAGTGCGCATACCGTTGTAATCGGGCGAGTTTCTACTTTCAGATGCAACAGAAATTTTGCGGATTGGTCAATCCGTTCGCGAGATATGGCAGTTTGGAGATAAGAAACGCTTGAGAAACTCAAAATTTTCTCAGTTCGGATGCTCGACACGAATAACTAGAACGGCCCAGAGGAAAAGTGCGCATACCGTTGTAATCGGGCGAGTTTCTACTTTCAGATGCAACAGATATTTTGCGGATTGGTCATTCCGTTCGCCAGAAATGGCAGTTTGGAGATAAGAAACGCTTGAGAAACCCAAAATTTTCGCAGTTCTGATGCTCCAAACGAATGACTAGAACGGCCTAGGGGAGAAGTACGCATACCGTTGTAATCGGGCGAGTTTCTGCTTTCAGATGGCACAGAAATTTTGCGGATTGATCAATCCGTTCGCGAGATATGGCAGTTTGGAGATAAGAAACGCTAGAGAAACTCAAAATTTTCGCAGTTCTGATGCTCGAAACGAATAACTAGAACGGCCTAGGGGAAAACTACACCTACCGTTGTAATCGGGCGAGTTTCTACTTTCAGATGCAACAGAAATTTTGCGGATTGGTCAATCCGTTCGCGAGATATGGCAGTTTGGAGGTTAGAAACGCTTGGGAAACTCAGAATTTTCGCAGTTCGGATGCTCGACACGAATGACTAGAACGGCCTAGGGGAGAAGTACGCATACCGTTGTAATCGGGCGAGTTTCTGCTTTCAGATGGCACAGAAATTTTGCGGAGTGATCAATCCGTTCGCGAGATATGGCCGTTTGGAGATAAGGAACGCTTGAGAAACTCAAAATTTTCGCAGTTCTGATGCTCGAAACGAATAACTAGAACGGCCTAGGGGAAAACTACACCTACCGTTGTAATCGGGCGAGTTTCTACTTTCAGATGCAACAGAAATTTTGCGGATTGGTCAATCTTTTTCGCGAGATATGGCAGTTTGGATGTAAGAAACGCTTGGGAAACTCAAAATTTTCGCAGTTCGGATGCTCGACACGAATAACTAGAACGGCCTAGAGGGAAAGTGCGCATACCGTTGTAATCGGGCGAGTTTCTACTTTCAGATGCAACAGAAATTTTGCGGATTGGTCAATCCGTTCGCCAGATATGGCAGTTTGGAGATAAGAAACGCTTGAGAAACTCAAAATTTTCGCAGTTCTGATGCTCCAAACGAATGACTAGAACGGCCTAGGGGAGAAGTACGCATACCGTTGTAATCGGGCGAGTTTCTGCTTTCAGATGGCACAGAAATTTTGCGGATTGATCAATCCGTTCGCGAGATATGGCCGTTTGGAGATAAGAAACGCTTGAGAAATTCAAAATTTTCGCAGTTCTGATGCTCGACACGAATAACTAGAACGGCCTAGGGGAAAAGTGCGCATACCGTTGTAATCGGGCGAGTTTCTACTTTCAGATGCAACAGAAATTTTGCGGATTGGTCAATCCGTTCGCGAGATATGGCAGTTTGGAGGTAAGAAACGCTTGAGAAACTCAAAATTTTCGCAGTTCTGATGCTCGAAACGAATAACTAGAACGGCCTTGGGGAAAACTACACCTACCGTTGTGTTCGGGCGATTTTCTACTTTCAGATGCAACAGAAATTTTGCGGATTGGTCAATCCGTTCGCGAGATATGCCAGTTTGGAGGTAAGAAACGCTTGAGAAACTCAAAATTTTCGCAGTTCTGATGCTCGAAACGAATAACTAGAACGGCCTAGGGGAAAAGTGCGCATACCGTTGTAATCGGGCGAGTTTCTACTTTCAGATGCAACAGAAATTTTGCGGATTGGTCAATCCGTTCGCGAGATATGGCAGTTTGGAGGTAAGAAACACTTGAGAAACTCAAAATTTTCGCAGTTCTGATGCTCGACACGAATAACTAGAACGGCCTAGGGGAAAAGTGCGCATACCGTTGTAATCGGGCGAGTTTCTACTTTCAGATGCAACAGAAATTTTGCGGATTGGTCAATCCGTTCGCGAGATATGGCAGTTTGGAGGTAAGAAACACTTGAGAAACTCAAAATTTTCGCAGTTCTGATGCTCGAACTGAATAACTGGAACGGCCTAGGGGAAAACTACACCTACCGTTGTAATCGGGCGATTTTCTACTTTCAGATGCAACAGAAATTTTGCGGATTGGTCAATCCGTTCGCGAGATATGCCAGTTTGGATGTAAGAAACGCTTGAGAAACTCAAAATTTTCGCAGTTCTGATGCTCGAAACGAATAACTAGAACCGCCTAGGGGAAAAGTGCGCATACCGTTGTAATCGGGCGAGTCTCTACTTTCAGAAGCAACAGAAATTTTGCGGATTGGTCAATCCGTTCGCGAGATATGGCAGTTTGGAGGTAAGAAACGCTTGATAAACTCAAAATTTTCGCAGTTCTGATGCTCGAAATGAATAACTGGAACGGCCTAGGGGAAAACTACACCTACCGTTGTAATCGGGCGAGTTTCTACTTTCAGATGCAACAGAAATTTTGCGGATTGATCAATCCGTTCGCGAGATATGGCAGTTTGGACATAAGAAACGCTTGAGAAACTCAAAATTTTCGCAGTTCTGATGCTCGAAACGAATAACTAGAACGGCCTAGGGGAAAACTACACCTACCGTTGTAATCGGGCGAGTTTCTACTTTCAGATGCAACAGAAATTTTGCGGATTGGTCAATCCGTTCGCGAGATATGGCAGTTTGGAGGTTAGAAACGCTTGGGAAACTCAGAATTTTCGCAGTTCGGATGCTCGACACGAATGACTAGAACGGCCTAGGGGAGAAGTACGCATACCGTTGTAATCGGGCGAGTTTCTGCTTTCAGATGGCACAGAAATTTTGCGGATTGATCAATCCGTTCGCGAGATATGGCAGTTTGGAGATAAGAAACGCTTGAGAAACTCAAAATTTTCGCAGTTCTGATGCTCGAAACGAATAACTAGAACGGCCTAGGGGAAAACTACACCTACCGTTGTAATCGTACGAGTTTCTACTTTCAGATGCAACAGAAATTTTGCGGATTGGTCAATCCGTTCGCGAGATATGGCAGTTTGGAGGTTAGAAACGCTTGGGAAACTCAGAATTTTCGCAGTTCGGATGCTCGACACGAATGACTAGAACGGCCTAGGGGAGAAGTAGGCATACCGTTGTAATCGGGCGAGTTTCTGCTTTCAGATGGCACAGAAATTTTGCGGATTGATCAATCCGTTCGCGAGATATTGCCGTTTGGAGATAAGAAACGCTTGAGAAACTCAAAATTTTCTCAGTTCGGATGCTCGACACGAATAACTAGAACGGCCTAGAGGAAAAGTGCGCATACCGTTGTAATCGGGCGAGTTTCTACTTTCAGATGCAACAGAAATTTTGCGGATTGGTCAATCCGTTCGCGAGATATGGCAGTTTGGAGATAAGAAACGCTTGAGAAACTCAAAATTTTCTCAGTTCGGATGCTCGACACGAATAACTAGAACGGCCCAGAGGAAAAGTGCGCATACCGTTGTAATCGGGCGAGTTTCTACTTTCAGATGCAACAGATATTTTGCGGATTGGTCATTCCGTTCGCCAGAAATGGCAGTTTGGAGATAAGAAACGCTTGAGAAACCCAAAATTTTCGCAGTTCTGATGCTCCAAACGAATGACTAGAACGGCCTAGGGGAGAAGTACGCATACCGTTGTAATCGGGCGAGTTTCTGCTTTCAGATGGCACAGAAATTTTGCGGATTGATCAATCCGTTCGCGAGATATGGCAGTTTGGAGATAAGAAACGCTTGAGAAACTCAAAATTTTCGCAGTTCTGATGCTCGAAACGAATAACTAGAACGGCCTAGGGGAAAACTACACCTACCGTTGTAATCGGGCGAGTTTCTACTTTCAGATGCAACAGAAATTTTGCGGATTGGTCAATCCGTTCGCGAGATATGGCAGTTTGGAGGTTAGAAACGCTTGGGAAACTCAGAATTTTCGCAGTTCGGATGCTCGACACGAATGACTAGAACGGCCTAGGGGAGAAGTACGCATACCGTTGTAATCGGGCGAGTTTCTGCTTTCAGATGGCACAGAAATTTTGCGGAGTGATCAATCCGTTCGCGAGATATGGCCGTTTGGAGATAAGGAACGCTTGAGAAACTCAAAATTTTCGCAGTTCTGATGCTCGAAACGAATAACTAGAACGGCCTAGGGGAAAACTACACCTACCGTTGTAATCGGGCGAGTTTCTACTTTCAGATGCAACAGAAATTTTGCGGATTGGACAATCTTTTTCGCGAGATATGGCAGTTTGGATGTAAGAAACGCTTGGGAAACTCAAAATTTTCGCAGTTCGGATGCTCGACACGAATAACTAGAACGGCCTAGAGGGAAAGTGCGCATACCGTTGTAATCGGGCGAGTTTCTACTTTCAGATGCAACAGAAATTTTGCGGATTGGTCAATCCGTTCGCCAGATATGGCAGTTTGGAGATAAGAAACGCTTGAGAAACTCAAAATTTTCGCAGTTCTGATGCTCCAAACGAATGACTAGAACGGCCTAGGGGAGAAGTACGCATACCGTTGTAATCGGGCGAGTTTCTGCTTTCAGATGGCACAGAAATTTTGCGGATTGATCAATCCGTTCGCGAGATATGGCCGTTTGGAGATAAGAAACGCTTGAGAAATTCAAAATTTTCGCAGTTCTGATGCTCGACACGAATAACTAGAACGGCCTAGGGGAAAAGTGCGCATACCGTTGTAATCGGGCGAGTTTCTACTTTCAGAAGCAACAGAAATTTTGCGGATTGGTCAATCCGTTCGCGAGATATGGCAGTTTGGAGATAAGAAACGCTTGAGAAACTCAAAATTTTCGCAGTTCTGATGCTCGAAATGAATAACTGGAACGGCCTAGGGGAAAACTACACCTACCGTTGTAATCGGGCGAGTTTCTACTTTCAGATGCAACAGAAATTTTGCGGATTGATCAATCCGTTCGCGAGATATGGCAGTTTGGAGGTAAGAAACGCTTAAGAAACACAAAATTTTCGCAGTTCTGATGCTCCATACGAATAACTAGAACGGCCTAGGGGAAAAGTGCGCATACCGTTGTAATCGGGCGAGTTTCTACTTTCAGATGCAACAGAAATATTGCGGAGTGATCAATCCGTTCGCGAGATATGGCAGTTTGGAGATAAGCAACGCTTGAGAAACTCATAATTTTCGCAGTTCTGATGCTCGAAACGAATATCAAGAACGGCCTAGGGGAAAAGTGCGCATACCGTTGTAATCGGGCGAGTTTCTACTTTCAGATGCAATAGAAATTTTGCGGATTGGTTAATCCGTTCGCGAGATATGGCAGTTTGGAGGTAAGAAACGCTTGAGAAACTCAAAATTTTCGCAGTTCTGATGCTCGAAAGGAGTAACTAGAACGGCCTAGGGTAAAAGTACGCATACCGTTGTAATCGGGCGAGTTTCTACTCTTAGATGCAACAGAAATTTTGCGGATTGGTCAATCCGTTCGCGAGATATGGCAGTTTGGATGTAAGAAACGTTTGAGAAACTCAAAATTTTCGCAGTTCTGATGCTCGACACGAATAACTAGAACGGCCTAGGGGAAAAGTGCGCATACCGTTGTAATCGGGCGAGTTTCTACTTTCAGAAGCAGCAGAAATTTTGCGGATTGGTCAATCCGTTCGCGAGATATGGCAGTTTGGAGGTAAGAAACGCTTGAGAAACTCAAAATTTTCGCAGTTCTGATGCTCGAAATGAGTAACTCGAACGGCCTAGGGGAAAACACCACCTACCGTTGTAATCGGGCGAGTTTCTGCTTTCAGATGCAACAGAAATTTTGCGGATTGATCAATCCGTTCGCGAGATATGGCCGTCTGGAGATCAGAAACGCTTGAGAAACTCAAAATTTTCGCAGTTCTGATGCTCGACACGAATAACTAGAACGGCCTAGGGGAGAAGTGCGCACACCGTTGTAATCGGGCGAGTTTCTACTTTCAGATGCAACAGAAATTTTGAGGATTGGTCAATCCGTTCGCGAGATATGGCAGTTTGGGGGTAAGAAACGCTTGAGAAACTCAAAATTTTCGCAGTTCTGATGCTCGACACGAATAACTAGAACGGCCTAGGGGAAAAGTGCGAATACCGTTGTAATCGGGCGAGTTTCTACTTTCAGAAGCAACAGAAATTTTGCGGATTGGTCAATCCGTTCGCGAGATATGGCAGTTTGGAGGTAAGAAACACTTGAGAAACTCAAAATTTTCGCAGTTCTGATGCTCGAAATGAATAACTGGAACGGCCTAGGGGAAAACTACACCTACCGTTGTAATCGGGCGATTTTCTACTTTCAGATGCAACAGAAATTTTGCGGATTGGTCAATCCGTTCGCGAGATATGCCAGTTTGGATGTAAGAAACGCTTGAGAAACTCAAAATTTTCGCAGTTCTGATGCTCGAAACGAATAACTAGAACCGCCTAGGGGAAAAGTGCGCATACCGTTGTAATCGGGCGAGTTTCTACTTTCAGATGCAACAGAAATTTTGCGGATTGATCAATCCGTTCGCGAGATATGGCAGTTTGGAGATAAGAAACGCTTGAGAAACTCAAAATTTTCGCATTTCTGATGCTCGATACGAATAACTAGAACGGCCTAGGGGAAAAGTGCGCATACCGTTGTAATCGGGCGAGTCTCTACTTTCAGAAGCAACAGAAATTTTGCGGATTGGTCAATCCGTTCGCGAGATATGGCAGTTTGGAGGTAAGAAACGCTTGATAAACTCAAAATTTTCGCAGTTCTGATGCTCGAAATGAATAACTGGAACGGCCTAGGGGAAAACTACACCTACCGTTGTAATCGGGCGAGTTTCTACTTTCAGATGCAACAGAAATTTTGCGGATTGATCAATCCGTTCGCGAGATATGGCAGTTTGGAGATAAGAAACGCTCGAGAAACTCAAAATTTTCGCAGTTCTGATGCTCGAAACGAATAACTAGAACGGCCTAGGGGAAAACTACACCTACCGTTGTAATCGGGCGAGTTTCTACTTTCAGATGCAACAGAAATTTTGCGGATTGGTCAATCCGTTCGCGAGATATGGCAGTTTGGAGGTTAGAAACGCTTGGGAAACTCAGAATTTTCGCAGTTCGGATGCTCGACACGAATGACTAGAACGGCCTAGGGGAGAAGTACGCATACCGTTGTAATCGGGCGAGTTTCTGCTTTCAGATGCAACAGAAATTTTGCGGATTGATCAATCCGTTCGCGAGATATGGCAGTTTGGAGATAAGAAACGCTTGAGAAACTCAAAATTTTCGCAGTTCTGATGCTCGAAACGAATAACTAGAACGGCCTAGGGGAAAACTACACCTACCGTTGTAATCGTACGAGTTTCTACTTTCAGATGCAACAGAAATTTTGCGGATTGGTCAATCCGTTCGCGAGATATGGCAGTTTGGAGGTTAGAAACGCTTGGGAAACTCAGAATTTTCGCAGTTCGGATGCTCGACACGAATGACTAGAACGGCCTAGGGGAGAAGTACGCATACCGTTGTAATCGGGCGAGTTTCTGCTTTCAGATGCAGCAGAAATTTTGCGGATTGATCAATCCGTTCGCGAGATATGGCAGTTTGGAGATAAGAAACGCTTGAGAAACTCAAAATTTTCGCAGTTCTGATGCTCGAAACGAATAACTAGAACGGCCTAGGGGAAAACTACACCTACCGTTGTAATCGTACGAGTTTCTACTTTCAGATGCAACAGAAATTTTGCGGATTGGTCAATCCGTTCGCGAGATATGGCAGTTTGGAGGTTAGAAACGCTTGGGAAACTCAAAATTTTCGCAGTTCTGATGCTCGAAACGAATAACTAGAACGGCCTTGGGGAAAACTACACCTACCGTTGTGTTCGGGCGATTTTCTACTTTCAGATGCAACAGAAATTTTGCGGATTGGTCAATCCGTTCGCGAGATATGCCAGTTTGGAGGTAAGAAACGCTTGAGAAACTCAAAATTTTCGCAGTTCTGATGCTCGAAACGAATAACTAGAACCGCCTAGGGGAAAAGTGCGCATACCGTTGTAATCGGGCGAGTTTCTACTTTCAGATGCAACAGAAATTTTGCGGATTGATCAATCCGTTCGCGAGATATGGCAGTTTGGAGATAAGAAACGCTTGAGAAACTCAAAATTTTCGCATTTCTGATGCTCGATACGAATAACTAGAACGGCCTAGGGGAAAAGTGCGCATACCGTTGTAATCGGGCGATTCTCTACTTTCAGAAGCAACAGAAATTTTGCGGATTGGTCAATCCGTTCGCGAGATATGGCAGTTTGGAGGTAAGAAACGCTTGAGAAACTCAAAATTTTCGCAGTTCTGATGCTCGAAAGGAGTAACTAGAACGGCCTAGGGTAAAAGTACGCATACCGTTGTAATCGGGCGAGTTTCTACTCTTAGATGCAACAGAAATTTTGCGGATTGGTCAATCCGTTCGCGAGATATGGCAGTTTGGATGTAAGAAACGTTTGAGAAACTCAAAATTTTCGCAGCTCTGATGCTCGACACGAATAACTAGAACGGCCTAGGGGAAAAGTGCGCATACCGTTGTAATCGGGCGAGTTTCTACTTTCAGAAGCAGCAGAAATTTTGCGGATTGGTCAATCCGTTCGCGAGATATGGCAGTTTGGAGGTAAGAAACGCTTGAGAAACTCAAAATTTTCGCAGTTCTGATGCTCGAAATGAATAACTGGAACGGCCTAGGGGAAAACACCACCTACCGTTGTAATCGGGCGAGTTTCTGCTTTCAGATGCAACAGAAATTTTGCGGATTGATCAATCCGTTCGCGAGATATGGCCGTCTGGAGATCAGAAACGCTTGAGAAACTCAAAATTTTCGCAGTTCTGATGCTCGACACGAATAACTAGAACGGCCTAGGGGAGAAGTGCGCATACCGTTGTAATCGGGCGAGTTTCTACTTTCAGATGCAACAGAAATTTTGAGGATTGGTCAATCCGTTCGCGAGATATGGCAGTTTGGGGGTAAGAAACGCT
Organism: Ptiloglossa arizonensis; assembly: GCF_051014685.1. Classification (NCBI taxonomy): domain Eukaryota; kingdom Metazoa; phylum Arthropoda; class Insecta; order Hymenoptera; family Colletidae; genus Ptiloglossa; species Ptiloglossa arizonensis. The sequence continues at coordinate 277,270 of NW_027478752.1, read as the reverse complement.
TGAGAAACTCAAAATTTTCGCAGTTCTGATGCTCGACACGAATAACTAGAACGGCCTAGGGGAAAAGTGCGAATACCGTTGTAATCGGGCGAGTTTCTACTTTCAGAAGCAACAGAAATTTTGCGGATTGGTCAATCCGTTCGCGAGATATGGCAGTTTGGAGGTAAGAAACGCTTGATAAACTCAAAATTTTCGCAGTTCTGATGCTCGAAATGAATAACTGGAACGGCCTAGGGGGAAACTACACCTACCGTTGTAATCGGGCGAGTTTCTACTTTCAGATGCAACAGAAATTTTGCGGATTGATCAATCCGTTCGCGAGATATGCCAGTTTGGAGATAAGAAACGCTTGAGAAACTCAAAATTTTCGCAGTTCTGATGCTCGAAACGAATAACTAGAACGGCCTAGGGGAAAACTACACCTACCGTTGTAATCGGGCGATTTTCTACTTTCAGATGCAACAGAAATTTTGCGGATTGATCAATCCGTTCGCGAGATATGGCAGTTTGGAGATAAGAAACGCTTGAGAAACTCAAAATTTTCGCATTTCTGATGCTCGATACGAATAACTAGAACGGCCTAGGGGAAAAGTGCGCATACCGTTGTAATCGGGCGAGTCTCTACTTTCAGAAGCAACAGAAATTTTGCGGATTGGTCAATCCGTTCGCGAGATATGGCAGTTTGGAGGTTAGAAACGCTTGATAAACTCAAAATTTTCGCAGTTCTGATGCTCGAAATGAATAACTGGAACGGCCTAGGGGAAAACTACACCTACCGTTGTAATCGGGCGAGTTTCTACTTTCAGATGCAACAGAAATTTTGCGGATTGATCAATCCGTTCGCGAGATATGGCAGTTTGGAGATAAGAAACGCTTGAGAAACTCAAAATTTTCGCAGTTCTGATGCTCGAAACGAATAACTAGAACGGCCTAGGGGAAAACTACACCTACCGTTGTAATCGGGCGATTTTCTACTTTCAGATGCAACAGAAATTTTGCGGATTGATCAATCCGTTCGCGAGATATGGCAGTTTGGAGATAAGAAACGCTTGAGAAACTCAAAATTTTCGCATTTCTGATGCTCGATACGAATAACTAGAACGGCATAGGGGAAAAGTGCGCATACCGTTGTAATCGGGCGAGTCTCTACTTTCAGAAGCAACAGAAATTTTGCGGATTGGTCAATCCGTTCGCGAGATATGGCAGTTTGGAGGTTAGAAACGCTTGATAAACTCAAAATTTTCGCAGTTCTGATGCTCGACACGAATAACTAGAACGGCCTAGGGGAGAAGTGCGCATACCGTTGTAATCGGGCGAGTTTCTACTTTCAGATGCAACAGAAATTTTGAGGATTGGTCAATCCGTTCGCGAGATATGGCAGTTTGGGGGTAAGAAACGCTTGAGAAACTCAAAATTTTCGCAGTTCTGATGCTCGACACGAATAACTAGAACGGCCTAGGGGAAAAGTGCGCATACCGTTGTAATCGGGCGAGTTTCTACTTTCAGATGCAACAGAAATTTTGCGGATTGGTCAATCCGTTCGCGAGATATGGCAGTTTGGAGATAAGAAACGCTTGAGAAACTCAAAATTTTCGCAGTTCTGATGCTCGAAACGAATGACTAGAACGGCCTAGGGGAGAAGTACGCATACCGTTGTAATCGGGCGAGTTTCTACTTTCAGATGCAACAGAAATTTTGCGGATTGATCAATCCGTTCGCGAGATATGGCAGTTTGCAGATAAGAAACGCTTGAGAAACTCAAAATTTTCGCATTTCTGATGCTCGATACGAATAACTAGAACGGCCTAGGGGAAAAGTGCGCATACCGTTGTAATCGGGCGAGTCTCTACTTTCAGAAGCAACAGAAATTTTGCGGATTGGTCAATCCGTTCGCGAGATATGGCAGTTTGGAGATAAGAAACGCTTGAGAAACTCAAAATTTTCTCAGTTCGGATGCTCGACACGAATAACTAGAACGGCCTAGAGGAAAAGTGCGCATACCGTTGTAATCGGGCGAGTTTCTACTTTCAGATGCAACAGAAATTTTGCGAATTGGTCAATCCGTTCGCGAGATATGGCAGTTTGGAGATAAGAAACGCTTGAGAAACTCAAAATTTTCTCAGTTCGGATGCTCGACACGAATAACTAGAACGGCCCAGAGGAAAAGTGCGCATACCGTTGTAATCGGGCGAGTTTCTACTTTCAGATGCAACAGATATTTTGCGGATTGGTCATTCCGTTCGCCAGAAATGGCAGTTTGGAAATAAGAAACGCTTGAGAAACCCAAAATTTTCGCAGTTCTGATGCTCCAAACGAATGACTAGAACGGCCTAGGGGAGAAGTACGCATACCGTTGTAATCGGGCGAGTTTCTGCTTTCAGATGGCACAGAAATTTTGCGGATTGATCAATCCGTTCGCGAGATATGGCAGTTTGGAGATAAGAAACGCTTGAGAAACTCAAAATTTTCGCAGTTCTGATGCTCGAAACGAATAACTAGAACGGCCTAGGGGAAAACTACACCTACCGTTGTAATCGGGCGAGTTTCTACTTTCAGATGCAACAGAAATTTTGCGGATTGGTCAATCCGTTCGCGAGATATGGCAGTTTGGAGGTTAGAAACGCTTGGGAAACTCAGAATTTTCGCAGTTCGGATGCTCGACACGAATGACTAGAACGGCCTAGGGGAGAAGTACGCATACCGTTGTAATCGGGCGAGTTTCTGCTTTCAGATGGCACAGAAATTTTGCGGAGTGATCAATCCGTTCGCGAGATATGGCCGTTTGGAGATAAGGAACGCTTGAGAAACTCAAAATTTTCGCAGTTCTGATGCTCGAAACGAATAACTAGAACGGCCTAGGGGAAAACTACACCTACCGTTGTAATCGGGCGAGTTTCTACTTTCAGATGCAACAGAAATTTTGCGGATTGGTCAATCTTTTTCGCGAGATATGGCAGTTTGGATGTAAGAAACGCTTGGGAAACTCAAAATTTTCGCAGTTCGGATGCTCGACACGAATAACTAGAACGGCCTAGAGGGAAAGTGCGCATACCGTTGTAATCGGGCGAGTTTCTACTTTCAGATGCAACAGAAATTTTGCGGATTGGTCAATCCGTTCGCCAGATATGGCAGTTTGGAGATAAGAAACGCTTGAGAAACTCAAAATTTTCGCAGTTCTGATGCTCCAAAGGAATGACTAGAATGGCCTAGGGGAGAAGTACGCATACCGTTGTAATCGGGCGAGTTTCTGCTTTCAGATGGCACAGAAATTTTGCGGATTGATCAATCCGTTCGCGAGATATGGCCGTTTGGAGATAAGAAACGCTTGAGAAATTCAAAATTTTCGCAGTTCTGATGCTCGACACGAATAACTAGAACGGCCTAGGGGAAAAGTGCGCATACCGTTGTAATCGGGCGAGTTTCTACTTTCAGATGCAACAGAAATTTTGCGGATTGGTCAATCCGTTCGCGAGATATGGCAGTTTGGAGGTAAGAAACGCTTGAGAAACTCAAAATTTTCGCAGTTCTGATGCTCGAAATGAATAACTGGAACGGCCTAGGGGAAAACTACACCTACCGTTGTAATCGGGCGAGTTTCTACTTTCAGATGCAACAGAAATTTTGCGGATTGATCAATCCGTTCGCGAGATATGGCAGTTTGGAGGTAAGAAACGCTTAAGAAACACAAAATTTTCGAAGTTCTGATGCTCCATACGAATAACTAGAACGGCCTAGGGGAAAAGTGCGCATACCGTTGTAATCGGGCGAGTTTCTACTTTCAGATGCAACAGAAATATTGCGGAGTGATCAATCCGTTCGCGAGATATGGCAGTTTGGAGATAAGCAACGCTTGAGAAACTCATAATTTTCGCAGTTCTGATGCTCGAAACGAATATCAAGAACGGCCTAGGGGAAAAGTGCGCATACCGTTGTAATCGGGCGAGTTTCTACTTTCAGATGCAATAGAAATTTTGCGGATTGGTTAATCCGTTCGCGAGATATGGCAGTTTGGAGGTAAGAAACGCTTGAGAAACTCAAAATTTTCGCAGTTCTGATGCTCGAAAGGAGTAACTAGAACGGCCTAGGGTAAAAGTACGCATACCGTTGTAATCGGGCGAGTTTCTACTCTTAGATGCAACAGAAATTTTGCGGATTGGTCAATCCGTTCGCGAGATATGGCAGTTTGGATGTAAGAAACGTTTGAGAAACTCAAAATTTTCGCAGTTCTGATGCTCGACACGAATAACTAGAACGGCCTAGGGGAAAAGTGCGCATACCGTTGTAATCGGGCGAGTTTCTACTTTCAGAAGCAGCAGAAATTTTGCGGATTGGTCAATCCGTTCGCGAGATATGGCAGTTTGGAGGTAAGAAACGCTTGAGAAACTCAAAATTTTCGCAGTTCTGATGCTCGAAATGAATAACTGGAACGGCCTAGGGGAAAACACCACCTACCGCTGTAATCGGGCGAGTTTCTGCTTTCAGATGCAACAGAAATTTTGCGGATTGATCAATCCGTTCGCGAGATATGGCCGTCTGGAGATCAGAAACGCTTGAGAAACTCAAAATTTTCGCAGTTCTGATGCTCGACACGAATAACTAGAACGGCCTAGGGGAGAAGTGCGCATACCGTTGTAATCGGGCGAGTTTCTACTTTCAGATGCAACAGAAATTTTGAGGATTGGTCAATCCGTTCGCGAGATATGGCAGTTTGGGGGTAAGAAACGCTTGAGAAACTCAAAATTTTCGCAGTTCTGATGCTCGACACGAATAACTAGAACGGCCTAGGGGAAAAGTGCGAATACCGTTGTAATCGGGCGAGTTTCTACTTTCAGAAGCAACAGAAATTTTGCGGATTGGTCAATCCGTTCGCGAGATATGGCAGTTTGGAGGTAAGAAACACTTGAGAAACTCAAAATTTTCGCAGTTCTGATGCTCGAAATGAATAACTGGAACGGCCTAGGGGAAAACTACACCTACCGTTGTAATCGGGCGATTTTCTACTTTCAGATGCAACAGAAATTTTGCGGATTGGTCAATCCGTTCGCGAGATATGCCAGTTTGGATGTAAGAAACGCTTGAGAAACTCAAAATTTTCGCAGTTCTGATGCTCGAAACGAATAACTAGAACCGCCTAGGGGAAAAGTGCGCATACCGTTGTAATCGGGCGAGTTTCTACTTTCAGATGCAACAGAAATTTTGCGGATTGATCAATCCGTTCGCGAGATATGGCAGTTTGGAGATAAGAAACGCTTGAGAAACTCAAAATTTTCACATTTCTGATGCTCGATACGAATAACTAGAACGGCCTAGGGGAAAAGTGCGCATACCGTTGTAATCGGGCGAGTCTCTACTTTCAGAAGCAACAGAAATTTTGCGGATTGGTCAATCCGTTCGCGAGATATGGCAGTTTGGAGGTAAGAAACGCTTGATAAACTCAAAATTTTCGCAGTTCTGATGCTCGAAATGAATAACTGGAACGGCCTAGGGGAAAACTACACCTACCGTTGTAATCGGGCGAGTTTCTACTTTCAGATGCAACAGAAATTTTGCGGATTGATCAATCCGTTCGCGAGATATGGCAGTTTGGAGATAAGAAACGCTCGAGAAACTCAAAATTTTCGCAGTTCTGATGCTCGAAACGAATAACTAGAACGGCCTAGGGGAAAACTACACCTACCGTTGTAATCGGGCGAGTTTCTACTTTCAGATGCAACAGAAATTTTGCGGATTGGTCAATCCGTTCGCGAGATATGGCAGTTTGGAGGTTAGAAACGCTTGGGAAACTCAGAATTTTCGCAGTTCGGATGCTCGACACGAATGACTAGAACGGCCTAGGGGAGAAGTACGCATACCGTTGTAATCGGGCGAGTTTCTGCTTTCAGATGCAGCAGAAATTTTGCGGATTGATCAATCCGTTCGCGAGATATGGCAGTTTGGAGATAAGAAACGCTTGAGAAACTCAAAATTTTCGCAGTTCTGATGCTCGAAACGAATAACTAGAACGGCCTAGGGGAAAACTACACCTACCGTTGTAATCGTACGAGTTTCTACTTTCAGATGCAACAGAAATTTTGCGGATTGGTCAATCCGTTCGCGAGATATGGCAGTTTGGAGGTTAGAAACGCTTGGGAAACTCAAAATTTTCGCAGTTCTGATGCTCGAAACGAATAACTAGAACGGCCTAGGGGAAAACTACACCTACCGTTGTAATCGTACGAGTTTCTACTTTCAGATGCAACAGAAATTTTGCGGATTGGTCAATCCGTTCGCGAGATATGGCAGTTTGGAGGTTAGAAACGCTTGGGAAACTCAGAATTTTCGCAGTTCGGATGCTCGACACGAATGACTAGAACGGCCTAGGGGAGAAGTACGCATACCGTTGTAATCGGGCGAGTTTCTGCTTTCAGATGCAGCAGAAATTTTGCGGATTGATCAATCCGTTCGCGAGATATGGCAGTTTGGAGATAAGAAACGCTTGAGAAACTCAAAATTTTCGCAGTTCTGATGCTCGAAACGAATAACTAGAACGGCCTAGGGGAAAACTACACCTACCGTTGTAATCGTACGAGTTTCTACTTTCAGATGCAACAGAAATTTTGCGGATTGGTCAATCCGTTCGCGAGATATGGCAGTTTGGAGGTTAGAAACGCTTGGGAAACTCAAAATTTTCGCAGTTCTGATGCTCGAAACGAATAACTAGAACGGCCTTGGGGAAAACTACACCTACCGTTGTGTTCGGGCGATTTTCTACTTTCAGATGCAACAGAAATTTTGCGGATTGGTCAATCCGTTCGCGAGATATGCCAGTTTGGAGGTAAGAAACGCTTGAGAAACTCAAAATTTTCGCAGTTCTGATGCTCGAAACGAATAACTAGAACCGCCTAGGGGAAAAGTGCGCATACCGTTGTAATCGGGCGAGTTTCTACTTTCAGATGCAACAGAAATTTTGCGGATTGATCAATCCGTTCGCGAGATATGGCAGTTTGGAGATAAGAAACGCTTGAGAAACTCAAAATTTTCGCATTTCTGATGCTCGATACGAATAACTAGAACGGCCTAGGGGAAAAGTGCGCATACCGTTGTAATCGGGCGATTCTCTACTTTCAGAAGCAACAGAAATTTTGCGGATTGGTCAATCCGTTCGCGAGATATGGCAGTTTGGAGGTAAGAAACGCTTGAGAAACTCAAAATTTTCGCAGTTCTGATGCTCGAAAGGAGTAACTAGAACGGCCTAGGGTAAAAGTACGCATACCGTTGTAATCGGGCGAGTTTCTACTCTTAGATGCAACAGAAATTTTGCGGATTGGTCAATCCGTTCGCGAGATATGGCAGTTTGGATGTAAGAAACGTTTGAGAAACTCAAAATTTTCGCAGCTCTGATGCTCGACACGAATAACTAGAACGGCCTAGGGGAAAAGTGCGCATACCGTTGTAATCGGGCGAGTTTCTACTTTCAGAAGCAGCAGAAATTTTGCGGATTGGTCAATCCGTTCGCGAGATATGGCAGTTTGGAGGTAAGAAACGCTTGAGAAACTCAAAATTTTCGCAGTTCTGATGCTCGAAATGAATAACTGGAACGGCCTAGGGGAAAACACCACCTACCGTTGTAATCGGGCGAGTTTCTGCTTTCAGATGCAACAGAAATTTTGCGGATTGATCAATCCGTTCGCGAGATATGGCCGTCTGGAGATCAGAAACGCTTGAGAAACTCAAAATTTTCGCAGTTCTGATGCTCGACACGAATAACTAGAACGGCCTAGGGGAGAAGTGCGCATACCGTTGTAATCGGGCGAGTTTCTACTTTCAGATCCAACAGAAATTTTGAGGATTGGTCAATCCGTTCGCGAGATATGGCAGTTTGGGGGTAAGAAACGCTTGAGAAACTCAAAATTTTCGCAGTTCTGATGCTCGACACGAATAACTAGAACGGCCTAGGGGAAAAGTGCGAATACCGTTGTAATCGGGCGAGTTTCTACTTTCAGAAGCAACAGAAATTTTGCGGATTGGTCAATCCGTTCGCGAGATATGGCAGTTTGGAGGTAAGAAACGCTTGATAAACTCAAAATTTTCGCAGTTCTGATGCTCGAAATGAATAACTGGAACGGCCTAGGGGAAAACTACACCTACCGTTGTAATCGGGCGAGTTTCTGCTTTCAGATGCAACAGAAATTTTGCGGATTGATCAATCCGTTCGCGAGATATGGCAGTTTGGAGATAAGAAACGCTTGAGAAACTCAAAATTTTCGCAGTTCTGATGCTCGAAACGAATAACTAGAACGGCCTAGGGGAAAACTACACCTACCGTTGTAATCGGGCGATTTTCTACTTTCAGATGCAACAGAAATTTTGCGGATTGATCAATCCGTTCGCGAGATATGGCAGTTTGGAGATAAGAAACGCTTGAGAAACTCAAAATTTTCGCATTTCTGATGCTCGATACGAATAACTAGAACGGCCTAGGGGAAAAGTGCGCATACCGTTGTAATCGGGCGAGTCTCTACTTTCAGAAGCAACAGAAATTTTGCGGATTGGTCAATCCGTTCGCGAGATATGGCAGTTTGGAGGTTAGAAACGCTTGATAAACTCAAAATTTTCGCAGTTCTGATGCTCGAAATGAATAACTGGAACGGCCTAGGGGAAAACTACACCTACCGTTGTAATCGGGCGAGTTTCTACTTTCAGATGCAACAGAAATTTTGCGGATTGATCAATCCGTTCGCGAGATATGGCAGTTTGGAGATAAGAAACGCTTGAGAAACTCAAAATTTTCGCAGTTCTGATGCTCGAAACGAATAACTAGAACGGCCTAGGGGAAAACTACACCTACCGTTGTAATCGGGCGATTTTCTACTTTCAGATGCAACAGAAATTTTGCGGATTGATCAATCCGTTCGCGAGATATGGCAGTTTGGAGATAAGAAACGCTTGAGAAACTCAAAATTTTCGCATTTCTGATGCTCGATACGAATAACTAGAACGGCCTAGGGGAAAAGTGCGCATACCGTTGTAATCGGGCGAGTCTCTACTTTCAGAAGCAACAGAAATTTTGCGGATTGGTCAATCCGTTCGCGAGATATGGCAGTTTGGAGGTTAGAAACGCTTGGGAAACTCAGAATTTTCGCAGTTCGGATGCTCGACACGAATGACTAGAACGGCCTAGGGGAGAAGTACGCATACCTTTGTAATCGGGCGAGTTTCTGCTTTCAGATGGCACAGAAATTTTGCGGATTGATCAATCCGTTCGCGAGATATGGCAGTTTGGAGATAAGAAACGCTTGAGAAACTCAAAATTTTCGCAGTTCTGATGCTCGAAATGAATAACTGGAACGGCCTAGGGGAAAACTACACCTACCGTTGTAATCGGGCGATTTTCTACTTTCAGATGCAACAGAAATTTTGCGGATTGGTCAATCCGTTCGCGAGATATGCCAGTTTGGAGGTAAGAAACGCTTGAGAAACTCAAAATTTTCGCAGTTCTGATGCTCGAAACGAATAACTAGAACCGCCTAGGGGAAAAGTGCGCATACCGTTGTAATCGGGCAATTTTCTACTTTCAGATGCAACAGAAATTTTGCGGATTGATCAATCCGTTCGCGAGATATGGCAGTTTGGAGATAAGAAACGCTTGAGAAACTCAAAATTTTCGCATTTCTGATGCTCGATACGAATAACTAGAACGGCATAGGGGAAAAGTGCGCATACCGTTGTAATCGGGCGAGTCTCTACTTTCAGAAGCAACAGAAATTTTGCGGATTGGTCAATCCGTTCGCGAGATATGGCAGTTTGGAGGTTAGAAACGCTTGATAAACTCAAAATTTTCGCAGTTCTGAGGCTCGAAATGAATAACTGGAACGGCCTAGGGGAAAACTACACCTACCGTTGTAATCGGGCGAGTTTCTACTTTCAGATGCAACAGAAATTTTGCGGATTGATCAATCCGTTCGCGAGATATGGCAGTTTGGAGATAAGAAACGCTTGAGAAACTCAAAATTTTCGCAGTTCTGATGCTCGAAACGAATAACTAGAACGGCCTAGGGGAAAACTACACCTACCGTTGTAATCGGGCGATTTTCTACTTTCAGATGCAACAGAAATTTTGCGGATTGGTCAATCCGTTCGCGAGATATGCCAGTTTGGAGGTAAGAAACGCTTGAGAAACTCAAAATTTTCGCAGTTCTGATGCTCGAAACGAATAACTAGAACCGCCTAGGGGAAAAGTGCGCATACCGTTGTAATCGGGCGAGTTTCTACTTTCAGATGCAACAGAAATTTTGCGGATTGATCAATCCGTTCGCGAGATATGGCAGTTTGGAGATAAGAAACGCTTGAGAAACTCAAAATTTTCGCAGTTCTGATGCTCGAAATGAATAACTGGAACGGCCTAGGGGAAAACACCACCTACCGTTGTAATCGGGCGAGTTTCTGCTTTCAGATGCAACAGAAATTTTGCGGATTGATCAATCCGTTCGCGAGATATGGCCGTCTGGAGATCAGAAACGCTTGAGAAACTCAAAATTTTCGCAGTTCTGATGCTCGACACGAATAACTAGAACGGCCTAGGGGAGAAGTGCGCGTACCGTTGTAATCGGGCGAGTTTCTACTTTCAGATGCAACAGAAATTTTGAGGATTGGTCAATCCGTTCGCGAGATATGGCAGTTTGGGGGTAAGAAACGCTTGAGAAACTCAAAATTTTCGCAGTTCTGATGCTCGACACGAATAACTAGAACGGCCTAGGGGAAAAGTGCGAATACCGTTGTAATCGGGCGAGTTTCTACTTTCAGAAGCAACAGAAATTTTGCGGATTGGTCAATCCGTTCGCGAGATATGGCAGTTTGGAGGTAAGAAACGCTTGAGAAACTCAAAATTTTCGCAGTTCTGATGCTCGAAATGAATAACTGGAACGGCCTAGGGGAAAACTACACCTACCGTTGTAATCGGGCGATTTTCTACTTTCAGATGCAACAGAAATTTTGCGGATTGGTCAATCCGTTCGCGAGATATGCCAGTTTGGAGGTAAGAAACGCTTGAGAAACTCAAAATTTTCGCAGTTCTGATGGTCGAAACGAATAACTAGAACCGCCTAGGGGAAAAGTGCGCATACCGTTGTAATCGGGCGAGTTTCTACTTTCAGATGCAACAGAAATTTTGCGGATTGATCAATCCGTTCGCGAGATATGGCAGTTTGGAGATAAGAAACGCTTGAGAAACTCAAAATTTTCGCATTTCTGATGCTCGATACGAATAACTAGAACGGCCTAGGGGAAAAGTGCGCATACCGTTGTAATCGGGCGAGTCTCTACTTTCAGAAGCAACAGAAATTTTGCGGATTGGTCAATCCGTTCGCGAGATATGGCAGTTTGGAGGTAAGAAACGCTTGATAAACTCAAAATTTTCGCAGTTCTGATGCTCGAAATGAATAACTGGAACGGCCTAGGGGAAAACTACACCTACCGTTGTAATCGGGCGAGTTTCTACTTTCAGATGCAACAGAAATTTTGCGGATTGATCAATCCGTTCGCGAGATATGGCAGTTTGGAGATAAGAAACGCTTGAGAAACTCAAAATTTTCGCAGTTCTGATGCTCGAAACGAATAACTAGAACAGCCTAGGGGAAAACTACACCTACCGTTGTAATCGGGCGAGGTTCTACTTTCAGATGCAACAGAAATTTTGCGGATTGGTCAATCCGTTCGCGAGATATGGCAGTTTGGAGGTTAGAAACGCTTGGGAAACTCAGAATTTTCGCAGTTCGGATGCTCGACACGAATGACTAGAACGGCCTAGGGGAGAAGTACGCATACCGTTGTAATCGGGCGAGTTTCTGCTTTCAGATGGCACAGAAATTTTGCGGATTGATCAATCCGTTCGCGAGATATGGCAGTTTGGAGATAAGAAACGCTTGAGAAACTCAAAATTTTCGCAGTTCTGATGCTCGAAACGAATAACTAGAACGGCCTAGGGGAAAACTACACCTACCGTTGTAATCGTACGAGTTTCTACTTTCAGATGCAACAGAAATTTTGCGGATTGGTCAATCCGTTCGCGAGATATGGCAGTTTGGAGGTTAGAAACGCTTGGGAAACTCAGAATTTTCGCAGTTCGGATGCTCGACACGAATGACTAGAACGGCCTAGGGGAGAAGTACGCATACCGTTGTAATCGGGCGAGTTTCTGCTTTCAGATGGCACAGAAATTTTGCGGATTGGTCAATCTTTTTCGCGAGATATGGCAGTTTGGATGTAAGAAACGCTTGGGAAACTCAAAATTTTCGCAGTTCGGATGCTCGACACGAATAACTAGAACGGCCTAGAGGGAAAGTGCGCATACCGTTGTAATCGGGCGAGTTTCTACTTTCAGATGCAACAGAAATTTTGCGGATTGGTCAATCCGTTCGCGAGATATGGCAGTTTGGAGATAAGAAACGCTTGAGAAATTCAAAATTTTCGCAGTTCTGATGCTCGACACGAATAACTAGAACGGCCTAGGGGAAAAGTGCGCATACCGTTGTAATCGGGCGAGTTTCTACTTTCAGATGCAACAGAAATTTTGCGGATTGGTCAATCCGTTCGCGAGATATGCCAGTTTGGAGGTAAGAAACGCTTGAGAAACTCAAAATTTTCGCAGTTCTGATGCTCGAAACGAATAACTAGAACCGCCTAGGGGAAAAGTGCGCATACCGTTGTAATCGGGCGAGTTTCTACTTTCAGATGCAACAGAAATTTTGCGGATTGATCAATCCGTTCGCGAGATATGGCAGTTTGGAGATAAGAAACGCTTGAGAAACTCAAAATTTTCGCATTTCTGATGCTCGATACGAATAACTAGAACGGCCTAGGGGAAAAGTGCGCATACCGTTGTAATCGGGCGAGTTTCTACTTTCAGATGCAACAGAAATTTTGCGGATTGATCAATCCGTTCGCGAGATATGGCAGTTTGGAGGTAAGAAACGCTTAAGAAACTCAAAATTTTCGCAGTTCTGATGCTCCATACGAATAACTAGAACAGCCTTGGGGAAAAGTGCGCATACCGTTGTAATCGGGGGAGTTTCTACTTTCAGATGCAATAGAAATTTTGCGGATTGGTTAATCCGTTCGCGAGATATGGCAGTTTGGAGGTAAGAAACGCTTGAGAAACTCAAAATTTTCGCAGTTCTGATGCTCGAAAGGAGTAACTAGAACGGCCTAGGGGAAAAGTACGCACCGTTGTAATCGGGCGAGTTTCTACTCTTAGATGCAACAGAAATTTTGCGGATGGTCAATCCGTTCGCGGAGATATGGCAGTTTGGATGTAAGAAACGTTTGAGAAACTCAAAATTTTCGCAGTTCTGATGCTCGACACGAATAACTAGAACGGCCTAGGGAAAAGTGCGCATACCGTTGTAATCGGGCGAGTTTCTACTTTCAGAAGCAACAGAAATTTTGCGGATTGGACAATCCGTTCGCGAGATATGGCAGTTTGGAGGTAAGAAACGCTTGAGAAACTCAAAATTTTCGCAGTTCTGATGCTCGAAATGAATAACTGGAACGGCCTAGGGGAAAACTACACCTACCGTTGTAATCGGGCGATTTTCTACTTTCAGATGCAACAGAAATTTTGCGGATTGGTCAATCCGTTCGCGAGATATGCCAGTTTGGAGGTAAGAAACGCTTGAGAAACTCAAAATTTTCGCAGTTCTGATGCTCGAAACGAATAACTAGAACCGCCTAGGGGAAAAGTGCGCATAACCGTTGTAATCGGGCGAGTTTCTACTTTCAGATGCAACAGAAATTTTGCGGATTGATCAATCCGTTCGCGAGATATGGCAGTTTGGAGATAAGAAACGCTTGAGAAACTCAAAATTTTCGCATTTCTGATGCTCGATACGAATAACTAGAACGGCCTAGGGAAAAGTGCGCATACCGTTGTAATCGGGCGAGTCTCTACTTTCAGAAGCAACAGAAAATTTTGCGGATTGGTCAATCCGTTCGCGAGATATGGCAGTTTTGGAGGTAAGAAACGCTTGAGAAACTCAAAATTTTCGCAGTTCTGATGCTCGAAATGAATAACTGGAACGGCCTAGGGGAAAACTACACCTACCGTTGTAATCGTGGCGAGTTTCTACTTTCAGATGCAACAGAAATTTTGCGGATTGATCAATCCGTTCGCGAGATATGGCAGTTTGGAGATAAGAAACGCTTGAGAAACTCAAATTTTCGCAGTTTCTGATGCTCGAAACGAATAACTAGAACGGCCTAGGGGAAAACTACACCTACCGTTGTAATCGGGCGAGTTTCTACTTTCAGATGCAACAGAAATTTTGCGGATTGGTCAATCCGTTCGCGAGATATGGCAGTTTGGAGGTTAGAAACGCTTGGGAAACTCAGAATTTTCGCAGTTCGGATGCTCGACACGAATGACTAGAACGGCCTAGGGGAGAAGTACGCATACCGTTGTAATCGGGCGAGTTTCTGCTTTCAGATGGCACAGAAATTTTGCGGAGTGATCAATCCGTTCGCGAGATATGGCCGTTTGGAGATAAGGAACGCTTGAGAAACTCAAAATTTTCGCAGTTCTGATGCTCGAAACGAATAACTAGAACGGCCTAGGGGAAAACTACACCTACCGTTGTAATCGGGCGAGTTTCTACTTTCAGATGCAACAGAAATTTTGCGGATTGGTCAATCTTTTTCGCGAGATATGGCAGTTTGGATGTAAGAAACGCTTGGGAAACTCAAAATTTGCGCAGTTCGGATGCTCGACACGAATAACTAGAACGGCCTAGAGGGAAAGTGCGCATACCGTTGTAATCGGGCGAGTTTCTACTTTCAGATGCAACAGAAATTTTGCGGATTGGTCAATCCGTTCGCGAGATATGGCAGTTTGGAGATAAGAAACGCTTGAGAAACTCAAAATTTTCTCAGTTCGGATGCTCGACACGAATAACTAGAACGGCCTAGAGGAAAAGTGCGCATACCGTTGTAATCGGGCGAGTTTCTACTTTCAGATGCAACAGAAATTTTGCGGATTGGTCAATCCGGTCGCCAGATATGGCAGTTTGGAGATAAGAAACGCTTGAGAAACTCAAAATTTTCGCAGTTCTGATGCTCCAAACGAATGACTAGAACGGCCTAGGAGAGAAGTACGCATACCGTTGTAATCGGGCGAGTTTCTGCTTTCAGATGGCACAGAAATTTTGCGGATTGATCAATCCGTTCGCGAGATATGGCCGTTTGGAGATAAGAAACGCTTGAGAAATTCAAAATTTTCGCAGTTCTGATGCTCGACACGAATAACTAGAACGGCCTAGGGGAAAAGTGCGCATACCGTTGTAATCGGGCGAGTTTCTACTTTCAGATGCAACAGAAATTTTGCGGATTGGTCAATCCGTTCGCGAGATATGGCAGTTTGGAGGTAAGAAACGCTTGAGAAACTCAAAATTTTCGCAGTTCTGATGCTCGAAACGAATAACTAGAACGGCCTTGGGGAAAACTACACCTACCGTTGTGTTCGGGCGATTTTCTACTTTCAGATGCAACAGAAATTTTGCGGATTGGTCAATCCGTTCGCGAGATATGGCAGTTTGGAAGTAAGAAACGCTTGAGAAACTCAAAATTTTCGCAGTTCTGATGCTCGACACGAATAACTAGAACGGCCTAGGGGAAAAGTGCGCATGCCGTTGTAATCGGGCGAGTTTCTACTTTCAGATGCAACAGGAATTTTGCGGATTGGTCAATCCGTTCGCGAGATATGGCAGTTTGGAGGTAAGAAACGCTTGAGTAACTCAAAATTTTCGAAGTTCTGATGCTCGAAACGAATAACTAGAACGGCCTTGGGGAGAACTACACCTACCGTTGTAATCGGGCGATTTTCTACTTTCAGATGCAACAGAAATTTTGCGGATTGGTCAATCCGTTCGCGAGATATGCCAGTTTGGAGGTAAGAAACGCTTGAGAAACTCAAAATTTTCGCAGTTCTGATGCTCGAAACGAATAACTAGAACCGCCTAGGGGAAAAGTGCGCATACCGTTGTAATCGGGCGAGTTTCTACTTTCAGATGCAACAGAAATTTTGCGGATTGGTCAATCCGTTCGCGAGATATGGCAGTTTGGAGGTAAGAAACGCTTGAGAAACTCAAAATTTTCGCAGTTCTGATGCTCGAAATGAATAACTGGAACGGCCTAGGGGAAAACTACACCTACCGTTGTAATCGGGCGAGTTTCTACTTTCAGATGCAACAGAAATTTTGCGGATTGATCAATCCGTTCGCGAGATATGGCAGTTTGGAGGTAAGAAACGCTTAAGAAACTCAAAATTTTCGCAGTTCTGATGCTCCATACGAATAACTAGAACGGCCTTGGGGAAAAGTGCGCATACCGTTGTAATCGGGCGAGTTTCTACTTTCAGATGCAATAGAAATTTTGCGGATTGGTTAATCCGTTCGCGAGATATGGCAGTTTGGAGGTAAGAAACGCTTGAGAAACTCAAAATTTTCGCAGTTCTGATGCTCGAAAGGAGTAACTAGAACGGCCTAGGGGAAAAGTACGCATACCGTTGTAATCGGGCGAGTTTCTACTCTTAGATGCAACAGAAATTTTGCGGATTGGTCAATCCGTTCGCGAGATATGGCAGTTTGGATGTAAGAAACGTTTGAGAAACTCAAAATTTTCGCAGTTCTGATGCTCGACACGAATAACTAGAACGGCCTAGGGGAAAAGTGCGCATACCGTTGTAATCGGGCGAGTTTCTACTTTCAGAAGCAACAGAAATTTTGCGGATTGGTCAATCCGTTCGCGAGATATGGCAGTTTGGAGGTAAGAAACGCTTGAGAAACTCAAAATTTTCGCAGTTCTGATGCTCGAAATGAATAACTGGAACGGCCTAGGGGAAAACTACACCTACCGTTGTAATCGGGCGATTTTCTACTTTCAGATGCAACAGAAATTTTGCGGATTGGTCAATCCGTTCGCGAGATATGCCAGTTTGGAGGTAAGAAACGCTTGAGAAACTCAAAATTTTCGCAGTTCTGATGCTCGAAACGAATAACTACAACGGCCTAGGGGAAAACTACACCTACCGTTGTAATCGGGCGAGTTTCTACTTTCAGATGCAACAGAAATTTTGCGGATTGGTCAATCCGTTCGCGAGATATGGCAGTTTGGATGTAAGAAACGCTTGGGAAACTCAAA
The DNA here is from genome assembly GCF_051014685.1 of Ptiloglossa arizonensis. NCBI lineage: Eukaryota > Metazoa > Arthropoda > Insecta > Hymenoptera > Colletidae > Ptiloglossa > Ptiloglossa arizonensis. Next base: position 260,104 of record NW_027478752.1, on the reverse strand, counting down.
ATTTTCGCAGTTCGGATGCTCGACACGAATAACTAGAACGGCCTAGAGGGAAAGTGCGCATACCGTTGTAATCGGGCGAGTTTCTACTTTCAGATGCAACAGAAATTTTGCGGATTGGTCAATCCGTTCGCGAGATATGGCAGTTTGGAGGTAAGAAACGCTTGAGTAACTCAAAATTTTCGCAGTTCTGATGCTCGAAACGAATAACTAGAACGGCCTTGGGGAGAAGTACACCTACCGTTGTAATCGGGCGATTTTCTACTTTCAGATGCAACAGAAATTTTGCGGATTGGTCAATCCGTTCGCGAGATATGCCAGTTTGGAGGTAAGAAACGCTTGAGAAACTCAAAATTTTCGCAGTTCTGATGCTCGAAACGAATAACTAGAACCGCCTAGGGGAAAAGTGCGCATACCGTTGTAATCGGGCGAGTTTCTACTTTCAGATGCAACAGAAATTTTGCGGATTGATCAATCCGTTCGCGAGATATGGCAGTTTGGAGATAAGAAACGCTTGAGAAACTCAAAATTTTCGCATTTCTGATGCTCGATACGAATAACTAGAACGGCCTAGGGGAAAAGTGCGCATGCCGTTGTAATCGGGCGATTCTCTACTTTCAGAAGCAACAGAAATTTTGCGGATTGGTCAATCCGTTCGCGAGATATGGCAGTTTGGAGGTAAGAAACGCTTGAGAAACTCAAAATTTTCGCAGTTCTGATGCTCGAAATGAATAACTGGAACGGCCTAGGGGAAAACTACACCTACCGTTGTAATCGGGCGAGTTTCTACTTTCAGATGCAACAGAAATTTTGCGGATTGATCAATCCGTTCGCGAGATATGGCAGTTTGGAGGTAAGAAACGCTTAAGAAACTCAAAATTTTCGCAGTTCTGATGCTCCATACGAATAACTAGAACGGCCTTGGGGAAAAGTGCGCATACCGTTGTAATCGGGCGAGTTTCTACTTTCAGATGCAATAGAAATTTTGCGGATTGGTTAATCCGTTCGCGAGATATGGCAGTTTGGAGGTAAGAAACGCTTGAGAAACTCAAAATTTTCGCAGTTCTGATGCTCGAAAGGAGTAACTAGAACGGCCTAGGGGAAAAGTACGCATACCGTTGTAATCGGGCGAGTTTCTACTCTTAGATGCAACAGAAATTTTGCGGATTGGTCAATCCGTTCGCGAGATATGGCAGTTTGGATGTAAGAAACGTTTGAGAAACTCAAAATTTTCGCAGTTCTGATGCTCGAAACGAATAACTAGAACGGCCTAGGGGAAAAGTGCGCATACCGTTGTAATCGGGCGAGTTTCTACTTTCAGATGCAACAGAAATTTTGCGGATTGATCAATCCGTTCGCGAGATATGGCAGTTTGGAGATAAGAAACGCTTGAGAAACTCAAAATTTTCGCAGTTCGGATGCTCGACACGAATGACTAGAACGGCCTAGGGGAGAAGTACGCATACCGTTGTAATCGGGCGAGTTTCTGCTTTCAGATGGCACAGAAATTTTGCGGATTGATCAATCCGTTCGCGAGATATGGCAGTTTGGAAGTAAGAAACGCTTGAGAAACTCAAAATTTTCGCAGTTCTGATGCTCGACACGAATAACTAGAACGGCCTAGGGGAAAAGTGCGCATGCCGTTGTAATCGGGCGAGTTTCTACTTTCAGATGCAACAGGAATTTTGCGGATTGGTCAATCCGTTCGCGAGATATGGCAGTTTGGAGGTAAGAAACGCTTGAGTAACTCAAAATTTTCGCAGTTCTGATGCTCGAAACGAATAACTAGAACGGCCTTGGGGAGAACTACACCTACCGTTGTAATCGGGCGATTTTCTACTTTCAGATGCAATAGAAATTTTGCGGATTGGTCAATCCGGTCGCCAGATATGGCAGTTTGGAGATAAGAAACGCTTGAGAAACTCAAAATTTTCGCAGTTCGGATGCTCGACACGAATGACTAGAACGGCCTAGGGGAGAAGTACGCATACCGTTGTAATCGGGCGAGTTTCTGCTTTCAGATGGCACAGAAATTTTGCGGATTGATCAATCCGTTCGCGAGATATGGCAGTTTGGAAGTAAGAAACGCTTGAGAAACTCAAAATTTTCGCAGTTCTGATGCTCCAAACGAATGACTAGAACGGCCTAGGAGAGAAGTACGCATACCGTTGTAATCGGGCGAGTTTCTGCTTTCAGATGGCACAGAAATTTTGCGGATTGATCAATCCGTTCGCGAGATATGGCAGTTTGGATGTAAGAAACGTTTGAGAAACTCAAAATTTTCGCAGTTCTGATGCTCGACACGAATAACTAGAACGGCCTAGGGGAAAAGTGCGCATACCGTTGTAATCGGGCGAGTTTCTACTCTTAGATGCAACAGAAATTTTGCGGATTGGTCAATCCGTTCGCGAGATATGGCAGTTTGGAAGTAAGAAACGCTTGAGAAACTCAAAATTTTCGCAGTTCTGATGCTCGACACGAATAACTAGAACGGCCTAGGGGAAAAGTGCGCATGCCGTTGTAATCGGGCGAGTTTCTACTTTCAGATGCAACAGGAATTTTGCGGATTGGTCAATCCGTTCGCGAGATATGGCAGTTTGGAGGTAAGAAACGCTTGAGTAACTCAAAATTTTCGCAGTTCTGATGCTCGAAACGAATAACTAGAACGGCCTTGGGGAGAACTACGCCTACCGTTGTAATCGGGCGATTTTCTACTTTCAGATGCAACAGAAATTTTGCGGATTGGTCAATCCGTTCGCGAGATATGGCAGTTTGGAGGTAAGAAACGCTTGAGAAACTCAAAATTTTCGCAGTTCTGATGCTCGAAAGGAGTAACTAGAACGGCCTAGGGGAAAAGTACGCATACCGTTGTAATCGGGCGAGTTTCTACTCTTAGATGCAACAGAAATTTTGCGGATTGGTCAATCCGTTCGCGAGATATGGCAGTTTGGATGTAAGAAACGTTTGAGAAACTCAAAATTTTCGCAGTTCTGATGCTCGACACGAATAACTAGAACGGCCTAGGGGAAAAGTGCGCATACCGTTGTAATCGGGCGAGTTTCTACTTTCAGAAGCAACAGAAATTTTGCGGATTGGTCAATCCGTTCGCGAGATATGGCAGTTTGGAGGTAAGAAACGCTTGAGAAACTCAAAATTTTCGCAGTTCTGATGCTCGAAATGAATAACTGGAACGGCCTAGGGGAAAACTACACCTACCGTTGTAATCGGGCGATTTTCTACTTTCAGATGCAACAGAAATTTTGCGGATTGGTCAATCCGTTCGCGAGATATGCCAGTTTGGAGGTAAGAAACGCTTGAGAAACTCAAAATTTTCGCAGTTCTGATGCTCGAAACGAATAACTAGAACCGCCTAGGGGAAAAGTGCGCATACCGTTGTAATCGGGCGAGTTTCTACTTTCAGATGCAACAGAAATTTTGCGGATTGATCAATCCGTTCGCGAGATATGGCAGTTTGGAGATAAGAAACGCTTGAGAAACTCAAAATTTTCGCATTTCTGATGCTCGATACGAATAACTAGAACGGCCTAGGGGAAAAGTGCGCATACCGTTGTAATCGGGCGAGTCTCTACTTTCAGAAGCAACAGAAATTTTGCGGATTGGTCAATCCGTTCGCGAGATATGGCAGTTTGGAGGTAAGAAACGCTTGAGAAACTCAAAATTTTCGCAGTTCTGATGCTCGAAATGAATAACTGGAACGGCCTAGGGGAAAACTACACCTACCGTTGTAATCGGGCGAGTTTCTACTTTCAGATGCAACAGAAATTTTGCGGATTGATCAATCCGTTCGCGAGATATGGCAGTTTGGAGATAAGAAACGCTTGAGAAACTCAAAATTTTCGCAGTTCTGATGCTCGAAACGAATAACTAGAACGGCCTAGGGGAAAACTACACCTACCGTTGTAATCGGGCGAGTTTCTACTTTCAGATGCAACAGAAATTTTGCGGATTGGTCAATCCGTTCGCGAGATATGGAAGTTTGGAGGTTAGAAACGCTTGGGAAACTCAGAATTTTCGAAGTTCGGATGCTCGACACGAATGACTAGAACGGCCTAGGGGAGAAGTACGCATACCGTTGTAATCGGGCGAGTTTCTGCTTTCAGATGGCACAGATATTTTGCGGAGTGATCAATCCGTTCGCGAGATATGGCCGTTTGAAGATAAGGAACGCTTGAGAAACTCAAAATTTTCGCAGTTCTGATGCTCGAAACGAATAACTAGAACGGCCTAGGGGAAAACTACACCTACCGTTGTAATCGGGCGAGTTTCTACTTTCAGATGCAACAGAAATTTTGCGGATTGGTCAATCTTTTTCGCGAGATATGGCAGTTTGGATGTAAGAAACGCTTGGGAAACTCAAAATTTTCGCAGTTCGGATGCTCGACACGAATAACTAGAACGGCCTAGAGGGAAAGTGCGCATACCGTTGTAATCGGGCGAGTTTCTACTTTCAGATGCAACAGAAATTTTGCGGATTGGTCAATCCGTTCGCGAGATACGGCAGTTTGGAGATAAGAAACGCTTGGGAAACTCAAAATTTTCTCAGTTCGGATGCTCGACACGAATAACTAGAACGGCCTAGAGGAAAAGTGCGCATACCGTTGTAATCGGGCGAGTTTCTACTTTCAGATGCAACAGAAATTTTGCGGATTGGTCAATCCGGTCGCCAGATATGGCAGTTTGGAGATAAGAAACGCTTGAGAAACTCAAAATTTTCGCAGTTCTGATGCTCCAAACGAATGACTAGAACGGCCTAGGAGAGAAGTACGCATACCGTTGTAATCGGGCGAGTTTCTGCTTCCAGATGGCACAGAAATTTTGCGGATTGATCAATCCGTTCGCGAGATATGGCCGTTTGGAGATAAGAAACGCTTGAGAAATTCAAAATTTTCGCAGTTCTGATGCTCGACACGAATAACTAGAACGGCCTAGGGGAAAAGTGCGCATACCGTTGTAATCGGGCGAGTTTCTACTTTCAGATGCAACAGAAATTTTGCGGATTGGTCAATCCGTTCGCGAGATATGGCAGTTTGGAGGTAAGAAACGCTTGAGAAACTCAAAATTTTCGCAGTTCTGATGCTCGAAACGAATAACTAGAACGGCCTTGGGGAAAACTACACCTACCGTTGTGTTCGGGCGATTTTCTACTTTCAGATGCAACAGAAATTTTGCGGATTGGTCAATCCGTTCGCGAGATATGGCAGTTTGGAAGTAAGAAACGCTTGAGAAACTCAAAATTTTCGCAGTTCTGATGCTCGACACGAATAACCAGAACGGCCTAGGGGAAAAGTGCGCATGCCGTTGTAATCGGGCGAGTTTCTACTTTCAGATGCAACAGGAATTTTGCGGATTGGTCAATCCGTTCGCGAGATATGGCAGTTTGGAGGTAAGAAACGCTTGAGTAACTCAAAATTTTCGCAGTTCTGATGCTCGAAACGAATAACTAGAACGGCCTTGGGGAGAACTACACCTACCGTTGTAATCGGGCGATTTTCTACTTTCAGATGCAACAGAAATTTTGCGGATTGGTCAATCCGTTCGCGAGATATGCCAGTTTGGAGGTAAGAAACGCTTGAGAAACTCAAAATTTTCGCAGTTCTGATGCTCGAAACGAATAACTAGAACCGCCTAGGGGAAAAGTGCGCATACCGTTGTAATCGGGCGAGTTTCTACTTTCAGATGCAACAGAAATTTTGCGGATTGATCAATCCGTTCGCGAGATATGGCAGTTTGGAGGTAAGAAACGCTTGAGAAACTCAAAATTTTCGCATTTCTGATGCTCGATACGAATAACTAGAACGGCCTAGGGGAAAAGTGCGCATACCGTTGTAATCGGGCGATTCTCTACTTTCAGAAGCAACAGAAATTTTGCGGATTGGTCAATCCGTTCGCGAGATATGGCAGTTTGGAGGTAAGAAACGCTTAAGAAACTCAAAATTTTCGCAGTTCTGATGCTCCATACGAATAACTAGAACGGCCTTGGGGAAAAGTGCGCATACCGTTGTAATCGGGCGAGTTTCTACTTTCAGATGCAATAGAAATTTTGCGGATTGGTTAATCCGTTCGCGAGATATGGCAGTTTGGAGGTAAGAAACGCTTGAGAAACTCAAAATTTTCGCAGTTCTGATGCTCGAAAGGAGTAACTAGAACGGCCTAGGGGAAAAGTACGCATACCGTTGTAATCGGGCGAGTTTCTACTCTTAGATGCAACAGAAATTTTGCGGATTGGTCAATCCGTTCGCGAGATATGGCAGTTTGGAGGTAAGAAACGCTTGAGAAACTCAAAATTTTCGCAGTTCTGATGCTCGAAATGAATAACTGGAACGGCCTAGGGGAAAACTACACCTACCGTTGTAATCGGGCGAGTTTCTACTTTCAGATGCAACAGAAATTTTGCGGATTGATCAATCCGTTCGCGAGATATGGCAGTTTAGAGGTAAGAAACGCTTGAGAAACTCAAAATTTTCGCAGTTCTGATGCTCCATACGAATAACTAGAACGGCCTTGGGGAAAAGTGCGCATACCGTTGTAATCGGGCGAGTTTCTACTTTCAGATGCAATAGAAATTTTGCGGATTGGTTAATCCGTTCGCGAGATATGGCAGTTTGGAGGTAAGAAACGCTTGAGAAACTCAAAATTTTCGCAGTTCTGATGCTCGAAAGGAGTAACTAGAACGGCTTAGGGGAAAAGTACGCATACCGTTGTAATCGGGCGAGTTTCTACTCTTAGATGCAACAGAAATTTTGCGGATTGGTCAATCCGTTCGCGAGATATGGCAGTTTGGATGTAAGAAACGTTTGAGAAACTCAAAATTTTCGCAGTTCTGATGTTCGACACGAATAACTAGAACGGCCTAGGGGAAAAGTGCGCATACCGTTGTAATCGGGCGAGTTTCTACTTTCAGAAGCAACAGAAATTTTGCGGATTGGTCAATCCGTTCGCGAGATATGGCAGTTTGGAGGTAAGAAACGCTTGAGAAACTCAAAATTTTCGCAGTTCTGATGCTCGAAATGAATAACTGGAACGGCCTAGGGGAAAACTACACCTACCGTTGTAATCGGGCGATTTTCTACTTTCAGATGCAACAGAAATTTTGCGGATTGGTCAATCCGTTCGCGAGATATGCCAGTTTGGAGGTAAGAAACGCTTGAGAAACTCAAAATTTTCGCAGTTCTGATGCTCGAAACGAATAACTAGAACCGCCTAGGGGAAAAGTGCGCATACCGTTGTAATCGGGCGAGTTTCTACTTTCAGATGCAACAGAAATTTTGCGGATTGATCAATCCGTTCGCGAGATATGGCAGTTTGGAGATAAGAAACGCTTGAGAAACTCAAAATTTTCGCATTTCTGATGCTCGATACGAATAACTAGAACGGCCTAGGGGAAAAGTGCGCATACCGTTGTAATCGGGCGAGTCTCTACTTTCAGAAGCAACAGAAATTTTGCGGATTGGTCAATCCGTTCGCGAGATATGGCAGTTTGGAGGTAAGAAACGCTTGAGAAACTCAAAATTTTCGCAGTTCTGATGCTCGAAATGAATAACTGGAACGGCCTAGGGGAAAACTACACCTACCGTTGTAATCGGGCGAGTTTCTACTTTCAGATGCAACAGAAATTTTGCGGATTGATCAATCCGTTCGCGAGATATGGCAGTTTGGAGATAAGAAACGCTTGAGAAACTCAAAATTTTCGCAGTTCTGATGCTCGAAACGAATAACTAGAACGGCCTAGGGGAAAACTACACCTACCGTTGTAATCGGGCGAGTTTCAACTTTCAGATGCAACAGAAATTTTGCGGATTGGTCAATCCGTTCGCGAGATATGGCAGTTTGGAGGTTAGAAACGCTTGGGAAACTCAGAATTTTCGCAGTTCGGATGCTCGACACGAATGACTAGAACGGCCTAGGGGAGAAGTACGCATACCGTTGTAATCGGGCGAGTTCCTGCTTTCAGATGGCACAGAAATTTTGCGGATTGATCAATCCGTTCGCGAGATATGGCCGTTTGGAGATAAGAAACGCTTGAGAAACTCAAAATTTTCGCAGTTCTGATGCTCGAAACGAATAACTAGAACGGCCTAGGGGAAAACTACACCTACCGTTGTAATCGGGCGAGTTTCTACTTTCAGATGCAACAGAAATTTTGCGGATTGGTCAATCCGTTCGCGAGATATGGCAGTTTGGAGATAAGAAACGCTTGAGAAACTCAAAATTTTCGCATTTCTGATGCTCGATACGAATAACTAGAACGGCTTAGGGGAAAAGTACGCATACCGTTGTAATCGGGCGAGTTTCTACTCTTAGATGCAACAGAAATTTTGCGGATTGGTCAATCCGTTCGCGAGATATGGCAGTTTGGATGTAAGAAACGTTTGAGAAACTCAAAATTTTCGCAGTTCTGATGCTCGACACGAATAACTAGAACGGCCTAGGGGAAAAGTGCGCATACCGTTGTAATCGGGCGAGTTTCTACTTTCAGAAGCAACAGAAATTTTGCGGCGGAATTGGTCAATCCGTTCGCGAGATTATGGCAGTTTGGAAGGTAAGAAACGCTTGAGAAACTCAAAATTTTCGCAGTCTGATGCTCGAATGAAATAACTGGACGGCCTAGGGGAAAACTACACCTACCGTTGTAATCGGGCGATTTTCTACTTTCAGATGCAACAGAAATTTTGCGGATTGGTCAATCCGTTCGCGAGATATGCCAGTTTGGAGGTAAGAAACGCTTGAGAAACTCAAAATTTTCGCAGTTCTGATGCTCGAAACGAATAACTAGAACCGCCTAGGGGGAAAAAGTGCGCATACCGTTGTAATCGGGCGAGTTTCTACTTTCAGATGCAACAGAAATTTTGCGGATTGATCAATCCGTTCGCGAGATATGGCAGTTTGGAGATAAGAAACGCTTGAGAAACTCAAAATTTTCGCATTTCTGATGCTCGATACGAATAACTAGAACGGCCTAGGGGAAAAGTGCGCATACCGTTGTAATCGGGCGAGTCTCTACTTTCAGAAGCAACAGAAATTTTGCGGATTGGTCAATCCGTTCGCGAGATATGGCAGTTGGAGGTAAGAAACGCTTGAGAAACTCAAAATTTTCGCAGTTCTGATGCTCGAAATGATAACTGGAACGGCCTAGGGGAAAAACTACACATTCCGATTGTAATCGGGGCGAGTTTCTACTTTCAGATGCAACAGAAATTTTGCGGATTGATCAATCCGTTCGCGAGATATGGCAGTTTGGAGATAAGAAACGCTTGAGAAACTCAAAATTTTCGCAGTTCTGATGCTCGAAACGAATAACTAGAACGGCCTAGGGGAAAACTACACTACCGTTGTAATTCGGGCGAGTTTCTACTTTCAGATGCAACAGAAATTTTGCGGATTGGTCAATCCGTTCGCGAGATATGGCAGTTTGGAGGTTAGAAACGCTTGGGAAACTCAGAATTTTCGCAGTTCGGATGCTCGACACGAATGACTAGAACGGCCTAGGGGAGAAGTACGCATACCGTTGTAATCGGGCGAGTTCCTGCTTTCAGATGGCACAGAAATTTTGCGGATTGATCAATCCGTTCGCGGAGATATGGCCGTTTGGAGATAAGAAACGCTTGAGAAACTACAAAATTTTCGCAGTTTCTGATGCTCGAAACGGAATAACTAGAACGGGCCTAGGGGAAAACTACACCTACCGTGTAATCGAGCGAGTTTTCTACTTTCAGATGGCAACAGAAATTTTGCGGATTGGTCAATCCGTTCGCGAGATATGGCAGTTTGGTGATGTAAGAAACGCTTGGGAACTCAAAATTTTCGCAGGTTCGGATGCTCGACACGGAATAACTAGAACGGCCTAGAGGGGAAAGTGCGCATACCGTTGTAATCGGGCGAGTTTCTACTTTCAGATGCAACAGAAATTTTGCGATTGGTCAATCCGTTCGCGAGATATGGCAGTTTGGAGGTAAGAAACGCTGAGTAACTCAAAATTTTCGCAGTTCTGATGCTCGAAACGGATAACTAGAACGGCCTTGGGGAGAAGTACACCTACCGTTGTAATCGGGCGATTTTCTACTTTCAGATGCAACAGAAATTTTGCGGATTGGTCAATCCGTTCGCGAGATATGCCAGTTTGGAGGTAAGAAACGCTTGAGAAACCAAAATTTTCGCAGTTCTGATGCTCGAAACGAATAACTAGAACCGCCTAGGGGAAAAGTGCGCATACCGTTGTAATCGGGCGAGTTTCTACTTTCAGATGCAACAGAAATTTTTGCGGGATTGATCAATCCGTTCGCGAGATAATGGCAGTGTGGAGATAAGAAACGCTTGAGAAACTCAAAATTTTCGCATTGTCTGATGCTCGATACGAATAACTAGAACGGCCTAGGGGAAAAGTGCGCATGCCGTTTGTAATCGGGCGATTCTCTACTTTCAGAAGCAACAGAAACTTTGCGATTGGTCAATCCGTTCGCGAGATATGGCAGTTTGGAGGTAAGAAACGCTTGAGAACTCAAAATTTTCGCAGTTCTGATGCTCGAAATGAATTAACCCTGGAACGGCCTAGGGGAAAACCACACCTACCGTTGTAATCGGGCGAGTTTCTACTTTCAGATGCAACAGAAATTTTGCGATTGTCAATCCGTTCGCGAGATATGCCAGTTTGGAGGTAAGAAACGCTTGAGAAACTCAAAATTTTCGCAGTTCTGATGGGCTCGAAACGAATAACTAGAACCGCCTAGGGGAAAAGTGCGCATACCGTTGTAATCGGGCGAGTTTCTACTTTCAGATGCAACAGAAATTTTGCGATTGATCAATCCGTTCGCGAGATATTGGCAGTTTGGAGATAAGAAACGCTTGAGAAACTCAAAATTTTCGCATATTCTGATGCTCGATACGAATAACTAGAACGGCTTAGGGGAAAAGTGCGCATACCGTTGTAATCGGGCGAGTCTCTACTTTCAGAAGCAACAGAAATTTTGCGGATTGGTCAATCCGTTCGCGAGATATGGAGTGCAGTTTGGAGGTAAGAAACGCTTGAGAACTCAAAATTTTCGCAGTTCTGATGGCTCGAAATGAATAACTGGAACGGCCTAGGGGAAATACTACACATTCCGTGTAATCGGGCGAGTTTCTACTTTCAGATGCAACAGAAATTTGCGGATTGATCAATCCGTTCGCGAGATATTGGCAGTTATGGAGATAAGAAACGCTTGAGAAACTCAAAATTTTCGCAGTTCTGATGCTCGAAACGAATAACTAGAAACGGCCTAGGGGAAAACTACACCTACCGTTGTAATCGGCGAGTTTCTTACTTTCAGATGCAACAGAAATTTTGCGGATTGGTCAATCCGTTCCGAGATATGGCAGTTTGGAGGTTAGGAAACGCTTGGGAAACTCAGAATTTTCGCAGTTCGATGCTCGACACGAATGACTAGAACGGCCTAGGGGAGAAGTACGCATACCGTTGTAATCGGCGAGTTCCTGCTTT